>NC_057398.1:20583965-20890729 GCF_019320065.1 Cervus canadensis | reverse complement strand
AGTGGTAAAGAATCTACCTGCCAATTCAGGAGACATGGTTTGATCCCTGAGTCAGGAAGATCCCCTAGAAAAGGAAATGGCAAACCACTCCAGTATTCTTGCCTGGGAAATCCCATGGACAGAGGAACTTGGCATGCTACAGTCTATGGGGTCACAAAAGAGTCAGACTAAGTGGCTAAACAACAGAAGAAGAGTATGGGAAGGGATGGGGGAAAATCCTATAAGGGACAGTACTGAGAAGCCTCCAAGTTGAGTCTGACATTGGGAAAGAAAAAAAAATAATCAAAGAGAGCGAAAGCAGTATCAGCCACAGGTCCCAACCCCTAGTACTCTGACTACATGTCTTCAGACTGTCTACTTCTGAATGATCAAACACCTGATCCAACCCACAAAGTCACTTTTCTTCAGAGCAGTATCTGTCATCATATAGGGCTCCACCACCTTTGTCCCAGGCTTTTTACCAAGTTACAATGCCCCTCCTTGCTTCCTGCCTATAGAAACCTTTCCTGTAGCTCAATGGGTAAAGAATCCACCTGCAACGCAGGAGACACAGGAGACAGGGGTTCAATCCCTGGGTCAGGAAGATCCCCTGGAGAAGGAAATAGCAACCTGCTCTAGTACTCTTGCCTGGAAAACCCCGTGGGTGGAGGAGCCTGGCAGGCTCCAGGCCAAAAGGGTCATAAAGAGTTGGACATGACTAAGCCTTCAGGCAAGGCAGAGAAAAGTGGAGGGGTGCTGGCCCCCTGCTAAAGTTACACAAGTGTGGGTTGAGATTGGGATCCAAGGAGCCAGTGTTTGGGGCATTTGTCACTAAATCCCTTTGATTTCTCTCTTTGTAAAAAAATAAAAATCACTGAGCATCTGTTAGGTATCATGCATTTACACACACATTATCTCATTTCTTCCTCAACACAGCCCTAAAAAACAGGATTACCATTTACATTTTACAGATAAGGAAACTGAAGCTTAAAGGAGTGGCATGACTAATCCAGGGAAGTAGAGACAAAAATCAAATCCAGGTCTCCATTACCCAGAACAGGACTCCTTCCACAGTAACTCAGCTTCCTCTAGACTTAAGCTTCAGGCTTTGGCCCAACAGAACTAGAATGTCATCATTTTTCCTATTAACTGCTGCATTTGCAATTTGAAGGAGGCATTCACATTAAGAGAGTTACTAAAAGCTGTAGTGGGTTCAGGAGACAAATGGATCAGAGGGCATCCCTTTATTATTTTGTGGTCTCTTTCCTAAATTATCTTCACTCTATTGGTGCCCTCACAATGGTCCCTAACAGTCCCCTGTATTTCATTCTGAATAATCTTCTAGCAGTTTTCCCATCCTGATGGATTCTATTCAGGATTATTTGTAGGGATCCTTGGTGGCTCAGATAGTAAAGAATCATCCGCCTGCAATGCTGGAGACCTAGGTTCGATTCATGGGTTGGGAAGATCCCCTGGAGGAAGGCAAGGCAACCCACTCCAGTATTCTTGCCTGGAGAATCCCTATGGACAGAGGAGCCTGGTAGGCTACAGTCCACGGGATCACAAAGAGTCAGACATGACTAAGCAACTAAGCACAAGAATAATTATGAGAGCAATCACTTTTGTGCTTTTATTTCTTAATCAATTTTATTGGAGTATAGTTGATTTACTATGTTGTACTAGTTTCTGCTGTAAAGTGAATCAGTTATACGTATACACATATCCCCTCTTTCTTAGATTTTTTCCCCCATATAGATCATTACAGAGTACTGAGCAGAGTTCCCTGTGCTACATGATAGGTTCTTATTCAGTTATCCACTTTATATATAGTAGTGTGCATATGTCAATGTCAGACTGCCATTTTTAACTAGTGCTTAACATATCAAGAAACTGAAGTAAGCACTTCATAGGCATTATCTCACTTAATCCTTACTGTAAACTCTTGAGACCAGTTCAGTTAGTATCTCTGTTTTACACATAAGAAAATTAAGGCATAGAATTAATTTAACTTAGTTTAGACCTCACAGCCATTTAATAGTTACTCTAGAAATTCCAACCCATTTTAAACCCCAGAGTTCACGTGCCTAAACCAACCTAGATGAATCAAGAGAACCCTGAAGCTCTCAGGCCAGTCTATTCAGAAGCAGCACATAGCCCACATCAGAGTTCAACAAAGAAAAATGAGCATGAGATTACAATTCTAAGAATTTTAACCCTAGAATTTATATAGACCCACAAAAGACCCGGAATAGTTAAAGCAATCTTGAAGAAAGAACAAAGCTTTCTGATTTTATATCAGAATATATTTTATATTCTGATTTATATTCTATATTACAAAGCATAGTAATCAAAACATAATAGTATTAAACAGTTCACAGAGGATGAAATGGTTAGATAGCATCACTGACTCAAGGGACATGAATTTGAGCAAACTCTGGGAGATAGTGAAGGACAGGGAAAGCAGGCGTGCTGCAGTCCACAGGGTTTCAAAGAGTTGGACACGACTTAGTGACTGAACAACTGCAACAACAATTCAACATAAAAAAAAGCCATCAAAAATGGATGTATTGTACAGCAAGGTGACTATAGTTCATAATGCTATACTATGTATTTGAAAGTTGCTAGGAAAATTAAAGTTCTTATAACAAGAAAAAAATAGTAATTACATGTAGGAATGTTAACCAGACTTCTTGTGGTGACAAAAAATGAACTAATTTGCAAATAGATCTAGTTCTTACATTTGACAAGAGAAAGAGAGGATATTGGAAGCTCTTCTGAAAAGTTAACTTGGGAGAAGAGGAAACACAGAAAGACCATGAAAGGAAAACCAATTATTCCTAGGCAGGCATGCCCAGGGAGTTTACACTTTGTGACATACTCTCTGTTCCACACACTTACCAATGAGGCAACACATGAAAATAGAAAAAAACTAAAAGAGACAAGCTCCACAACAAAATAAAGTTTCTGTGATCCAGAAATAGAATAGAAAGACAAAATGGTAAGGGGAGCGAAAGCTGCAGCCTGCTGGATTCTGGGTCTGTATACAAAAAAGGTGGCCAGGAAGCTGACCATCAAGACAGAGGAATAGAAGAGTGCGCATGGCTTCAGGCCCAGAGTTTGGTAGGGAGATTTCCCTGTCCCACAACCTCCCTTTGGCCAGAGCTACCAGAGTGGCTAGAAGACCAGATATATCCTCTCTCCATCAGAAATTGAACTCAGTAGCTCATGACAGAGGGAATGAATCAGTGCTATCACCAACATCACTTCAGAGCAAGAGTTCCAGTGGGTATAAGCCTGAAGTGGCGGAAGCAAGGTAAAATGAATGACAAAGCCACTGGACATGGAAGATGAGTACAGAGTAAAGGGGTGGATTCCCTGGTGGTAAAGTGGATAGGAATCCACCGGCCAGTTAAGTGGGCATGGGTTCAGTCCCTGGTCTGGGGAGATCCCACCTGCTGTGGGGCAACTGAAGCTCGGGCACGACTATTGGAGCTCATGTGCTCTAGGATCCACGAGCTCCAACTACTGAGCTCCACGTGCCTGGAGCCTGTGCCCTGCAACAGGAGAAGCCATCGCAATGAGGAGTCGGTACACTGCTATGAAGAGTAGCCTCTGCTCATCACAACTAGAGAAGGTGGGCGTGAGGCAGCGAAGATCTAGTGTAACCAAAAACAAATAAATAAATAACTTAAAAAATGAAAGAGGAAAGAGAGGAAAGGAGACAGATAGACAAAGAGAGAGAGAGAGAGGAGGAGGAGAGGGAGGCAGATGAAACCATCAGTATTTAGCCAAAAAACTAAAATTTCAAAACACAAGAAGAAATCTAATGCTAAGAAAAACAGTCAACAGAATCACTCTCTGAACATAAATTCATCCCAGACTAAATTATCTTTATGAAACAGTCTGGCACAGAATTTTTTTTAATTGAATTGGAGTGTAGTTGCTTTGCAACGTTACCTTAGTTTCTGCCATATAACAAAGCATATCACCTATATATATACATATATATCCCTTCTTTTTTGGATTTCCTTCCCCTTTAGGTTACAGATCAATGAGTTCCCTGTGCTACACAATAGGTTCTCATCTGTTATCTGTTTTATACATAGTAGTCCATATGTGTCATTCTCTGATAAAGACTTTTTAAAAGTTGCATTTACATAACTCAAAGTGATAAAGTCACAACTTCCATTTAAAAAGAGTAAGTAATTGTGAAACTACAGAACCCAAATGGGAATGAGACAATCCCAACTAGCTTGACTGTGATGATCATTTCATTTTATAATGTATAGCTATATCAAATCACAATGTACACCTTACAAGCTATATAATTTGCATTCATCAATCATACCTCAGTAAATCTAGGGAGGGGAATCTTCTAAGTGAGAGACGTCACAAAATTTAAATCTCAAATAGTGGGATAAACTCTACATTGGATATTCAAAGAAATAATTCATATGTTGAAAATTTTTTGTACAGAGAAATTCACTCAGAAAACATCACAAAGAAAACAAAAATATAAATTAAAAGGTTGTTAAGAAACACAGAGAATGGAATGAGAGATATCTAGTGCTGTCCCAGAAGTTAAAGAACTAAGAATTTTCCAGAATTAATAATACAAGAATCATCAAATCAAGTCTGCCTTCTGACTTCTGAGCAGGAAAAATAAAGATAAACCCACCTCTGACACTAGTAAACCTGTGGAACATCAAGGAGAAAAGAAAAAGAGAAAAATGTCTCAGAACCCCAAAGAGAAAAGCCAAATTGTCCACAAAGGAACGACATTAAAATGACGGCACACTACTCGCAACAAAGAGGGTAATTGACAATGGACTTATGTCTAAATGCGGAGGGAAAATAGATATTAAATTAGAACTATAGACACCTAAAATAGAGTAGGGGCAAAATAAAGGTAGTTTTTAGTCACACAAAAAAAAGAAAAAGGATGTATTCTCCATATATCCTCACTCACACAAAAGGATGTACTTCAGCAAAAAGTGAATACAGAAGGAAAGCATGGAATGCAAGAAATTAAAAAAAAAAGTGAGAACAGAAAATAATTTAAGTTGATAAATTTAATTAACTACTGGCTATAAAAATTGAAAACAGTTTTCTATGTTAAAAAAAAGTAAAGCTAAACTTTAGACTGCAGTAACATGATGCTGAAAGAGATGGGCATACCAGACCACCTGACCTGCCTCTTGAGAAACCTGTATGCAGGTCAGGAAGCAACAGTTAGAACTGGACATGGAACAACAGACTGGTTCCAAATAAGAAAAGGAGTACGTCAAGGCTGTATATTGTCACCCTGCTTATTTAACTTATATGCAGAGTACATCATGAGAAATGATGGGATGGAAGAAGCACAAGCTGGAATCAAGATTGCTGGGAGAAATATCAATAACCTCAGACATGCAAATGACACCACTCTTATGGCAGAAAGTGAAGAGGAACTAAAAAGCCTCTTGATGAAAGTGAAAGAGGAGAGTGAAAAAGTTGGCTTAAAGCTCAACATTCAGAAAACTAAGATCATGGCATCTGGTCCCATCACTTCATGGGAAATAGATGGGGAAACAGTGGAAACAGTGGCTGGCTTTATTTTGGGGGGCTCCAAAATTACTGCAGATGGTGATTGAAGCCATGAAATTAAAAGACACTTACTCCTTGGAAGGAAAGTTATGACCAACCTAGATAGCATATTAAAAAGCAGAGACATTACTTTGCCAACAAAGGTCCATCTGGTCAACGCTATGGTTTTTCCAGTGTTCATGTATGGATGTGAGAGTTGGACTGTGAAGAAAGCTGAGTGCCGAAAAATGGATCCTTTTGAACTGGTGTTGGAGTGGTGTTGGAGAATACTCTTGAGAGTCCCTTGGACTGCAAGGAGATCCAACCAGTCCATCCTAAAGAAGATCAGTCCTGGGTATTCATTGGAAGGACTGATGCTGAAGCTGAAACTCCAATACTTTGCCCACCTCATGTGAAGGGTTGACTCATTGGAGAAGATCCTGATGCTTGGAGGGATTGGGGGCAGGAGGAGAAGGGGATGACAGAGAATGAGATGGCTGGATGGCATCACCGACTCAATGGACATGAATTTGAGTAAATTCCGGGAGTTGGTGAAGGACAGGGAGGCCTGGCATGCTGCGATTCATGGGGTCGCAAAGAGTCGGACACAACTGAGTGACTGAACTGAACTGAACATGATGCAATAGTTAAACTCAATTCAAAAGGATGGTAGATCCATATTATGTTCAGAAGAAGGATAAAAGTGCTTAACAATTTGAAATTATTACTAATTATTTATAGTAAAGTGTGTATTTTTTTAAGGTTGGGGGGGGCTATCAACAAAAAATACAACCATCTTTATCTTCCAAACCAACAGAGGAAAACTAAGGGGTTGATGATGGGAGTATAAAAAATTTATCAATCCACAGATGGCAAGAAGACAAAAAATAAAAGAAACAAGGGGAAAGAATGATAAAAACACAAAATAAAAATGTCAAAATAAGTCCAAATATATCACGGTGTGGTGTGTGTGTGCAGATTAAACTCTCAATAAAACATCAGAGAACATCATATTGGAATTTGTTTTTAATACAGCTATTATTGCTGAAAACAGACACACCTAAAGCAAAACACCCAAAAAATTTAAAATAAAGGCTACACCACTTCGGAGAGTATTTTCTCAATATTTAATAAAATCCAAGATGTCCAAAATTCTTATTTCCTGGTAACAGATCATAGAACAGTGTTTTTTAAACTCCAGTCTATGACCCATTCCTGGGTCATGAAATCAATTTAGTGAATCACAATCTGCACTTTTTTAAAATGAAAAGAAAAAAGGATGGGAAAAGGAATGAATAGAATAGGAAAGAATGGGGTAGGGCAGGACAGAACAGAATAGAAACCAAAGTAAATATCACAGTGCTTCATGGAAATAATATACAGTTTGACAAAACTTTCCTTTGTGGGATGTGTACTTGTGAGTAGGCAAATATGCATGTACTACATTTGTGATGGAAAGTGCATCTCTTCCTTTTTTCATTTTAAGTTTCAAAAACTCTAGCCTAGGATTTGCAAGCATGAGCCAAAAGACATACTATGAAGTTTAGCGCAATATTATTTGTAATCAGGAAAAATTGGAAATATCTTGAAAGTTGATCAATAGGAGAACAGATAAGTTAATTGAGGTAAATAAATACACATACAAAAAGCAAATAAACTTACTCTTTGTATGTCAACATAAATAAATCTCAAAAACAAAATATTGCATGAATAAAAGTAATCTATAGAAAGATATACATAAGATATTCACTATATGCTAAAAATTTATGCAAAGTTTGAGAGCAAGCAAAACAATAGCTTATGTTATTATAAATCCACACTTACATTATATAGAGTAATGGTATAAAAACCTGTATGGGATGACAAATTCAGAGGATGGTTAACCCTTGGAAATCGAGTAGCAACAGATAATGGAGTCAGGGAAGACTTCACAAGAGGTAGTTTTCAATCCACAATGTTTTCTTTTATTTTTATTCATTTATTTTTTGCCCAAGCACATGTCATGTGGGATCTTAGTTCCCCAACCAGGGATTTAACCCATGCCCCTTGCACTGGAAGCATGAAGCCTTAATCACTGGACCACCAGAGAAGTCCCTATATCCGTAAGGTTTTAACAAAAAAATGTAGAATATAAGGGAAACTTTAAGATTTTATAAGGCTGGAAGGGATACATGGGTGTCAATATATTTACTCCTTATGTGCTTTCCATATGTTGGAAAATTTTTCTGGCCCCAAATTATAAAGCTTACAAAATCTGTGGTTTTTAGTTCCTGTGCTAATCACAAATTCTGGCATGAGATTCTGTCCTCCCCAAACTTTATATATTTGGCTCATCAATATAGCTAATATTGGCCCGTTATCTTACTTCCAGACAAGCAAACATGGTCAGCTTTTCCATAGTCACATGAGGCAAAAGAAAGTTCCCTAAGTTGAGTTGTGAACCTGATAAACGTTTTTTTACCTGCAACAGAAGCAGAGTTAGAACTCAGCTCTATGTATATATGTAAAATAGGCCAGCACATTAACCCTGAGCGCAATATAGCTTCCACTGTGCTTCTGATGAGCAAAAGACAGATGTGTGATTTTACCCCACCTAATGAACATTTCAATCTTCCAATAAACACCCTAATAAAGAAAAATTGAGATTTAACTCACTTTTATTATCACAACCGACACATCGCAAGGTTTTAATTGGGCTGAAAACAGCTTCCAATAATAATACTCTTCTTAATTGATTCATTAAAGGGGCCCCTACTGAGACAGAAGCGCTAGTTTCAGGAAAAAGGAATGAAATAAGCCCCAACTTCCCACTGAGTGGCTATGATCCCTCTGCCATCAACTCTCTAGGCCACTGAAGAGGATGTTAAGAGTGGCCAATGCCTGAAATTGTTCTGCTCATCCCAAAGTGGCCACGGACCAAAACACGGTCCTCACACACTCACCACTTCCTTAGTGGGGTAACAAAAGAGAAAGCTGGAACTTGACAATATTCTGTCTTCGTATGAAATCAATCGGCAAATAAACAACCGGAAGTGGGAACGCATCAATGGCAAGAAGTGAAAGTTTTTTACAAGACTGAACAAAAATCACCACCACATCCCAGCTTGGCTGGGCAAGGAGCAGAAGGGGCAGGGGCAGGAGAGGGAAGACTTATGAAGAACAAATGGAAATCTTCTATTTGTGGGGAAATTAGTGCCGATCATATAATACAGGAAATACAGTGTAGTGTTTAGAGGCATGGCGTGTGCAATCAGGTAGACTTGGAAGTCTGTCCTACTCTTGTACTTATCAGCTCTGTCACCCTGGACAGGTGAACCATCTAAACCCCGGTTTCCTCAGCTATAAAATAGGAGTGATAGTCACCTACCACAGCAGCCAGAGTATATCAGATCATATTCTTTTGCTCAGAACCCTCTGAAGGCGCCTCATTATATTCCTACCTTACCTGCACCCTCCGTTTCCTCTCTGGTGTATCTCCTTCTCCCGTCCTCCAATTCACTCCACACACTGAGCCACACCTCTCCCCCTATTCTCAAAAGTACCCAGCATGATATATGTGGAATCTAGGCAAATGGTATCAGTTCAGTTCAGTCCAGTCGCTCAGTCATGTCCGACTCTTTGCAACCCCACGAATCGCAGCACGCCAGGCCTGTCTGTCCATCACAAACTCCCGGAGTTTACTCAAACTCATATCCAAGGAAAATGGTATAGATGATCTTATTGTAAAGCAAAACATAGTGAACAGACGTATGGATACCAAGGAGGAGAGAGGGAGAGTGATGACCTGGGAGACTGAGGTTGACTTAAAACAGGGAACTAATGAGAACCCACTGTAGCACACAGGGAACTCTGCTCAATGCTCCGTGGTGACCATAATGGGGAAAGTCCAGAAAAGAGGGGATGTGTGTATAACTATAGCTGCTATCCAGCATAACAGCTGTACGATAGAAAGATGACATTGTAAAGCAACCATACTCCAATAACAATTAATTTAAAAATAAAAATAAATAAAGATGAGATATTACCAAAAAAAAAAAAATGTAAGTACCCAGCATGCTCTCACCCCTGGCCTTCACTGGTCCCCTCTTCCTCCAGTTCTCTGCAGCACTCATTCCTTCATCTCTGCCAAGTCTTCCATCCAACATCACCTCCTCCACCACCACCCTATTTAAAATGACAAACTGTCCCTCTGCACACTCCAGATACCCTCATCTCTGCTATGCCTTTTTTTTTTTTTGGCATAACACTCATCACCTTCTAGCATACCATACAACTCAATTATTTCATCTGTCATTTATTCTTCCCTGCTGTTTGGCTCACTGATCTATCCCAAATGCCTAAAACAATGAAGAGCAGATACCAGGTGCTTAATATTTGTTACACAAAACACTCATAAGATTGTTCTGATGACTAAATTAGATAGTGCACGCCAAGCACTTAGCTCAGTGTGGGCACACAGAAGCACTCAGTAAATATTATCTGTTGTTATCATCGTGGTTACTATTATTGGCATCATTGTTTTCCATCGGACATGAGGATATTATTAAACGATCAAATCACAGTTCTTCCAGACATTGTTTCCTGAAATTGAAAGACCTAGATTTAATTGACAAGAGTTTGCTGACACTATACGATATCTTGTTATGTGCAGACAACCCTGCCAATGATGAAAGTTGCCAGGTTACCTGCAGTTCCCCTCCCCCAACTCATTTAGTCACATAGGGCTTGGGACAGCTGCTAAGTCAAGACTGTATATCAAGGTACATCTAGGAACTGCTGCTCTCCTTTGACCCGTTAGGACTGTACTGCCTGTAAATACCAACTTGACAGCAAGAGGCTAGAAAGCATTTTGTTTTACGATTAACAAAATGTAAAGAAAGGGACAGAAAGAGGTACTGTTCTGCCTTGGCTATCAGAGTCCCCAGAATTTAAGCTTCCACTCCATTCTCTGAGACACTTGTGTTTCTGTCCAGGAAAAGAAGGAAAGAGCCACCGTCTGCCCACCCCATAACTTCCCAGGCACTAATGAGATGCCCTCTTCTTTGTCAGACACTTAGGAGCTCCTGTGATAAAGCGCTGTCCTGGGTAAATAATGACTGGGAAGACACATCAGTTCCACATTCAGCTGCATCTTCTGTTTCCTGAGCATGAAGGAAGACAGGATCCGCCAAGGCAACGAGCCCTTCGGCATTCAGAGCCAAAGCTCTCTCTCCACTTCTCAGCTGGTAAACCATGTGAAGAGCACGTGGCAGCCAAGATAGCTTTCCCAATGTGCTCAGTCCCCTTTGCATACTGGAGGTGGGTACCTGCATGAGGAAACACGGGTCAGTGCATATGAGGGTACAGAGGGTACCGTCAACTCGCCCATTACAGAACGTCAGGAGGCAGGAGAGGGCACGAGTTCAAAAGCACCAGCAGTTGAGCAGCAACGTGTTCTGTTCAAATCCTGGGTCGGCCCATGAGCATCTGTGTAAACTCAGGCCAGTCATTTTCTCTCTCTGAGCCTTGGCTTCCACATCTGTGAATTGTATTGATGATGCATAACTCATAAAACTTATGGATAGCTAAATGAAACCAATTAACATGGAGTCAGAGTATAGTAAGTACTCAATGAAACATTTTGAACCGTGGAGGATCTGCAGGAACAGAAAGCTTGAATGCCAATATATTCAGTTATCTATTCATTATATCATTCATCCCATTAGTTAGTTAGTTAGTTCAGTCACTCAGTCATGTCTGACTCTTTGCAATCCCACGGACTGCAGCATGCCAGGCCTCCCTGTCCATCACCAACTCCTCCAGTTTACTCAAACCCATGTCCATTGAGTCGGTGATGCCATCCAACCATCTCATCCTCTGTCGTCCCCTTCTCCCGTCTTCAATCTTTCCCAGCATCAGGGTCTTTTCCAATGAGTCAGCTCTTCGCATAAGGTGGCCAAAGTATTGGAGTTTCAGCTTCAACATCAGTCCTTCCAACAAATATTCAGGACTGATTTCCTTTAGGATGGACTGATTGGATCTCCTTGTAGTCCAATGGACTCTTAAGAGTCTTCTCCAATACCACAGTTCAAAAGAATCAATTCTTCGGCATTCAGCTTTCTTTATAGTCCAACTATCACATCCATATGTGACCACTAGAAAAAACATAGCTCTGACTAGATGGACCTTTGTTGGCAAAGTAATGTCTCTGCTTTTTAATAAGCTGTCTGGTTTGGTCATAACTTTCCTTCCAAGGAGTAATCGTCTTTTAATTTCATGGCTGCAATCACCATCTGCAGTGATTTTGGAGCCCAAAAAAATGAAGTCTGCCACTGTTTCCACTGTTTCCCCATCTATTTCCCATGAAGTGATGGAACCAGATGCCATGATCTTAGTTTTCTGAATGTTGAGTTTCAAACCAACTTTTTCACTCTCCTCTTTCACTTTCATCAAGAGGCTCTTTAGTTCTTCTTCACTTTCGGCCAGAAGGGTGGTGTCGTCTCCATATCTGAGGTTATTGATATTTCTCCCAGTAATCTTGATTTCAGTTTGTGCTTCATCCAGCCCAGCGTTTCTCATGATGAACTCTGCATATAAGTTAAATAAGCAGGTGACCATATACTGCCTTAATGTCCTCCTTTCCCAATTTGGAACCAATCTGCTGTTCCATGTCCAGTTCTAACTGTTACTTCCTGACCTGCATACAGATTTCTCAGGAGGCAGGTCAGGTGGTCTGGTATTCCCATCTCTTGAAGAATTTTCCACAGTTTGTTGTGATCCACACAGTAAAAGGCTTTGACAGAGTCAATAAAGCAGTAGATGTTTTTCTGGAACTCTCTTGCTTTTTCGATGATCCAACAGATGTTGGCAATTTGATCTCTGGTTCCTCTGCCTTTTCTAAAACCAGCTTGAACATCTGGAAGTTTATGCTTCATGTATTGTTGAAGTCTGGCTTGGAGAATTTTGAGCATTACTTTGCTAGTGTGTGAGATGAAGTTCGGGCATTCTTTGGCATTGCCTTTCTTTAGGATTGGAATGAAAACTGACCTTTTCCAGTCCTGTGGCCACTGCTGAGTTTTCCAAATTTGCTGGCATATTGAGTGCAGCACTTTCCCAGCATCATCTTGTAGGACTTGAAATAGCTAAATTGGAATTCCATCCATCACCTCCACTAGCTTTGTTCATAGTGTTGCTTCCTAAAGCCCACTTGACTTCGCATTCCAGGATGTCTGGCTCTAGGTGAGTAATCATACCACTGTGATTGTCTGGGTCATGAAGATCTTTTTTTGTACAGTTCTTCTGTGTATTCTTGCCACCTCTTCTTAATATCTTCTGCTTGTTAGGTCCATACCATTTCTGTCCTTATTGTGACCATCTTTGCATGAAATGTTCCCTTGGTATCTCTAATTTTCTTGAAGAGATCTCTAGTCTTTCCCATTCTATTGTTTTCCTCTATTTCTTTGCATTGATCACTGAGGAAGGCTTTCCTGTCTCTCCTTGCTATTGTTTGGAACTCTGCATTCAAATGGGTATATCTTTCCTATTCTTCTTTGCCTTTAGCTTCTCTTCTTTTCATAGCTGTTTGTAAGGCCTCCTCAGACAACCATTTTGCCTTTTTGCAGTTCGTTTTCTTGGGGATGATCTTGATCCCTTCCTCCTGTACAATGTCACGAGCCTCCGCCCATAGTTCTTTAGGCACTCTATCTATCAGATCTAATCCCTTGAATCTATTTGTCACTTCTACTGTATAGTCGTTAGGGATTTTGTTTAGGTCATACCTGAATGGTTTAATAGTTTTCCCTACTTTCTTCAATTCATTCATCACATGCGTGTGTGATAAGTTGCTTCAGTCATGTCCCACTATTTGCAACCCCATGGACTGCTACCCACCAGGCTCTTCTGTCCATGGGATTCTCCAGGCAAGAATACTGGGGCAGTTTGCCATGCCCTCCTCCAGGGGATCTTTCTGACCCAGGGATGGAACCAACATCTCCTGTGTCTCCTGCATTGCCAGGCAGGTTCTTTACCACTAGCGCCACCTCATTAATCAACAAATGTTTACTGAATGCTTACTGGTTCCAGGCCCTAGTATGTGTGTGTACTCAGTCATGTCTGACTCTTTATAATCCCATGGACTATAGCCCACCAGGCTCCTCTGCCCAAGGGACTTTCCAAGCAAGAATTCTAGAGTGGATTGCCATTTCTTCCTCCAGTGGATTTTCCTGACACAGGGCTCCTATCCACCTCTCCTGTGGCTCCTGCATTGGCATTCAGATTCTTTACCACTGTGCCACCTAGAGGCTGGAAGCCCTGTCCAGCCTCTAGGCTAGCTGCTACATAGCAGTGAGAAAATCAGGTAAGATCCCTGCCCTCACAGAGCTTACAGTCCAGTGGATAATACTGGCCAATATAGAATGTGCCACCTTAGTATGTGGCAGGCAGTATTCTGAGTGCCTTACCTGTATTAACTGACTTACTGCTTAAAGGGCTTCCCAGGTGGCACAGTGATAAAGAATCTGCCTGACAGTGCAGGAGACGCAAGAAACTCAGGTTCGATCCCTGCGTCAGGAAGTTCCCCTGGAGGAGGAAGTGGCAACCCACTCCAGTATTCTTGCCTTGAGAATTCCATGTACAGAGGAGCCTGGTGGGCTATAGTGCACAGAATTGCAAAGACTCAGACACGACTGAGCATGCATGCATGCTCAAAGAAATACATTAACATTATTATCTCCATATGACAGAAGAAGCTATGGAGAAGGAAACGGCAACCCACTCCAGTATTCTTGCCTGGAGAGTTCCATGGACAGAGGAGCCTGGTGGGCTATAGTCCTTGGGGTCTCAAAGAGTCGGACATGACTGAGTGACTAACACAATGACAGAAGAAGATAGTGAGCCTGCCAAGGTCATAAGGCCACTAAGCATCACAGCCAGAGACTGAACCCAACTAGATCAGCTCCAGAGTCCATGCTCTTAAGCATGACATATATTGCCTTCTTGCAACTACAAGATAGTGAGCTCTTTGCGGGTAGAAAATACATCTCGTTCATTTCTATATCCCCAGTGAAGCCCCAGGCTTGTGAAAATGCTCAATAAATGCTTACTTAAGGAACAAAGGACAGATTTTCTTTGAGGCATGAGAGCCACTCTTTTTGCCAGTCTCATAACACCTCCCCATAAACCTTGAATATATAACGAAAATATATTATTCTACTTATGCATAGAGACTATTATTGATCTTCTGTCCATAGACTATTAAATGTAAGGCTGTTTTTCCAGAAATGGTGATGAATTTTCCTTGAACTACCTGTATGCATTTGAGAGGGGTCTGGCAGGGATTGAGCTATAATTTAAAAATCTAGACTCTGTGGTTTGAAGGGGAAAAAATACACAGCCCTGCTGCTATTTTATTTTGGAAACCAATGAAACATTCCAACTGCACTCGACATATCTCACTCAAGGCCTGAGTTCTCCCACTTAAATACCTCCAACTCTTCACTATTCTCAGGACTATATAGACAAACTAGTTGAAGTCTAAGTGTTGAAGAGATGTAGAGGCAACTACTATAGGGAAGGTGATGGAGACAGAAGAAAGAGGGGGTTCCCTGTGAACTAAAAGTGACAGCTTCTTAGAGCTGATAAGCTTCACTGACTTGTCTAGAACTTGATCAGTAGTTATTACAATAATTATTATTATATTAATTGTATTATATATATTAGTTGTTTATATTTATATCAATTACATATATGTCTAGCATGTTACTATTTCTATTACAAATTATTCAGAAAGTCTACTAGGTTCTGGGGTTTCTTCATATTATTTCACTTAATTCCTTCAACCACCATGAAGGGTAGTATAACAATCTCTATTCATTAAGAAACCAACTATGTTCCTTTAACAGACACCCCCAAAATACAGTGGTTTAAACAAGATAGTTTTTCCCCTATGGTGTAACAATCTAAAAGTATTATGTACAATTTGTGGCATCCAGCCCTATTACTTCATGGCAAATAGGCGGGGGGAATGTGGAAGCAGTGACAGATTTTATTTTCTTGGGCTCCAAAATCACTGCAGACAGTGACTGCAGCCATGAAATTAAAAGATGCTTGCTCCTTGGAAGAAAAACTATGACCTACCTAAACAGAGCATTAAAAAGCAAAGACAACACTTTGCCAGCAAAGGTCCATGTAGTCAAAGCTATGTTTTTTTTCCAGTAGTCATGTATGGATGTGAGAGTTGAATTACAAAGAAGGCTGAACACTGAAGAATTGATGCTTATGAATTGTGGTGCTGGAGAAGACTCCAGAGTGCCTTGGACAGTGAGGAGATCAAACCAGTCAGGCCTAAAGGAAATCAACCCTGAATGTTCATTGGAAGCACTGATGTTGAAGCTGAGACTCCAATACTTTGGCCACCTGATTCGAAGAAATGACTCATTGGAAAAGACCCTAATGCTGGGAAGGATTGAGGACATGAGAAGGGGGTGACAGAGGATGACATGGTTAGATGGCATCACCAACTGAATGGACATGAGTTTGAGCAAACTCTGGGAGATAGTGAAGGACAGGGAAGCCTGACGTGCTGCCATTCATAGGGTTGCAAAGAGTCATACACATCTTAGTGACTGAACAACAGCAGCAAAGCTACTGTAACAAAGATTTCTTTTTTAATGCGACTTAAACAAGAGCAAAGATTCTCATTCACATAATAGTCCAGAACTGGGAAAGCAGCCTGCCATCAACAATGCGTGGCTTTCATATGGGACCTAAGAGGCTCTTTAAGTCCCAGCCATCAGGAGTTAGAAAGGTGCAACAGGAGAGCATGCCCATTTCTTTCAAGGACACAATCTAAAAGTTCACACATCATCTGCATCCCATTTGTCAGAACTTGGTCATAGAGCTGTGGTGAGGAATAAATTGAAAAGCCAGATATCTTGAGTAAGACATTTGATAAATATCCATTTCTTTTCTCTTTTTGACACCAATATCTTGAAAGTAAATCCTAGGGTGATCACTTGAATGAAATCATCTAAAAAGCCATTCCTTCCCCTTCCCACTGTAGACAGAGTATAATTCCCTGTTCCACTGATGTTAGGTTTGGTCATGTCATTTGCTTTGTCCAGTGGAATGCTGGTGGGTATGATGCAAGAAGTTTTACAGGTGTGGTTCGACTGGGCTAGCACTCAGTGATAACACTATAAAAAGAGCTTATCCCCAAGCTGCTGCTGCCCCTTTACAGTCTAGGCTGAAATAGTATGAAACTCCTGAGCCCAGAACCTAGCCTGGAGCCAACATCAGTCAATATGCAACCTAAGACAGGTTCATTAGCTTAAGTCAGCTGAGATCAGTTGAATAACAATCATCCAGGACACAGGTGGCTGTGAGCATAAGTGCTTATTACTGTAAGTAACGCATTTGGGGGTAGTTTACAATGCAGTATCATTGTCACAATAGTTAGGCAACACAAATCTTGAGCAGAAGTGCAGTCCTGCCATCACAAAAGTCTAAAATACATGACCGTAGTTTGGTGATTAGGCAGCAGATGATGAGGAAACCGTTATGGAGAGCTAGAAACATACCATCCCACGTTATGTAGTGATGAAGCCCTTGGCAAGACTCATTTGAGATAACTTGGAAGATAGAAAATGTGCCTAATGAACTTGAAGCATTGAGGAAGAAAGTGTCAGGGCAGAACGTCGATAGTATAATTTGGTTGTTACCAGATGGATAAGGTTTTGCAAGACAAACTTGAGTTTAAAAAGAAACTGAACAACTGGCCAACAAAACTGAGAGAGAATATAGAAAGCCCAGAATTTCCAGGGGTTTAAAACTGTTTTTCACTTTACCATCTTTTCAGCCTCCGGACAAAGACTGTATCAAGGGTGCAGTTCTCACATCCTTTGTCACAACTTTTTAAAGGACTGAATTGGAGTTTATCAGTTCCTTTCAGCTGAACAAAGTGCTCCTAGAAAGACAGAAAGCATAATCCCATGGACACTTAATAAACCCAAGATAGCTAAAATTAGTCTCAAGAGGGAGGCACCTCTCAAAATTCATTAATGTTATAGGTGTAACTAACATGGAATTGACCAAAATCAGACATAGGACACACAAAACTTTTGAGACATCTGTATTGGCAAAATATTATCAACTTGGGACTAACTGTTTGAGATGCCAAAAGATCTCCTGTCCCCAAATTTCTATAAGCAGAAAGCAGGCTGAGGGACTTCTCTGGCAGTCTAGTAATTAAGACTTCCCTTTCCAGTGCAGGGGGCATGTGTTCCATAGTTCTTAGCTCCTGGCCAGGGAGCTAAGACCCCACATGACTCACAGCCAGAAAACAAAAACATAAAATGGAAGCATTGTCATTACAGATTCAATGGTCTACATCAAAAAAATCAGAAGAAAGCAGGCTGAAAAATTTGCTGACCCAGAAAGAAATGTGTATTCTCTAAAGGTCTCTTCAGAAGTGGATAGGCATGGGAGATGATGGAATAAAGACAGACCTCCTGAACGTTAGAGCCCAAAAAGAATTGGAGAACAATTGATTAGTGAGTCACTTCCAGGGAACAGAACTAGGACCTAATCCAGGAGTCAGTGAACCATGAGCCCACAGGTCAAACCCTGCCTGTTACTTGCTTTAGTAAATAGAGTTTTATCAAAACACAGTTACACCCACGCATTTAAATATTTTCCACGCTGCTTTTTACTACAACATCAAGTTGAGAAGTTGCAACAGACACTATCTGGCCTGCGAAGCCTAAAATATTTATTATCTTGGGCTTTACAGTTGTCAACCACCCAGCGTAGCATAATAAAAGAACATTCTATACCTACACAATAAGGAACTCTGGCTCATTTGTATAGCAGGGTTTCAGAACTGCTGTGTATCAGTGACAGAGTAGGACCGTAAAGAAGGCTGAGCACCAAACAATTGATGTTTTCAAATTGTGGTGATGGAGAAGACTCTTTGAGTGTACCTTGGACAGCAAGGATATCAAACCAATCAATCCTAAAGGAAATCAACCCTGAATACTCATTGGAAGGACTGATGCTGAAGCTCCAATACTTTCACCATCTGATGTGAAGAGCCAACACATTGAAAAAGGCCTGATTCTGGGAAAGATTGAGGGCAGAAGGAGAAGGGGGCAACAGAGGATGAGATCGTTGGATGGCATCACTGACTCAATGGACAATGAATCTGAACAAACTCTGGAAGATAGCCAAGGACAGGGAAGCCTGGCGTGCTGCAGTCCAGAGGGTTGCAAAGAGTCGGACATGACTTAGCAAGTGAACAACAATAGTGACTGCAATGTGCCTGCCATTCTTACCTTTTTCAAATGGGAGTGCTTATTGAATTTATTCGGTTCCTATTCACACGGTTGGAAAGCAAATGACTTCTCTCTTTATTTCATAAATGTCTCAATCAATAGGAGCCATATCAGGATTTGGTATAACTGCAAGATCTTAGATGTCAAACCTGGTGTAGAGAGGGTGAGTAATCTAAGAGTGTTGGGATGGGGATAAGTATATTTTGCCTACAAGAGAACAATGAATAAGAGGCTAGACTGTGATGGCTTATCTTATTCACTTCCCTTCCCCTCCTACTGTGGGTATTATAACCTTCCTCATTGCATGAGCTTGGCCTTGTGACTTGTTTTAGACAAAGGACTATGGCCAGGCATGGTAGGAACAAGGACTTTCAATGTGCTTATGTGGTTCATCCTAGATCTTGTATTCCACTGATCTGCCATGAGAAGAGCCTCTTCTTCTATTTGGTCCTCAGAATAAACACAACATGGAACAGATGTGAACACAAGACATAGGATTAAGTCAAATACAGCCATCCTGAAGCCGAAAGCAGAGCCTCCCAGGCAAAGCCAGGCTAAATCTGCTAATCACAGTAAATCTGCAGACTTGTAAGTGATAGCATACATAATCTGTTGAGAGCAACTGAGCTTTAAGGTGGTTTATTACACAGCATTATTGTAGCAATCACCGACTAATACAGAGGGCTCTATAAAATGATGAGGTCTCTAGAATCTCGAAAATTGAACTTTAATTCTGAAATTAACTTCAGTTCAAATCCCAGATCTGCCATTTACCTGCTATTTAATTGGACCACCAGGAAAGTCCACTGGTTAAGACTCTGTGCTTTCAATGCAGGAGGCATGGGCTCAACTCCTTGTTGGGGAACTAAGATTCCACATGCTGCATGGTGTAGCCAGATTTTTTTAAAAATTAATTGGAGAAGGTCACTATATCTTTCTGAGTCTTGGGGTTGGGAGGTTATCATAACAAGGATGAGAACAACCTAAGTCAAAGGGTCATTATAAGATTAAATAAGATGATAAACAAGTATATTTTATAATTTCAATAAAAGATACAAATACAAGATATTTTTATAATTAACTTCAGTTCACATAAAGCAGTCCTGATTTTTATTTTAATAGAGAGAAGGAGTTATGCCATTTCTGTACTCTGACCCTGAGAAGTGGCCATGCTTAGTCAAAAAAGATATGTATCTGTAAGCTATTAGCACTGTAATGTTTTAGTAATTCTTTCTTGATCTTGTTTGCCATTTTCTGATTTTTCTCTAATCTCAGTTCAGTTGCTCATCATCGCCTTAATCGTGTGTGACTCTTTATGACCCCATGGACTGCAGCACACCAGCCTTTCCTGTCCGTCACCAACTCCCAGAGCTTGCTCAAACTCATGTCCATCAAGTTGGTGATGCCATCCAACCATCTTATCCTCTGTCATCCCCTTCTCCTCCTGCCTTCTCCTCCCACCTTCAATCTTTCCCAGCATCAGGCTCTTTTCCAACAAATCAGTTCTTCGCATCAGGTGGCCAAAGTATTGGAGCTTCAGCTTCAGCATCAGTCCTTCCAGTGAATGTTCAGGACTGATTTCCTTTAGGATGGACTGGTTGGATCTCCTTGCAGTCCAAGGGACTCTCAAGAGTCTTCCATAATTTCATAAGAAAAAAACAAATAAATATAAAAAATTTTAATTGATTATGCTACCCAAGCCTAACACTTCTGAGCCCGTTTCCTCTCCCCACCCCCTCCATGAGGAACACACAATGCCACTGACAGCAGCAATCTAACTCCTAGATTAAAAGAAGGTTCTCTGAGCCCTCAGCCTTCCCTTACTGCAGAATGAGCAAAAAATCAGAATGTTCTCCTTGGTGTACTGTCTATAAATCACTGAAAAGCCCAACCCAGCAGAGAAGGAACCTCCATCAGAAATAAAAGCCCACATTAAAATTATGTCCACCAAATTGTTTTCCATGGACTCCAGTGTACCACACAAGCAGAGTGTCTGGGGTATCACAACTCCATTATTTTGTACTCATGTCAAAATGTTTTTCCTTCTCCAAAATGCTGAAGGGAAGGGCATAGGTTTCCTAGAAATGGCTCTAGCGTGCCTCACTGCTCCCGAGAGAAAGGAGTGATGAGGACACAGACACTCACCAGGAGAGGGGGAAAGGTCAAATCAATAACGCTGACAATATCCATTTGTTCCACAAAGACAGCCAACGAAGGTGTCTGGGGAGGGTTATTTGAGGAATAAATCTACCCACACTGGTCCTCTTGATCCCTCCAGCCAAAGTAGCATAACCCACTAGAAGTCAGAACATACCTCTCAGCTCACTTGCTGACAAAGCAGCCAAGCTGGGCAATAACACCACGGAATGCAACCATTGATCAGATCAGCAGAGCGCAGAGAGCTGTGGGCATGGGGTGCAGGACACCTCACGGGAAAGGCTTTGATGGAAAGGAGAGAATGGCCCCCCAGGGGAAGCCAGACACCTACGAGCAGAGTCCTTCCTAAGGCAGAGCAGTTATGGCAAGCAGCACCGGGCTAACTTCCGAGAGTCACTGTCCTACTATGGACACCTAAGGGTACAGAACTGAACAAGCAGAAGAGGAAGCAGCAGAAAAGGTGGTCCTGCCAGCTAGTCCTCGTGATGACCCTAAACTGATGGTAGAAGACAGAGCACTCAGGTTCCTCATTCCCCCTACAGACATTTCTTGTCTAGCTACCACTTGCTTGCACCATGCTAGTTGCTGCTGAGTATGCAAAGATAAATCAGAGACAGTTCCTGCTCTGAAAGTTATATGTTCCATCGTGCCTAGCATGTCACAGGGGCCCAATAAGTTCTCACCAAGTATTACCTTAGCCTTCAGCTCTGTGTAGCCTCTTTTCTCCACCTTCCAAGGTACTTTCTTATATTGTTCTGTTGTTGTTTAGTCACTAAGTCTGACTCTTTTGTGACCCAGTGGACTGTAGCAGGCTCCTCTGTCCTTGGGATTTCTCAGGCAAGATTACTGGAATGGGTGGCCATTTCTTTCTCCAGGGGATCTTCCTGACCCAGGGACTGAACTCACATCTCCTGAATTGGCAGGTGGATTCTTTACCACTGAGCCACCAGGAAGCCCACCTATTATATTGCTCTGAATTTTAGTTACTGTTGCATAATTTATTCCCCCAGTGACACAATAGGATTGCTGAATACAAGATCCATATATTCTTGTCATTGCATCTTCTCAATAAATAGTGATCGAATGAATGACTGTGTAATCCTAACTGGAGTGTCACCACCCACTGCCATCAGCAGAAAAGGGTGGAAGGTCTAGGGCTTGTAACTGCAGGAGAGGGTATACTGGGTTAGGGGTCAAGAGACCTGCCTTCTAGCAGAAGCTGCTGTCATCAGCTTGCTGAGAGACTGTGAACAGCTGCCTGAGAGCCTCGGCTCAGCTGGAAGAGATGGTAGTTGATGGTGGCAGATGATCTCCAAGGTACCTTCCAGCCTTAAGAGTCATCACCTTAATCATAGATCACAGATGACATTCGCTGAGCACATGGCATGTTCTAACACTGTATAAGAACTTTGCCTGCATTATGTCATGTAGTCCTCAGGATAACCTTTTGGGGTGCTATGATTACCCCTATTCAGATAAAGAAAGGAAGCCTGGGGAGGCTAAGGAAGGACTGGGGATTGGAACCCCAATTTGACCAACTTGCAAAGCCACTTATAACCACTAAGACAATCCGATCCCACTTCCACAGTCACACTTCAGCCCATTGGGTGCCCTGAGAGCCATCATTTCTTTTCCTGAAGAGCTTCATTTTCTATTATAGCAAATTTTTTAGAAAATTGCTAGAAATCCTTTAGTGGAGAGGGGCACAGTGAGCAGGCTTTGCATACCTCCCATGGGTAGGCAGTGAGCTTCCTTAGGCTCACTGGTGAAGCTGCAAGGAATCCGACAACAGGAGGAGAAACCCAGCAAAGAGTTACAGGGGGTGCCAGCCTCAGGTACAAAGCAGTTTAAGCCACATTTGAGAAATCATCAGAGAAGACATGCGAGTGTGCTCAGTTGTATCCGACTTTGAGACCCTACGGACTGTAGCCTGCCAGGCTCCTCTGTCCATGGGATTCTCCAGGCAAGAATACTGGAGTGGGTAGCCATTTCCTCCTCTAGGAGATCTCCCCAACTCAGGGATCAAACCCACTTTTCCTGTATTGGCAGGCAGATTCTTACCCCTGAGCCACCTGGGAAGCCGTCAGAGAAGGCAAGAAAAAAGAAAAATATATATTGTTTTGTTGAAACAACTTTGCAGAATTTTAAAGACTGTGGCTGAACTCCAGACCCACCTGACAGATTCTTCTCTTCATTCTTCCCCATATTTAAAGCATGGAGGGAGAAGAGGTTGACTCTCCAACAGACAACAGGGCTACAAGTTCCAACCAGGTTCAGGAAAACATGGTACCTCACCCATGAGCCTCCAAATACCCAAAGTGTAGCAGTGCTCAATGGCACCAATCAGAGAACTGGGGACAGAATAAAACAAAGATTTCCTAAAAAGAACATATTTATAGAAGGAGACAGCAAATCAAGTAAAGTCCTAAACCTCTTCTAAAGCAGTACCCCAATTTTTTAATGATAAACAACAACAGTGAGATCCCCAAAGTCACAGATAACTAAACACATGCTACTCAAAGGAGAAATTAGCAGAAAACACAGTTCATATTTAGAAAGTAAAAGATACTGAGGAATTTGGCAGGAGGAAAGAGTGGGATTCATTAACTGCCTGCACACAAAAGGGCCTCTCTGCTAAATCAAATGACCTTAAACCTACGGCAGGAAAAGAATCTAAGAGGATGAGATTTAGAGGAAGACAAATGGATTTTTAATTGCTTCAAAGACAAACTTACGAGTGGAAATCCAGGGAGTTTGTGGAGGGGGGGTATGTGTGAGAGAGAGAGAGGTTTTCTTGATGACAAAAAATAGAAACCAGTGGCATAAGGCCACTGTGTTCTCACAGTGAGAGGAAGTCCCATCACAGCTCCTAATAAGCAGCACCATGAGCCTTCCTATTAGTCCTGGGCAAATGATCTTCCAGATATGTCTAAATCCAAACCACACAAAAGGAGCCAGGGCACAGAAAGGCAGTCTGCTCTGAGGCAAACTGACATTTTTCAGGCTTAAATTACTAATTCCCTCCTCCTCCTCCATCCCCACCCCCACTTTGAAACGCTGAATTGTTCAAACAGTGGGCACGATGGAAAAACAGGCACATAGAGATGTAGATTTATCCCCAGAGAACACAGCCCACCTGCCTTCCCTCCTGGGAGCTCCGCCACACTTCTCCACCCAGCTGGGCCCTGCCACCATCATCCCCCTGCCCTCTTGCTTCTTCTGAGGTGGGTCCCCAGCAAACTCTGCCAGGCCACCTCATCTTGGGTTGACCTGAAACACCCTCTGTTGACACAGCCTCCCTCATCCTGGTCGATAAGCCTGTCTCAGGTCTGCCAGGCACACCAGGTGCTCCCTCAGCCCCCCGCGCCCCCGACACACCCAGCCAGGAGTGTGAGGCCATTTTGAATCGCTTCCTTGGCTGCCTCTAAAGACCGCTGCTTTCTATCTCCCTCTCTCAGAAAAGCATAACCCATCCACATCTTCAGATTTTAAATGGAGTGTATCAGAAGTAAAATTCTACACCAAGTGTGTGAGGGGAGGAGGCTGGGTCTCCAGGAGACCTTGTAGATTTGCCTCGGTCCTTACAATGGCATCTTGATGTTTCTAAAAACCTATGAAGAGACTGAATGGATGAGTAGAAGTGGAGATGCGAGAAGGAGAGGGAGAGAGAAAGAGAGGGAGAAAGGAGAGAGGAAGAGGAAAGAAAGGCAGGTGCCCTGAGGGGCTGGTAAGATTTCCCGACTTGACACACGACCTTACTTTGAGCACAGTAACACTGCCACCTAGAGGCTGATGAGCGCCTTCGTGCACTTGTACACAAGGATACAAAGACATCTTTCACTTGTGTAAGTAAGCTTGTTGCGTGCGTGCTAAGTCACTTCAGTCTTTCTGACTCTTTGCCACCCCATGGACTGTAGCCTACCAGGCTCCTCTGTCCAAGGGATACTGCAGGTAAGAATACTGGAGTGGGTTGCCATGTCCTCCTCCAGGGGATCTTCCCAACCTAGGGATCGAATCTGCATGTCTTACTTCTGCACTGGCAGGGGAGTTCTTTACCACTGGTGCCACCTGGGAAGCCCAAGTAAGCTTGTTTAAGGAGCTCTTAAAGGGGTGGTAGATGATGGCAGGGTGGGAAGTACCATTAAGGACTTCCACTTCTAACCATTTCAAAGCAACTGATATTTACTAGGCACCTACAGTGTGCCAGGCACTGAACAAAGTCCCAAGAACACAAACACAGATAAGACATTTCTCTCAAGGATGCTCAAGCATCTCAGTATAAGGAGAAGACAGACACATGGAGAAATAATGCAGACTGTGAACATGACCATTAAGTACAAAAACACTGTGCTCACCGTATAGGTGAGACTAATTCTGACCAGAGGTGTTAAGGCAGGGGCAGGTCTGGAGAGAATTCAAGAAAGATATGCAGATGAGTTAGGTCACAGGAAATTTGGACAGGTGAGCAGGAACTCCGGGTTCAGGTAACCACTCAACTAGGCACAAAGAAAGGACACTAAGGATGCCCAGTGTGACAGGATGACAAAAGATATAGATATTACCTGCAGATCAGCAGAGAGATGACAAAGGCCTGAAAGATGAGTTCAACCAAATTGCAGATAGCTTTGAATGCTAGGCTGAAGAGCATGCATTTTTCTAGTCGCACAAGGACAGGGTTCTGTAGCTGCTTTGTTGACTCTGCTATAGCCAGCACTAATAGAGCATTTGGCACTTAGCAGTTGCTTAACTCACACCTGAGGAATAAATGATTATAACAGGAAGCCAATGAAGAGTTTGAAGAAAGAGAACAATTGAATGAGATCCATGTTTCTGGAAAATAAAATGAGAGGATCTCAAGAAGAGAGGACTGAGAGAGGAATGGAACAGGAGGAAAGAGTCCCCATTAGACAATGATTTCTAAAGTCCAGGTAATGTAGTGACCTGAGGCACAGCAGTAAAACTGGACAGACTGGAACGGCCATGAGCAATTCTGATGAAGTAGAGTCCAGAGGCCTTCAGTACAAATACCCAATGTTGAGCCTGCATGATGCACCTGGACAAGGTGGAGAAGGCAAAAGGAGGGACAATGTTAGGGAGAAGCTGATGAGTTTAGTTTGGGAAATGGAATATTTCCATTTCTGGGAGTATAACCAAGTGGAGGTGGCTAGAAGGCAGTTTAGAAAAAGTATGAAACTCTTCGTACATACATACCCTGTACATGTGCAGACTTGCACACACTCCCCTGAACTGAATGCTACTGACCTTTCTCTTTCATCCTAGTCTTAGAGACAAGGTGAGCCTGTAACAACCCTGACACTGAACTGCAGTCTGTGCTTCAGAGAGCCAGAGGCTGGAGGGAGCACTCTCTGTTTCCATATGGAAAATTGGGATTGTTATAAGGACTGAGTAGGCTAACCTAGGTAAAGTGCTTAGCCCAGCATCTGGCATAAAATAAATACACAGCGTTGGTCATAATCTAATCCACCACTACAATATGGTAGGAAGACTAGTGGCTCAGTTGGTAAAGAATCCTCCTGCAATGCAGGAGACCCAGGTTCAATCCCTGGGTGGGGAAAATCCCCTGGAGAAGGGAATGACAACCGACTCCAGTTTCTTGCCTGGAGAATCCCATGGACAGAGGAGCCCGGTGGGCTATAGACCATGGGGGTCACAAAGAGTTGGACACGACTTAGCAACTAAACCACCACCACCAGGAAGACTAGAGGGTTAATGGTCAAAGTCTGGCCCATCTCTTTATTATATGCATGACCTTGAACAGGAAACCTGGCCTCTCTGAGTCTCAATTTGCTCATCAGGTAAACAGTTATTGCAACACCTGCCTCATAAGATAAAATGCAGATGGGTCAGTTTGTAAATTTGAACTTGCTTTGTAAATAATATGTATGATTTATCAAATGGAAGACTGAGGTATAAAAAAATCTCTGAATTCCTTCACAATATTAGGGTTCTAGGTAAGCATGTATCTTTTTAACACCACTTGACCTAAAGAGATTCTTCTCTGCCCCCACTTAGCAAGAAATTCTTCACTTGCCATCTTTGTACATTGCAGACATTTTTTCATCACATTTCCTTTGTCCCATTTCAACTGAGATTTAAAAAGTCATCTTTGAAACTCCCCAGCTGGTGGAACCACTAGGAAATCAAAGCACATTTGTTCTCTCTTCTGCATATCTGCCACCCACATGGGTGACCAATTAAACTCATGCTGTTCATCTGAATTGATAGGAAACAGGATATTACCATGGGGCTTTCCTAGTGGCTCAGTGATAAATAACCTGCCTGCAGATGCAGAAGACTCAGGTTTGATCCCTGGTCCAGGAAGATCCCCTGGAGAAGGAAATGGCAACCCACTCCAATATTCCTGCCTGGGAAATCCCATGGACAGAGGAGCCAGGTGGGTTACAGTCCATGGGGTTGCAAAGAGTCAGACATGACTTAGTGACTGAACAACAGCAACAAGAGTATTCTCAACTTCTGACTCATGAAGGGTTTTCCATTTGCTCTTTCCCCTGTCAGTTCCTTCTAGAACATTCCTGCAATGAAAGGCCATGACCCTGGACACTGCTGGGTGTAGACTTGTGGCCATTAACCCACCTCTGCACCTGTGTTTAGGGGAGAAGTAATCATGGGGGTCACTGGGCGGGAACTGAGGGAAATGGAATAGGATGTGACTCTCTTCACCCTGATTTATAGCCCAATAAGGAAGTCGTTTCACAAAGTACCTGACCAGAAGCTGTCGTGCTTCAAATTAATCCCGTTCAGGACCAGGCACTCACCACTCTGTAAGAGGCTCATCCCACCCATGGGCAGAGTGAATCAATCCATAGAAGCTGCTTCTGTGTTATCAGTAGAAGCCTACCTCCCCAGAACCTCCACTCATGGCTCTCAGAGCTGCCTCTGGCTCTGTCAGAATGAACCTCTTTTCCCCACAGCCTTCTCTAAGCTCAGTAGCCCTCATTCCCCCTAGGTGTCCTCATCTGATGTATTCTGCCTCCTCATCTCAATTCTAAATAAAAATCACATCTACAAAATTATTTGAGATCTCATTGTTATCTAGCAAACCCCAGATGGTTTTGCTGTGAATTAACCTTCAAAGGCACCAAAATTTTATTTTCATGATCACTAAGTAGCCTTTTTCCAAGAAGGCAGCATCTCTGTGTGATATTTTCTGAGCTGTAACAGGCTTGGGGTGATTGATGAACTAGTTGACACTACCACAGTCCCTCCGAGGCGGACAACCATGACCACAATTTATAGATGAAGGTTTGAGGCATTCTCAACTTCAACCAATTGTAACAGCGACTTCCCCTCTATTTCCTAGTTCTGCTGTGGCACCTTCCTGTTAGTTTGGTCCTAGAGACGTGGACCCAACCTCAAAGGCCCTTTCTCCATTTCTCACACAACCAGTGATCCCGCCTCTTCATCACTTCTTCACCTTTGCACCTTCTCCTGCATTCACTGCTTTTCATTTTCACTCTTGCCACATACCTCCACTCAAGCCCTTCTTGTGTTCAGAAACACTGAATGATTTCCAAGTAGCCTGATCAAAAGAGTATAAAATTCTGAACATAGTTCTTCATGTTCTCCAAAATCTAGCTGAGCGCCATCTTTCCAGCCTAGTCTCCCACTGTTCTCCGCATTGTCAGGGTTGCACCAGGAAATAGATGGCGCACACGCTAAGGAGTTCAACTACAGAGAACCCAGTCAGGGGACTGTTTGTACAGGTGCGAGTCGGGATCAGGGAGCCAGCAAGGGAAGGTGAGGGCTTTCCTGGTAGCTCAGCTGGTAAAGAGTCCACCTGCAACGCAGGAGATCCCAGTTCGATTCCTGGGTAGGGAAGATCCCCTGGAGCGGGGATAAGCTACCCACTCCAGTATTCTTGGGCTTCCCTGGTGTCTCCGGCAGTAAAGAATCCACCTGCAATTCCAGAGACCTGGGTTCGATCCCTGGATTGGGAAGATCCCCTGGAAGAGGGCATGGCAACCCACTCCAGTATTCTTGCCTGGAGAATCCCCATGGACAGAGGAGCCTGGTGGGCTGCCCACGGGGTCACAGAGAGTCAGACACGACTGAGCGACTAAGCACAGCACACAAGGGAAGGTGAATGCCGCAGGGACTATGAATTGATGAAAAGCCATAACTGCCGCTAGGACTGAAGGAACAAGGAGTAGGAATAGTATTACCAGATCCCTGGGAGAGCTGACGCTGAAGGAAGGTGAGCCCATGACACAAATGTCACTAGAGGACTGAGGGACTGCAGTTCTGCCAGAACCTCAGCCAGCCTGGGAGGGGGAGGAAGGAGGGAAGAAAATAAACAACCTGAATTCTCCTCATTCCCAACCTCTGATGGCTTGCCGGGTCTTATACTGGTCAATTCCAACAGCAAAACACAGGGCAAGGGAGCCCACAAGATTGACCAGAAGTCAGCCTCCTGGGGCACAGAGCAGGGACAAGAAAGGCAAAGGATAGATACAAAAAAAAAAAAAAAACAGATACTAAGAGCATCAAAAGAATAACCCATACACTCCTCACTTGCATCCTTTCTTGGGCCAAATGCACAAGCTTATGATTTCCTGATGGCATACACAATTCCCTGATCTTGTGTCTTTGTTCACACCATCTCCTCTCTTTATGATGCCCTTCCCTGCAGAGGAGATCTGCTCAGGGTCATTTGAGAGGCACTGAGGGTCATATATTCACTTAAGAGTCTTTTGCGGCGTATTCGGTGAAATGAAGGGTAGAGAGGAGCACAGCTACCACAGGCAAAGCCCCAAAGGTGGGGCTCATCAACTAGGCGGGATGCTCAAAGAAATCCCCACAGGCCTTCAACACACTCTGTTCATAAGAGAAAGAAGAAACCAGCTCTGGAAATGGAAATGTGGGCTCGTGTGTGATGACATCTGTCATTGGCAGCCGGGAGGCAAAGCCTGTCTGTCGGCAGCACCTCTCATGCCACGGTCAGGGGCTCGGCGGGACCACTAGAGAAAGAGGGGCTCCGGCGCCTGCATCCTCGTGGGCCAAGTCCCCTTCCCCTGCCACCACGCTCCCAAGACCTCAGAACTGATCTGTGGAACAGCAAGGCCAGCTCTGCACAATTCTTTTCAGAATAAAGGTTCTCCTCTCTGCACAGTTATTGCCTTTTGTGGAGGAAAAGAAAAGGAGAATCAACCCGGAATGAATTCCTTGTAGTTGGCTATTTGTAGGCAGCAGATGCAACCAGGAGCACACACATATTTGTCTAAAAGCTGCAACCAAAGCATAAAGGCGGGGGCACCTGCTTCTACCTCATCAGGGCCACCCTGAAAGATGGGGCTTGGTTTCCAGCCTTCACGGGGACACTAAAGCCACATTTGCTTCCAAGAAGGGTAAGTAAGGCCAGGCAGGGTGAAAGGGGGTGGAGGGGGAATTCAGGTATTCTAGATGGATCTAGAAAGCTGGTAATACCCCTGCTATGAGGCAAAACACTTTCAGAGAAAACTCGGCAGGGCTCAGGAGGAAACTTCTCACTGGTGCGGTCCAGGAACTTTTGCACTTAGCCTGGCAAAGCAGTAAAGAGCATGGACTCTGAAACCAGACTAAATGTGTTCAAATCCCATCGCCATTAGCTACTGTATGACCTTGGGCATTTGGGTACTTCCTCTGTGTCCCTCTGTTGGGAAGCTGAAATAAATCCATATTAAATAAATAGCACAGAGTAATAGCTCTCAAGAAAAATATCTCTGTTTTCAGATGAAGATGATGGGGTAAAGTTGGCTTACATAATTTGCCCAAGGTCATTAAGCTAGTAAGTTCTAGAGTTTAGATTTGAAGAGTAGCAACAGGTGTATCTAAAGATAAATTCATAATTACAGCTATTGAGCAATGCTATGAAGAAAATGAGATGCTCACAGTGATAGTGCACAGTGGAGGGCTCTCCTCAGAAGGGTGGACATGGTTACCAAGCTGGGACTTGAAGCAAGAGAGCAATCAGTCACACAAAAAGCACAGGGAGAAACTTCCAGGCAGAGTGAATGGCACAAGAAGAGATGCTGAAGAGCCAAAGAAAAGGTTGGAGTGACTGGAATAGGGTGATTAAGGAAGAAAGGAGAGTAGGAATAGCAGGCAGGATTCAGATCATGGTAAGACCTCACAGTCCATTAAAAAGACCTCAGATCAAAATGCAACAGGACAATGCTAGAGGGTCTTAAAAGGAAGGACAAAGCAATCTGAATGTTTCTATGTGTGAGCCTTGAATGAAAGCACAGAGACTCTTAAAAACAACTCCATAGTGTTTAGTGGCTTATACCAGGGACATGTCAAGCTTATTGTAGACTAGGGATGGGCCTTGTGATCAGTATGGAATACAAGCATCACTCACATCCCAGCCTGAACCTGAAACAGGGAAAATTTTTGTGTGTTTTCCATCATCACCATCATCATCATTGCTCTTGCCATCATTATCAAATCATAAGCAAAGGTAAAAGTGATCCTGTGTTGGTCATGACTCCATTCAGATTCCCAGACAGGGATCCCACCCCCCCCCCATCCCCAGGACCACAGCCAACAGCGCAGTGTTCCAGCCACAATCCACAAACAAACACCTAAAGAAACCCTGACTGTAAAGACTAGAAACAGCATAGGTATCAACAGCCTCAAGCACAGACAGAGGGATGAAGACCTAGAGCAATCATGGGAATTGTGTGTTACATACAACTATTTATCAAATTCCTTTTGCCTGCATTGTCAAAGAAGGACCATCAGCACCCACTGCCCCGTTCCCTCTGTGTCTGAATGCTCGATGCATCACTGCATAATCTTAGGATATTTACCCATTCATTCAAACACCAAACATGACTAAATGAATCTGCTGTATCCCCTGTATCAGCTGTTAGGGATATAGTAAGACAAACAAAAAATCATCTCTGTCCTCAAGGAGCTGAAGTCTCTTTACAGACAAGGAAAAAGGCAATGATGCAATGTGATTGGACTTCAAGTACCAGGGAGAACAAGGAGCGGAGGAAGCATTTAGGATGAACACTAAAGCCAGGGGCATGGAGAAGGAAGGTGGGGAGATGAAAGAGGGTGGGGCAGTGTATACAGGGCCAGACTGCACTTCCGGGGCACACAGGGAACTGAAGGCACTCAGAGTGACTCAAGATCAACATCAAGGACTTCCCTGGTAGTCAAGTGGTTAAGACTCCATGCTTCCAATGCAGAAGGCATGGGTTCCATCCCTGGTCAGGGAACTAAGATCCTACACGCCACGTGACAAAAACAGTCATCAACATGGTGATAAAGGGACATGGGGGTTACACATCAGGAAAAGCCTTAGGTTAGACTAAGAAATTAGGGACTTCTTCCAGATGCTATGAGAAGCCATTAAAGATTTTAGAGGAGTGCATGATGGTCATATTGCACTTTCTGTGTGCAGTGTGATGAGCAAGGTGGAAGGGGGAGAGCTGGAGGCAGGAAAGCCAGGGAAGAGTCTACTCTGGTTCAGACGATTAGCAGGGTGTGTGCAAAGGCAGGAGCAAAGGGGTAGAAAGAAGGAGGGCCAATCACTGAGGTAAGAGCAGGGGAGAATCCATAGGAGATTATGACTAAATGAATTTGGTAGGAAGACAGAAAGAGTAAGGTTAAAGTTTCCTTTCTTGTATGGGACAAGAGGCCATATGAAAAAGACCCTGGATGCCAGTCCAGGGAGTCTGAACCTGACATAGACAGCATTGGGAAGACACTAAATGATTTCAAGCAGAGGATAGACCATGGCTGTAGCTTAATATGATTAATATACCAACAATTGTAAAACAGGTTGGAGGAGAGACACTGAAGGGTAGAAGTATGTGCATGCTCAGTCACTATGTCGTGTCTCTTTGTGACTCCATGGACTGCAGCCCACCAGGCTCCTCTGTCCATGGGACTTCCCAGGCAAGAATACTGGAGTGGGTTGCCATTTCCTTCTTCAGGGGATCTTCCTAATCCAGGGGTCAAACCTGCATCTCCTACATTGGCAGGTGGGTTCTTTACCACTGAGCCACCTGGGAAGCCTGAAAAGACAAATAAGAACTCTCTTATGATGGCTTACTAAGTGGGAAGAATTAAGGGTCTGAGCTAGGGATATAACCATGGTCATGAAAAATATGAAAAGCAATGGGGTGTGGGGGGAGAACAAGCAAGTTTCTTGAAGGGGATGTGATCAAGAGAAGGGGTGAAGCATTCTTCACCTTGACAAGAAGGTTGTCACCGTCATGCTTATGCTCAGTCATGTCCCTATAATTTCTGAGACAGAGCAAAGCAGAGGGAGGCAGAGACCAGAGATAACTTCCACATGGACCAGAGCAAACCTGGTGAATCCATATTTGCCCTGATCTATTCAGTCACATCAGTAACCACAAAGATCCAGCTGAGGGTCAGTGCCCTACATTAAAAAGTCACTTTGAGGGCAAATACATAATGCATGCATGTGTGCTCATTGCTCAGTCTTCTGTCTTTGAGACCCCATGGACTGTAGCGCACCAGGCTCCTCTGTCCATGGAATTCTCCAGGCAAGAATACTGGAGTGGGTCACCATTTCTTCCTCCAAGGGAATCTTCCCAGTCCAGGGATGGAACCTGAGTCTCCTGCATTGGCAGGTGGATTCTTTACCACTGAGCCACCTTGGAATTCTAGATATATAAAGACATATATAAATATTCAGAATCTATTGTTAAGTGAAAAAACCAGTTATGAAATGATGAGTATGATCATCCCATTGTTAGAAAAGTGTGTGTGGACTGCACAGTCACCAACAGACTGTTCACAGTGGCCATCTCTCAGAAGGGGAATTCTAGGTGATATTTATCTTCTTCTAGATGCTTTTTTTTTTATTTTCTACAATGAACAAGCGTGACTTTTGTAATCAGAAACCCAGCAGAGTTTAAAATATATTTGTTAAGCTCATATAGCATGGCTGTCTCCCAAAATTGAAGAGAGGGACCTGTTTGCTCACTTATTTTTTCCAGTACATTTATGGTTCTTGAGAAGCAGAGTAATGCAAATACTCCTGATGGGAAAAGCTGAGGATTCTATTTCAAACCTACATGGTTCCCCCATGACCCAGCAGAGTTCTCACTGCTCACCAAAGGGTCTTCTCCAAACCCCTACCCCAATACGCAGGGTATTGACTTTAGGTCTCCCTCCCTGGAACTCCATGCTGGGGCAGCAACACCCAGCAGGCTATACATCCCTAAATCCTTCTTCCTTCCTTCCTCTCCAAACATAGCACAGTTCCTTTTTATCTCTCCCCAGGACTCAACCCCAAAACTTCCAGTTCTGACAACCCACTCATCTCTCTTATTTCTGAATCTTCCCTTTCTCAGACTATTAAAAACATATCAGTCCCAAATCTTGGTGCAAACAGCATGTGTGTGTGTTTAGTTGCTAAGTTGTGTCCAACTCTTTTGACCCCATGGACTGTAGCCCACTAGGCTCCTCTGCCCGTGGGATTCTCCAGGCAAGAGTACTGGAGTGGGTTGCCATTTCCTCCTCCAGGGGATCTTCCCAACTCAGGGACTGAACCCAAGTCTCTTATATCTCGGGCATTGGCAGGTGGGTTCTTTACCCCTAGTGCCACCTGGAAAGCCCTAGGAATAGCAGGCAGACTCAAATAAAAACACTCAGATTTCTTTAAAGGGAAAGGGAGGGCCAGAAGAATGTGAGCACATCAATCTAAACCTGCCAGGTTGCATATCCCCATGAGGTGTCTTAAAGATCCAACAGAATATAGCACTGGGATGCCAGTCACAAGTCATTGCTTGCAGAGGACTTCCAAAGAAATGAAGGCTCTGGCCTTTTCAGTAGGATGGATTCTACCTGTTAGTGATGGAGGACAGTGATGTAGAAACAAACAGGGATGAAAGGGGGAAATCCCTACTAGAAGTTTCGCTGCTCTGTGGAGGAATTCCCTAGGAACTCATGGGACTAGGGGTTCCTGGAGTTTCTCACATTCCTCTGAATAGCCAGAAGTAATGGTAATGCCCTTTTCCCTCTCCTCATCCAGTCAGCCTCACTGGTCGCTTAAGAGGGGCTGTTCCACATATTCTTTATCCATTCATTTGTCAATGGACATTCAGGTTGCTTCCATGTCCTATGAATAGCTTTTGTAAATAGTGTTGCAATGAACATTGGGGTGCATGTGTACTTCTGAAGGATGGTTTTCTCAGAAGCTGCTCTATAGCACAGCGAGCTTAGCTCCATGCTCTGTGATAACCCAGAGGATGGGTGGGAGGGAGGCTCCAGAGGGAGGAGACATATGTCTACATATGGCTGATTCACTTCATTGCATAGCAGAAACTAGCACAGCATTGTGAAGTAGTTATACTCCAGTAAAGAAATAAAATGGTTTAAATGATAAAAAGAATGTCCTCTCTTCTTACTCTACAGCTCCTCAAAAGCAGGGCCGCTTTATCCTGTGTCTCACCCAGAGGCTAGTCTTCAAATTTAGAGCTAATGAAATAAGACACAGAAAAGTTAAACACAGTGCCCATGGTCACCCAGTTATTTTTCATTTTTAGTATTTTACTTATCATTCTTTATCCTACCTGTGATTAAACATCTATTATATTTATGAAACACCTCAGGCCCCAGGGGCTCTGTCCAGGTGCTGTTTTGGGTGCTGGGGAGACCGAGTCCTGCCCTCAAGGAGCATATAGTCCAGTGATTACAGAGTTGGGATTTGAACCCAACACCTCTGACACTTTCTCCTCTAACATATCACTTTTCTTGAATTTAACCTCCTTATTTATGGAAAAAAAATCTAAATTTATCAAAAATTTCCAACTATTTTATAGAAAACTCTTTCATTACAAAGCAATTATTTGTAACTCAAAGCATATGTCATGAAAAGAGTGTCCGTAAATTCTGGGGGACAGAGCATTACCTGGGGCCTCTTAAACCAAATAAGCTACTTTTTTTATTACGTGAGAGAAATCTTAAAACACTAGTAATAATGCCTTAGGTTTATAATAATAGCTTTCTCAGAGTTTCAACCCACAGTATCCCATTTCTTCTCACAATATTGCAAAGACTTTGAACAAAAGATTTGGGGGAGGGGGTGGATGGACATATAGAATTTGAAATCATGTGATTAATAAAAATATTAGACTATATGTAAGTTGCCTGATTTCCAATTTGGCTCTGTCAATATCAGGAGGAACTTCCTAAAACAAGTATTGACAAGATCATAGGAAAGTAGTACCAAATGTGACCATGTGTGCCACTTAGAATAACCCCATGCTTCTACAGATGAGAAAACTGAAGCTGAATATTCAGCCAAGCTGCCATCCCTAGTTCCCAAGTGGTTGTGTAATATCCACCATTAAAATTCAGCCCATACTTGGTTACTGGAAGTCAGATGATAGGAGAAAGCTATTAGGTGATAAAAGACAAAACGATATGTTGGAGTTCTGTGATAAACAGGGAAGAAGAAATTAAGAACTGGGGCAGGCCAAAAGAGCATGAGGATTTGGGGACTGTATTCTGCTGACACTCACAAGATCAAACACCAACAGAAGGAAGTCCACTTGACAAGGTTGATAGAGGCTTGGCTTCCAGGCTACCTTCCCAAGCGCTGGCTGAATGTGGTCCAGATAACAAGCAGTGGGGAGACCCCAAGGAAAGCTGTACTCTCCAAGGAGTATGTGGTACAGCTAGAAAGTGAACTAGGTTTTAAAACATAAAAAGAATGAAGAGAAATTTCTGACATGTTTTGATTTCCAGTTTTGCATTTTTCTAATTCAAGTCAGCCTAGGGCCACCACCTTGCACAAATCTAGGCCTCCTTTCACCCATGCAACATGGTGGCGCTAACAAATGTGTGACCTTGAAGAGAATCGTCTCTGTGTCTGATGCAAAATGAGAAGCTCCCAGTGCAGAGTCTATAAAGGCAGCACCAGTAGAAAGGGTGGACAGTTGGAAAGGCCAGAGCTGCTGGCTGGGCAGACAGAGGTCTCTGTAACCACAGGCCCACCAGGGCTCAGAAAAACAACTCTCATTTATTCACAGTAACATCCAGAAAGGTAGCCCGGCTAATTTAAATCTGTGACTATAATTAAAAAAAAAAAACTCCACTGTAGCTAAAAGTCAGCCTCCCCATCCACCAGATCTTTTAAAAAGAGCTGCTAATAAAGAACAAAATTGAGTGGCTCAAGTTTTGTTTCCTTTTACATTTCCTTTCTGGTTGAGGTGTTAATGAGGACGGAAGGCCCAAAGTGCACACAGAAAAGAGATGAAAATGGTCTGGAAAATATGAACTGTGTGGTCACCCTTCAAACAAGGAAGGGATGATTCTAACATTGGTAAGTGGTAGACACTCTTAGACAGTTCAAAGAGATTCCTTCCAGATGGCCATGAAGATTATAATGTAAGTGATGTTAAGTCTCAGTGGAGACCTGGCCTGGGAGTCAATGGGACCTGGGGTGGGGCCCTGATTCCACCACCTCTCTGCACCTCAGTTGCTTCAACTATGAAGCAGTGTTAACATCATGATTTAAAGTTCTAAAATCTTGGATAAAAATAAAATAAAATCTTGGATAAAATTCTCCAAAATATGCAATATTGGGTCTTCTAAATAGAATTGCAACATAATCAAACATATTTTTCTGGATTTTGTGATGATTAAATGAGAAAAGATCACATAAATTTATGCTATGTCAGGTAATATATGCACTTAATATGCATTAAGTTATTTATTTTTATCAATGACTTTGCCAGGTAGGAAGTAATATAATCCCCATTTCACAGATAAGCATGTTGAGGCTTAGAGAAATTAGTGGATATGACTAAAGTCACACATGTGTCAGTTGATGGAACTGGGACTTCAAACAGATCTGCTCAAGTTCAAAGTCTATGTTAGTAAGCTCTGTGCAAGAGTCACTCCAATAATAGGTGTACAAGTTCCTGAAACATAATTGATTCTCAATAAATATCAATAATGCTTAGATTATCACCCAGCATGATAAAGTGTTTTAATATAGGTTTACTGAATGGAAAAATAAGTGAGCAGATAAACTATATGTCACATGAGGTTGTTACACTGAGATCCTAGACTTCTAGTGGCCATTTAATCCTATGCTATAGTAAATTCAATTACAGGGGGAACTTTAGGACTGTTGCCTTTTCAAAGAGCTGGGATCCAGAGTCTAAGAAACTGTGTCTATCCAAAGACAGAAGTATGGAAGAGTCTCCATAAGGCACAGCAACCACATTAGGCAAGAATATTGGAGTGGGCTGCCAATTCCTTCTCCAGGGGATCTTCTCAACCCCAGGATCAAACCCACGTCTCCTGTGTCTCCTGCATGGTGGATCTCTTGGCAGGTGGATTCTTTACCACTGAGCCGCATGGGAAGCCCCCACTGTAGCACAGAAGCACCCATATTACACAGCTGACCCTTGAAAAATACAAACGTGAATTCACAGGTCTACTTATACTTGATTTTTTTTTTTTCCAGCGGGAAATACTACATGATCCAGGTTCCATAATCCAGGGTTGGTTGAATTTGCATGTGCCAAGGAACCATGGATAAAAAGAGCCAATTGTGAGTTACCTGCAGGTTTTCCACTGTGCAGAAAATCAGTGTCCCGAACCCCACTTTGTTCAAGGGTCAACTGTACTTGGGGACTGAAATTCTGGTTTTAGTAAATCTTAAGAAGAATAAACATACCAGGAAAGAAATTATCTTAATTTAATTTTAATTTTGTGCTCAGCTAATCCAAGATGGGGAAACAGTGGAAACAGTGTCAGACTTTATTTTGGGGGGCTCCAAAATCACTGCAGATGGTGATTGCAGCCATGAAATTAAAAGATGCTTACTCCTTGGAAGGAAAGTTATGACCAACCTAGATAGCATATTAAAAAGCAGAGACATTACTTTGCCAACAAAGGTCCATCTAGTCAAGGCTATGGTTTTTCCAGTGTTCATGTATGGATGCGAGAGTTGGACTATGAAGAAAGCTGAGCACCGAAAAATTGATCCTTTTGAACTATGGTGTTGGAGAATACTCTTGAGAGTCCCTTGGACTGCAAGGAGATCCAACCAGTCCATCCTAAAGGAGATCAGTCCTGGGTGTTCACTGGAAGGACTGATGCTGAAGCTGAAACTCCAATACTTTGGCCACCTGATGGGAAGAGTTGACTCATTGGGAAAGACCCTGTTGCTGGAAGGATTGGGGGCAGGAGGAGAAGGGGACGACAGAGGATGAGATGGCTGGATGGCATCACTGACTCGATGGACATGAGTTTGAGTAAACTCCGGGAGTTTGTGATGGACAGGGAGGCCTGGTGTGCTGCGATTCATGGGGTTGCAAAGACTCGGACATGACTGAGCGACTGAACTGAACTGAATCCAAGAAAGAAAGACAGAGAGAGGGGGAGGGAGAAAAGAAGGAAGCAGAGCTAGAATTCTGATGAGAAATTGCCCTATGTTCCTTCCTGAAGTTCTTTTGACACTATGCAGCCACACAAAAGAGAGCCTCTTCAGGACAGGGTTGGTATTTAATTAGGCAGGATACGCACCTTCATGCACCATGCAAAGCAGAGAGAATCCTTTCAGAGCTACGGTTATAAACTTCACCCCCCATCTCCCACCACATAGCAATCCCAGCTAATGAACAGGAGAAAGGTTATCTAAAAGGAAAGAAGCAGACTTCTTGGCAGCAGGCATCTGTGCACGCAGCAACCCCTCCCTTTCCAATTCCTGCTCAATCCAGCCTCACCTCTCCCTTCTATCCTCTCTATTGCTGCTGCTGGAGAGCTGGGTTGGTTGGCAGTGTTTAGCAGTTAAGTTGTGTCCAACTGTTTGCCATCCCATGGACTGTAGCCCACCACGTCTCCTTCATTGCCCACATCTCCTGCATTGCAAGCAGATTCTTTTACCACTGAGCCACCAAGGAAGCCCAGAGCCCTGGGTTACTGGGTGCTAAATGGCCCTGAATGGGAGTTCTCAGCTCCCAGAACTCCCACAACCACACCCAGTATTCAATTCCGAGAGGTGAAGTCTCAACCTCACCAATGGCCCGCAAATGGTTTGAAAAACAAGAGAGCAGAAAATAACGTTAGAAGTAAATAAATCAGTGGAGCATGAAAGGAACCTTCTCAAAACACACAGACAGAGACAAGGGCAAACGGAGGCAAAGGAAATGAAGAACAATGTGCTCTGTCCTCCAAGGAACAGAAGAAACAAAATGGGAGTAGGAGTCCAAGGGACGTGGAGTTCCAAATTGCTAATCAATGTTAGATACCAACACCAGCAACTGCTAATAACCAAGAAAGAATCACCTCTCTCAGCTATAATTATTTCTGACACAGGTCTCCAGGAGGAGTGTCAAGACTCAGGTTAGCAGCTCAGTGTGATAATAACCCAAGATTACCAGAAATTCGCAATGTCTGAAGAAAAGGAGGGCTTGGAGGAAGGGAAGTGGCAATTAGAAATACTTGTCAAGGTAATTGCATTGTGAAGAGCAGGCATTTCACTTTTCAGCAGTCGCTGGTGCAGATTTTCTTCTGCCTGACTTTGGAAAAACATTTTCCAGGCAGGTAGAGCCGTGGAGGAATACATCAAATTTTCTGAAATAACACGGTGTGGGGGAAAAAAGAAGTATTATTTCTGTCCAAATAACGGTGTGCTGGATAAAAAAATTTGAAATCCATAAGGCTGAGAACAGTATTAACTGAGCAGCCAGTGAAACTGTCTTGAGCCAACCAGCAGCCCCCTCTTCTTTTCACTCACATGGTTGACTTCAGTCCATGTCAACATATGTCCTCTGCAAAGACCAAGATAGCTCTCCAAGAACAAAGAGTTAAGGCTCCTTGACATTATGCTTCAATCACTCACTTTGTCCAAAATGGGCACATATAAAACTCTCCAGGCTGGAGCTGGTCAAAATATGTAAACTGAGAACAGACCACCAAAGCCTCTGAGGTATCAATTCTGTAGGATTTGTAGCTGTCCACTCACACCTTCAACCAAGAGGACAATGCTTCTCTTCCATGTTCTTTGGAAAACCATGAAGAAACCAAGAATTACAGCTACTCTATTGATTCTCCACCACTGCCTTCAAGACTGAGTTCCATCTCACCTCTAATAAGGAATGATGCAGCTATTACTAAACTTTGAGCTCAAATGGGCAGTGAACACTCTAAAAGGCAACTCTAAACATGTCAATCCCATGCTTAAATCAGTCCACGGTTTCCTGTTGCTTTTTGGACAATCTATGGTCCCTTAATATGACAACCTTCACTTCCAAGGCCCTCTGTGATCTGGTTTCTCGCCAAATCTCATAACTTAGCCCGATATACTCACATCAAAATTTTGAACTATAGTGAATTGATGATAGTTCTTCAGATGCATCATGCTCCCCAAGGCTTCATATTTTTATACCAACTGTTTACTCTGAGAATCCCTTTCACTTATTAAGACTCAGCTCCTGAGTTACCGCCACTCTGAAGCCTTCCTTAATCCCACCCCTCAGCCACCCCTATCAGATGTGATGCTGGCATCTCCTCTATGAGTTCTGACTGCCTCTATGCATTCCTGGATACCAACTCTCACACCCTATGCCATGGATTTGTCCGTTTCTCCCTCTGGGCTTCCCTGGTAGCTCAGACAGTAAAGAATCCACCTGCAATGCAGGAGACCCAGGTTTGATCTTTGAATTGGGAAAAGCTTCTGGATGAGGGGATGCCCTCCCACACCAGTATTCTTGCCTGGAAAACCCATGAATAAAGGAGCCTGGTGGGCTACAGTTGAAAAGACGGGTAACAAAGAGTCAGACACGACTAAGTGACTAAGCATGCACGAATTCCTTTCTCCCTCTAGACTATGAGCAACTCGAGGGTCAGGGCTTGCCTTTTATTCTGTTTCCCCCCAGGGCAGTTATCATGAAGAGCTCTTGTGCCAGGCTCAAAACAAATGGATTCCACAGATCAAGGAGGAACGTTACATCAGTCATAATGAAGACTGACTACTTGGTAGGTTCAGAAAGAACTAAGCCTCTCTAATAGATCACAGTTTTAAAAAGTCTAGGCACCAGAGACTCAACTCCTTTAGTCACGCATATTTTGTCTAGGCACGGGACTCTATTTTAGCAACATCTAACAAGTGTTTGGGCTTCCAAGGTGGCTCAGTGGTAAAGAATCTGCTTGCCAATGCAGGAGACGTGGGTTCCATCCCCGGGTCAGGAAGACCCCCTGGAAAAGGAAACGGCAACCCACTCCAGTATTCTTGCCTGGGAAATCCCATGGACAGAGGAGCCTGGCAGGCTGTAGTCCATGGGCTTGCAAAGAGTTGGACATGACTTAGCAACTAAACAACAACAAAGAGCTTTTAACTTGGGGATTTACTAAGGATTTTTTAAGGATTTCTTGAGAATGTGTAGAGAGAGGCAGTGAATATGACTGTCTCTCTCCCGTACATCCTTGCTGAAGAATCTGTGATAAGTTGTAGGCAGGGACCAGCCTGCCTGAGCCCCTTTCTATGGCCCCACATGCTTCTGCCTTTATGGCTTCCTTGAGGCTGAAATGTAGTTTTAGTCTTAAGCACTTAGCCAGAGAATAGCCTTTTAAGAACTGACTTCAGTTCATTTCTAAGAAGGTGTCACTCTTCTCAGCTCTGCAAAATGCTGGCTATGCCTCTTTAACCCTCCAGCATCAAGTCCCCATCCTGAGCTCCATGGCTGTGGTCTCTCCAACCAGCACAGTCTCCATATTCTTCTGAGCAAGAGTGCTATTCAAGTTTGTTAGGTAGAAAGTCTTTTTCTGCTTTGATTCAAAATTATTTAGACCTTATCTGCACCATGCCAAGTCATTTTCTTTGTAACACCAGTGAACATCCCCTGGACAGGCAATTTGAGACCTGATGTTAGTTGAATTACTCGATGGTGGGCTAAGGTCCAAAGGGGCCTGTGTGGGGCCAGTTGAGATGTATGGTCACCACAGGCCAGGTACTTACTTTCAAGGGGAGGAAGTGGCCTGCTAGGAGAGGAGATTGGGGCTCCATCCATGGAGGGATAAAGGAAGTAAGGAAATAAATGGATCCTATGTGTAAGATTTCCAGTTGGGCTTTGCCTAATACAGACAGGGGTCACAAGCAGAAGCAAAGGAGCTGTTTTTCACAGGAATATTTGTGATACCCCAGACACTTCAGTGCCACTCTGGGGCACAGAGAACAAGGTATGACCCTGATGTACAATAAAGTACTAATAGCAATGTCAGGAGAGAACATCAAAAGACAACACCTGAGTCAGGAAGGTACCAGCCTCAGGATACCCTCCCTCAAGGGTCCTGTGGCTAAAAGACAACAGCAAGAGCTAGGATCAGGAGAACATGAGAGGCACATCCTTGATCACTGATGAGACATCCCCTGGGAATGCCCAGGAATATGTGGATGGGGGCTGAGGGTGGGCAGGCGAGACTGCAAAGAGACTGAGGTTTTGCAAATGCAGCTGGGACTCTAGTCATAAACATGCAAATTAGCACTCATAAACCAGGGGGGAACAGTTGACATTATTGTTAAAGCATTTTCATCATGTGGAAAGTTATCAAAATCTCCTAAAACCATTTCTGGTGTAATAAGTACTCAGTAAATATTGCTATATTTGAACTACTATATATAAAATAGATAACCAATGAGAACCTACTGTATAGAACATATAACGGAATCAAGATTGCTGGGAAAAATATCAACAACCTCAGATATGCAGATGCTACTACCCTAATGGCAGAAAGTCCAGAGGAATTAAACAGTCTCTTGATGAAGATGAAAGAGGAGAGTGAAAAAACTGGCTTAAAATTTAACATTGAAAAAACTAAGATCATGGCATTGGGCACCATCACTTTACGGCAAATAGAAGGGAAAAAAGTGGAAACAGTGACATGTTTTATTTTCTTGGGCTCCAAAATCACTAGAGACAGTGATTACAGCCACAAAATTAAAAGACGCTTGCTCCTTGGAAGGAAAGCTATGACAAACCTAGTCAGCGTATTTAAAAGCAGAGACATCACTTTGCCGACAGAGATCCGTATAGTCAAAGCTACAGTTTTTCCAGTAGTCATGTACATATGTGAGAGTTGGACCATTAGAAAGGTTTAGTGCCAAAGAATTGATGCTTTCAAACTGTGGTGTTGGAGAAGAGTCCTTTGGACAGCAAGGTGATCAAACCACTCAACACTAAAGGAAATAATACTCATTGGAAGGACTAACACTAAAGCTGAAGCTCCAGTCCTTTGGCTACCTGATGCAAAGAGCTGACTCATTGGAAAAGACCCTGATGCTGGGAAAGATTGAGGGTAGGAGAAGGGGGCAGCAGAGGATGAGATGGTTGGATGGCATTACTGACTCGATGGACATGAATTTGAGCAAATTTTGGGAGATAGTGAAAGACAAGTAAGCCTAGCATGCTGCAGTCCATGGGGTCCCAAAGAGTCAGACATGACTTAGCAACTGAGCAACAACAATTGTAGAGCACAGAAAACTCTACTCAGCAGTGCTCCGTGGTGACCTAGATGACAGGAGAATCCAAAAAAGAGGGGGTATATGTACACCTATTACTGATTCACTTTGTTATGCAGCAGAAACTAACATAACATTATAAATCAAATGTACTCCAATAAATTTTTTTAAATAATATATTGTTATGCCTGAGGTTGAAGAGAGATCATGGAACATGAGACCGGGTCTGATATGCAGAAAGTACACACGAGAACGGCTGTACTAAGTCCTTACAACAAACGTCTGCTCTGCATGGCGCCTGTGCAGTTCTACTCATTGTTTTGAATGCGGCCTCTGGATGAAACCACTACGAAGTATCAGACAACCCCACCCTCTCCCCGAGTGACTGACAAAGCACTTCTGGACTGGCTCCAAAGCCTGCAGGTTCAGCAACCTTCCCTGGAAGAAAGGACTGAAAGCCTTTTTCTCCCTGGTCCTCCTGTCCTCCACCTCTGCCTCCCTTCCACATCCACACCAGAACCAAATACGTCCCAAAGTTCTCACCCCTCTTCTCTCATGGACATCTGTGTCTCGGGAACAGCACAGCTCATCACGTATAGCGTTTTGTAAGTTTTGCCCTTAATGTGGGTGCTGGCCCGTCTGGCAGTTGTTTCGTAAAGAGTAGAGGAGGGTGTTTTACAGCTCAGCTGCTAGGAAGCACAGATGTTGCTGGCGGTGCTGCGGCGAGGTGGTAAAGTCTGTAAGGAAGGTCGGAGAGCATTAATTATCTTCCCACAGCTGTTCATTAGCCCGCAGACCCCTCGTCTTGCCATCCTGAGGACTGACAACCACATGATTCCAAAGCAAAACAAGACAGGAGTTTAGAGGGAGGAAGGGAAGAACCACCTGAAGGCTACACTGGAGAGCAACATGCGGAACAGCTTGAGATGCCCGGTCTCAGCTTCCTGGAGGACCAGGCGATCTCAGGGGACTCTGGGATGTGGCCTGGGGCTCGGGCCCCGTTGGCCCAGCTGTGAATCCCAACACGGGCAGCATGTGAAACCCTTTACCCAGGTGCTGGGAAGACCAGGCAGGAGGGAAGTTAAGCCTTCTTCTTTTCAAATGTTAGCTTTCCACTGTTGATAAAAGATACTGATTGGACAAGCCCTGTAAACTCAAGTGCTGAGCCAATTCAGTCAGAACAGAAGCAGTATTTTCATCCACAATCTGAAGAGAAACATTTTAGACCTCAGCATATCTAACCTGCTGAGATATCACCCAAGCTTCACTTCATTTTACTCCACACAAGGAAAGTACACAAACACCAACAGAACAATATTCATGCCAGCACCCATGAGCTTTAGCCTGCCTGTCCCGTCACCAACACCTGGTTCTGAGATGGCACAGTTACGTCAACACGTTCATTCTCCACTCATGGTGCTGGTCGCTTTGGTCCTGGGTCCTCTTCCCAGGCCAAGTGCCTTCCTTGCTTTGAAACTGACTTCAAACCTCCATCCCTTAATGAAGCCCTAAGGTCACAGGAGAAAGATGTGCCCTACACCCTTGTTCCTCAAACGATCCACTCAAAACGGAACCAAAAGATGCCGATTGAGTCTATCTGCCCAAGCCAGGTAACCATCAAGTGCCCTTGCTCCACAATAAGAAAAGCCACCACAGTGAGACGCCCATGCACCACAACTAGAGAGAAGCCCCACTCGCTGCAACTAGAGAAAGCCTGTGTTCAATCATAAATAAATAAATGAACCATAAATAAATAAATTCTTTAAAAAATGAATATATAAAAGTTGCCTCCATCCCAGAGCCAGTCAATCACTCCAGCACTTTCCTGGTACCACCTCCCTCATCAAACGGACCAGATCTAGGATTTTTCAAGAGTAAGCATTAAGATCTCTCTGTTTCCTCTCCTTTGCCCCCTAAGTGGTAAGTCAGAGCTATCCATTTTTAAGTGATTTTCTTCTTTTGTCAGTGGTTCCACTTCGGGCATTTTGCTATTTTTATATTATTTATATGGGTGTGATCCTTTTGTGATGATTATCTGTGATTAATCCTCGCAGCTATGGGAAAATCAGTGTAACGGCTTGTACCACATCTAACAGGAGTTGATGGCTGTGTAGCTTTTTTGTGTTAAGCAGCTTTGCAAGTTCGCTTTAATTGACAAGAGGGGGAAAAAAAGGATATGCAATTAAAAAGGTGTTTATTATTTATTTTTTAATTTATAATTTATAGAAAGTACATATAGAGGAGACCGATAATAAGGCACACTTTCAGTGGGATCTAATGAAATTATGTGACTTGGTGGCAAGGCCCTAGTGCCCTCCAGCAAAGGCCTTTTGAAGCTTATCTCCCTGGTTCTAAGCTGCCAAGAGACTGAGGTCATTCTCTACCTAGTCAGAGGCAAGAGAAATGCAGAGGTTGTGATAGTCCCAGGAATTTGATCCCAAACTCCCATTAAAGACAAGGACTTTTGCTCTGCTCAGTCACTCAGTCATGTCCAATTCTTAGCAACCTTACGGACTATAGCCAGCCATATCCTCTGTCCATGGGATTTCCCAGGCAAGAATACTGGAGTGGGTTGCCATTTCCTCCTCCAGGGGATCTTCATGATCCAGGGATGGAACCTGCATCTCCTGAGTCTCCTGCATTGGCAGGTGGATTCTTTACCACTGAGACACCTGGGAAGCCCCTTAAAAGACAAGTGCATGCGTGCGTACTAAGTCACTTAGCCATGTCCAATTCTTTGCAACCCCATGGACTGTAGCCCGCCAGGCTCCTCGATCCATGGGATTCTCCAGGCAAGAATACTGGGGTGGGTTGCCATGCCCTTCTCTGGAGGAATCTTCCCAACCCAGGGATCAAACCCACATCTCTTTTGTCTCCTGTCAGGTGGGTTCTTTACCACTAACATCACCTGGGAAGCCCATAAAAGACAAGTGAAGTGAAAGTCGCTCAGCCATGTCTGACTCTGTGACCCCACGGACTATACAGTCCATGGAATTCTCCAGGCCAGAATACTGGAGTGGATAGCCTTTTCCTTCTCCAGGGGATCATCCCAACTCAGGGATAAAACCCAGGTCTCCCACACTGCAGGCGGATTCTTTACCAGCTGAGCTACAAGGGAAGCCCATAAAAGAGAAGAGCTACTTGTAAATCGTCACACTCCATTTCTGACAATATGGTACAGGGAGAAGCCAAACCCCACCCCACTGCCTGCTCAGCAAAGTGGGTGGCTCCCCAGACACCAACAGGCAAGCACGACTCAGTCCTCACATTTAAAGGGTTAAAGGGGGAGATTTACAGGACTATCTTTCTTTCCCTGAATCATCAAGCAGTTCATATGTACACATTTCTCTCCACTAAGACCTAATTTTCCACCATTTCCCTTGATTTGCAGCTCCCTTTTCCCCATTTCCTTGATTTAATGCCCAATTATTTTTTGTCCCATTGCCAGTAAAACAAAATATTTCATAACTGCTTCTGTGAGGTTTTTGGATACTGCCTTAAACATATGACTTACATACCTTCCATTGCAAAATTTGGAGAAATCGAGAGAACACCTAGTTATGAGTTCTGCATTTTTCTCAACCAGCTGACCTAAGCTTGACATTGAAAATCACAAAGCCATACTTTAACTGATTTCCTGTGTGTCTTCTCTCTCAGCTTCCACACAGCATCCTTGCTGTCAGCTGAGAGCAGGGATGTTAAGACATACTTTCATCCACTTCTCCAGCCTCCTTTCCCTCCTCTGAACATGAAGGGACATAAGTGGACAGAGAACTAGCGGGCAATCAGGAGGTTGGTGTTGAGTTCCATACCTGTCACCAACAGAGTGCAGACTCAGCTGGCTCAGCTCACTAATTTGGTCCTTAGTTACCTCATCTATAGAACAGGGGATTTGAATCAAATTACTTCTCATTTTCTTATAGCTCTAAAAACTCTAAATTCCTTTCCATGTCCTAGAAACAGAAATTAAACACCCAGACTTATGGGTCTGGTTTTGGTATTCGAGGAGGGAGAAAATAAAACATCAAGAGGTGAGTCTTCTCTACTATTAAAATCCTTTTTCTCTCCTTAAGCCTCTTTTGGCCTAATTTTCACATGCACAGAGACAAGGACAGTAGGAGAGAAAGGAATCTTACCGAAGTTGTCTCTGCTTTGTTTGACAATCCCACTTCTTTTCCTGCTCATCCTGCTTTCTGGCTTACTGCTCTGTTCTCAATAAAAAGTTAAAATAACCTTGTTTTGAGAAATATACACAAACTTCATGAAAGTTGTAAAAACACTGGAGACAGTTTGGGGTATCCAAAAAACCATTATTGCCAAACCTTCTCTGGAAATGTCATAGGACATGATCATGCAATTCCAGGTCTGCTAATAAGAAAACATGAAAGTGTTAGTCACTCAGTCATGTACGACTCTGCGACTCCATGGACTATAGCTTGCCAGGCTCCTCTGTCCTTGGAATTCTCCAAGCGAGAATACTGGCATGGATAGCCATTTCCTTCTGCAGGGGATCTTCCCAATCCAGGGACCGAATCCACATGTCCTACATTGCAGGCAGATTCTTTACCAACTGAGCCACCAGGGAAGTCCCTCTGCTAACAAGAAGGGGCCACTTCTTATTCAAAGCAAAACTCCCCTGAGTCAGCCTTCAGGTTCTGTCACATCTGACATCAGACACCTGTTTGATTTCCACCACACAGAGAGGGCATCAGTCAAGGGTCCAGGGCTGGGATAGGGTTCTATAGCGGGCACTTCCTTCTAGAGGCAAGATCTAGAGGGGCAACCAAGACAGAGCCCCAGAAAAGATGAGATTCAAATCGAAGTTCAGAGACCACAAGAGGCAAGGAAGCCAGAAGTTCAGAACTGGATAGAGAAAGTCCAAAAGGAAACTAGATTGAATTATGTATGAAGGGATTCCCATGAGCACCGAGATGAGAGGGAAGCCTGGACAAATCACCAGGCTCAGAAGGGGACAGGTTATATTGCACATCAATCACATTACCCCTTGCTGAAGGGCCTGATACATTTTGTTTCCACCTGGGAGAAACCAGCTCTCAAGTGCCTGGGGTTTCCAAGGTGAGCTATAAACCATGATGGTATTAATGTCTGCTTTGTGGGGACAGACAAGGATGGAGGCAAGAGGATTCTGGAAAGAGAGTGGTTTGACCACACAAGGTTCCCCCCAGGCCAACCCCCTCCCTGCCGCATTCTATTTCCAATGTATCTCTAATTCCTGACCAAAGGAGCTACTGGAGATTAAAAGCACCAGGATGAATACGGGGGAAGCCTCGAGGACTCTGTAGAACTGGTGAGATTTTTCTCCATTGTGGGGCCTACTGAAAGGCTGGAGGCCCAGCTTCAGAGTGTCCAGGTCAGAACTGCAGATGTTAGTAGAGCTCAATGTTTGCAGATCACACACACACAAACACATATACACACCAGCAGGGGAAGGTCTACATCTGTCCCTGATGAGGAAACCCCAAGGATAGGTGAGCTAAGTTCTCCAAGCTCTCGGGTCAGATGGGCGCAAGGAGACCAGGAAGAAAAGAGCATCTTTCTAGAGTTCAGCTGTGACGCTGGTCCTCAGGGGTAAAGATTCCTTGGCCTCGCTCCAGAAACCTCCACCTAACAATTTCCAACAACCATGCCTGAGCCTCAGGAGAAGGCAAGGAGAAACAACAGATCATCCAGCAGCTAAGAAGGTGTGATCACATTGAACAGCACAGCCCTGCCCTGTATGAGCTTCTACTGTAGGAGGAAATTAGAATCACAGCAAAAGTTGTTTATTTCCATTGATTCTAAAAAGAAACAGGATAATTTTATCACAATGAAGGAAGGCTTCCCCTAGAATGATACATTAAACCTTCCCAAAAAGTAAAACAAAATAAAAATAACCTATTGTGGGGGAAAAAAGCACCCCCTTTTATCAAGAGCAAGTGGAGTTGCTCACAAGTCTCTTCCACAAGTAAGAAATGGGCATTTCTCTCTTTTTCCACAGTTTCTGATGAGCTTTTAAAGTTAATAAAATAAAGAGATAGGGCCAAGGAAGACTTCCTCTCTTGTGATTCTTAGCTTTTTACTACATCAGGTATAACTATAGTGCAAAGAAGCTCCTTTCATAAAGGCAACAAAAATTTATACAGCCAAATGAACATAGTTGATGGTGTTTTAAAGGGCTAATAAATAACCCTTTTTCTTCATCCCCTGGAGATTAAAACCAAATGATAGGGCTTCTCTGGTAGCTCAGTGGTAAAGAAGTCACCTACTAATGCAGGAGACAAGGGTTCAAGGCCTGATGCAGGAGGATACCTCATGCCATAAGCTTGTGCGTCACAATATTGAGTCTGTGCTCTAGAGTCCCAGAGCTGCAGCTACTGAGCTCACATGCTGCAACTATTGAAGGCTGCGTGCCCTAGAGCAAGCATATGCTCCACAGCAAAAGCCACTGCAATGAGAAGCCTGTGCAACTAGAGAGTAGCCCCCATTCACTGCAGCTAAAGAAAAGCCTATGCAGCAATAAAGACACCAGCACAGCCAAAAGTCAATAGTAATAAATAAAAAGCCAAATGAGAGAAATACACCGGAGTCCTAATGATAGAATTCAAAATATTGCCAATTTTTTGGACCATGAGGTTTTAGATCTGTGGGCAGGAGGGCTTGCTAATACTTTATCTCCAAGTTAATCAGACCCACCCATGAAGACCTCTCCAGGGCAGGCCTCTCACTTCAGGGCCAAGAGAGCTGGAATAACTGAAAGTTGAACCCGAAGGGGCTGAGCCATGCATGTCTGGTCCTCCCTAAGTTACCAGTCCTTCTCCCTAAGTCACCATTAGTCTCAGTTATTCTTTGCCCCCTGGGAGGAATGCAGGAGGCATGCATTAGCCAGTAATGCTACTCTGGAGATAGCTCTTCACACAGATACATGAAGTCAGGGGAAGACACCTCCTCTGCCCACAATCCAATAACCATGTCCTTTAACGTGGACCTGTTGGTATATTAACACGTATATGTGGAATCTAGAAAAATGGTACAGGTGAACCTGTTTGCAGAGCAAGAATACAGATGAAGATGTAAAGAATGGATGTGTGGATACAGGAGGAGAAGGGGGAGGTGGGATGAACTGGTAGATTGGGTTTGATCTAAATACATGGAGAAGGGGGTGACAAAGGGTAAAATGGTTGGATGGCATCACTGACTCAATAGACATGAGCTTGAGCAAATTCCAGGAAATAGTGAAGGATGGGGAAGCCTGGCATGCTACAGTCTATGGGGCTGCAAAGAGTCAGACACAACTTAGCAACTGAACAACAAGAACAACACAACCAGGTATAAAATGGATGGACAGTGGGAACCTGCCGTATAGCCCAGGGAGCTCAGCTGAGTGCTCTGTGATGACCTACATAGGTAGGATAGCAGGGAGGTCCAAGATGGAGGGAATATATATGTAAACATATAGCTGATTCACTTCACTGTACCGCAGAAGCTAACATAACATTGTAAAGCAATTACACTTCAACTTTGAAAAGTGGATCCTTTGGGACAGAGTCTCTTTTTTCAGTGCTACAACTGTTAGAATATTTTTGAGATCCTCTTTAAGAATCCTATTCAGAGCCTGTAGCTATTCTTTCAATACCTTTCATTGTAAGAAAGTTTCATATCTGAAGGTTAGACAGTCAAAAGTCATTGGAGTAGAGCACATAGAAACATTTTGGGTCAATATGAAAGTGACAGAGGAGAGATGAATGTGGTTTTCTTGCATGACATACAAACTGATCCTACAGTCTGATCAATGTCTGTATGCAATGACAGCACCCTGGGCATGAGGGTATGGTTACCGGGGTGATACGTTCTGAAACTAAAAATCAGAACTTCTGATCCAACAGACACTTTTTAAGCCACTTCCATATTTAAGAAGCCATTTTGCAAATATAACTTAGATGCTGAAATATTGTACTTTCTGACATATGTCAATTTTCTTTGAACAGACTCAGATGAAATTTTGATGAAAACCTTTGCATTATCAATTCTAAACACACAAATCCTATGTGTAAAGTACTTACCAGTTGATAACATTGAAGAAGGAAGTTTTCTATTTCACAAAATTGTGGTATATTTATGTAAAAAAAATTACATTCATTGCTTTCCCGTAAAACCTCAGATGTGAACAATGGTAGGAGCGTTCATACTGACCCTTATCAGGAAGCCCAAGAAGCTATACCTGCTCAGCTGTTCATCAGAGAGAGGACTAAGCTACAAATGAATAAACCATTTTTAACCATACTTTAGTCTCAGAAGAGGGATTCATCATATTTTCTACTACATTTACATTTTCCATTGCTTTGCAATTAATTTTGTGAGACAGCCTCTTCTACAAGGCTGGAAGTGAGTGATGGGATTCAAAAGGCGGATAGAAGAAGGTGAGGCATTAAAAGGCAATTAGAAGTTAAAAACCCAAGAGCAGGTTCAAGGGCCCCCTCTGAAAAAACCCTGGTGGTAAGAGGGCTTGTCCCTTCCAGTGGAGAGGGCAGCCAGGTTCAGGGATCGGAGGAAGGACTAAGCCTTGGAGAAAGCAGGCAGGGCACAGTTGGATGAGCAGAAAGAAACAGGGGGTTTTCCCTCCACCTCCTCATAAGGAGGGTAAGACAGGGAAAAGGGGGAAGGGAAGGAAGCTGGTAGGAAGCCCAAACAAATGACAGTTCTGTAATACGGGCTTTAAGAAACTGTAAGAAATATGGGACTCACTCATCTCAGAGAACTGTGACATTTAGGAAATAGCTCCCAGCACAGCCGGGCCTGGTGGTCCCATCTGCATTGCACGGGAAAGGAACACGGAGGCCCCCAGGGCCACGTTACCGTAACAAACTGCTCTTCTGTGGCAGCCGGGAGGACTCCCATCAGAACTTCAGACTGTTCGCCCCTCTGCTCGGCAGAGATTTTCACTACCGTCCGGAAGACAGGAACAGCTGGGCTGTTAAAGTCAACAGGCTCCCACTTCCACACCGAGCAGATTGTGTCATAATTGGAAATGTGAAATTCACCTTCCGCTGCGTAGATGTTTAAGGCAGGGCGAGGACTGTCTGCCGTCGCCTCCAGACCCCAGGAAGGGCACGTCCCAGAGCTGAGTAAATGCTCCGGCCTTGTGGGCCAGGAGGTAGGGCCACGGCCGCTGCTGGGTCCCTGTGTCATGGATGGGCTCGGAAGCCCTGTTGGGGGTGGGGAGGGCGGCCAGTAAAGGAGGCAGGAGGATGCAGCAGAGGCTAGGACCAAAACACAGCTTATTCACCACACAGCCTTACACCTGAAGTGTCCTCACTGACCCCCTCTACCTGGCTATGGAAATCTTTCGGTCCTCCAGGGCTCAGCTCAAATCCTGCCTGTTCCCTGAGACATCCTGGCCACCTCGAGGTACCCTCCCTTCTCTGAGGTGAACTCCCATTATGCCTACACATGGACACTCCCTGGAACCCAGAGGAGTCTTCCAGGTAGGGGGTCCTCAAACTCCAGGATCTAACGCTGGATGTTTCGAGGTGGAGCTGATGTAATAATAGAATAATGTGCCCAATGCGTGCCTGCTAAGTCGCTTCAGCCATGTCTGACTCTTGCAACCCCATGGACTGTAGCCTACCAGGCTCCTCTGTCCATGGGAGTCTCCAGGCAAGAATACTTTCCTCCTTCAGGGGATCTTTCCGACCCAGGGATCGAACCCATGTTTCCTACAGCTCCTGCATTGCTGGTGCATTCTTTACCACTGGGCCACCAGGGCAGCCCCCAAAGTGCCCAATAAATGTAATGTATTTGAGTCATCCTGAAACCATCCCCTACCTGCTGTCCATGAAAAACTGTCTTCCATGTCCCCTGTGCCAAAAAGTTGGGGACCACTGTTCCATGGGACCAAGCCCTCTTTCCCTAAGCTGCCTTTTCCTTCCTTTTCCTTCAGTCCTTGTCTCTTTTAACTCCTTCCTAAAGTTCCCCTTCTTCCTTACTCTCCCCCCTAAGCCACTCAGAACCACCCCTCTCCACATATCACATAGACCCAAGTCCTCGTGGGGAGCTCCTAAACTGCTCTGGCTCTGCTCTCTGTCATGAGCCAAAGATGGGTCTCCTCTGCTCCCAGTTCCTGCTGCTGGGCATGTGGGGCAGGGGGGGCGCCTCTGGGTCCATGTGGGGGAGGAAGGTTTCAGGGTCTACCATTCCAGTTTGCCATTTGCTCTTTCCCCAAATATGTATCTAAACATACCAGACACATCTCAAACTGTAAGGTTTCATTCCCTGCCAAAATCCATCAAGAGGGCTACTACAGAGACATATTTTCCCTGTTAATGTAATTTTGAATTAATTTCTCTGCCAACAGCCTTTGTCCTCTCCCAATCTTCCTGCACAGTGAAAGATACTGTGCCCAGTTTCTCCTCTTCAATTTCTGGGTTTCTCTCTGGCTTGTTTGGGAGGTGGAGGTGAAAAGGCTAAGAAAACTTTCCTACAAGCCAAAAAGTTGGATTTTTTTTCTCCCCAATTAGAATGCAAATTCCTTTTCCCCTACAGGATCTAACATAGCAACAGGAGCATGGATGTACTTCAGAGTGAGCGAGGCGGCAGAACTGGGACCCAATCCCAGGTGTGGTGGGCTCCAGACTTCCACATCACCTCAGCTTCACATCCCGTGCCACCCTCTGTTCCATGGCGTTCCATAGCTGGGCTTACCAGAAGACCCTCTGGAAAAAAACTAAGATATTTAGGGTCTGGGGGTTGGAGGACAGGGGTGTCCACAGCCAGCAAGTCCCTTCACCTCTCCTTGCCAGTCCTTCTGGGCATGGCCTCTCAGCAAGGGTCCAGGCCCTCAGGTGAAGAGGTGGGTTCCTTGGCCATTTAACATCTGTGGCAACGTCATCAACCACCCTGTCCTAGCCTTTGCCAAGGAGTTGGAGCCCCAGCCAATACCCAGCCTGTGGCCAGGGAAAGTGGGTGAGGAGACCAGTCCAGGAACCCTACTTCCCCATTAAAATTGGGCTGAGAGTAAAAACAGGAAGCATAAAAAAATTTATATTCTCTCTTATTGACAAGAATCATGCCACAGAGTCAGTCTAGCCAGCCACAGCCCTGCTCCCAGACTGAGAATTGATAACAGGTCCATAGACAGAGGCTTTCATGCATTTTTTTTTTTTTTTTTAGCAATTGCAACCCTTTTATTCCAGTCACCTCTTACCCAGAACCCTCAAATAAAAAAGCAGTAAAAATAGTAGAAATGAGAGAAGGGTTCTCAGGGACCCCTTCCTTGGTCCTCTTCCCAACCCAATTTCCCCCCACGTTCTCCCTCAGCCCCACCCTGGAGTCCCCAGAGCACCCTGGAGAGGAGCATTCTGAGAACTCTGGCATCAAAGCAGTCAGGCAGGCAGCCATGGGGGCCGGGGAAAGCCCGGCAGGCAGAAAAGTTAACCAGCAAATTTGTTCTGCACCGGGACCCTTGAAGTGAGCTACTTTTGTTTCTGGAGAGTGAACAATGGACCTAGGGATCAGAATGAAAGCTGACACAGGACTTGTCAACATTTCTAGCATTCAGAGCCTTTAAATATTCAAACACCAAGATTCTGAAGGATCTTTGACTTTTCTCTTCATTTTTTTCCCCTCCAAATGTCAACAAAGACTGCTTTTGCTGAGTGAAGAGTCTGGCCTTGCCTTTCCTGATGAAAAACAAAAGAGGTAAAGTGAGAGAGAAGGTGAGTTGTTTTTTTGTTTTTTTTTTTTCCAAAAAAAAAAAAAAGAGTATAAATGATGAGGATTCTTAAGTGTTCTGAAGGAGAGGCCCAAAACAGAGAGAGAGAGGTAGAGGGGCTCAGACAGTTACAGCCCAAAAGCACCTAGAGTGTTGAAGTTTGGTCACACCCTTCATTTCACAGAAAAGTCAACTGATGCCCCCAGAAGTAAATAGAGTTAGGCTAGATCGTAAAACCAAACTAAAAAAAAAATAATAATTAAAACTGGAGCTCACTGCTTTTGGTATCTGCTTTTCACGTGGGGAATGCTTTTAAAAGGGAAAGGCAGTAAAGGAATTTTCCTCCAATTAAATAAATTTAAAAAACAAAAAAAAAGAAAGAAAGGAGACTCCAGACTAAGGAGAAAAAACTCACAGCCCTGAATTAACTCCATACACAAGCATTTACTGAGTCCCTACTGTGTGTTACTGTCTGCCCTGGGGGCTAGGGATTAGAGATGAATGGGACAAGGTCTCAAGGACCCCACCAGCCAGTGGGTGAGGAGGACAGATCACAGCGACTGCAACACAACCTAGTAAGTGTCAGAACTGTGCCGTGTGGATGTTGTTGTGGGGGTGGCAGCAGGACCAGATCCATAATTTATGGGCCTCAGTGTGAAATAAAAATGCAGAGTTCTTTATTTTTAAATTCTTTACAGTTTTAAGATGGTGACAATATAGCACTCCACCAAAAGCAGGGCCCTTCTGAGCCTGGGGCCCTGCATGCCTGCACAGGGGAAGCCAGTCCTGGGTGTCAGGAAGCGCTTCACAGAGGAGATGCCTCCACAGAAAAGTTTGAAAAGACAAATGTCACCAGCAGACGACAGGAAGAACATTTCAGAAAAAGCGGCATGTCTAAAGGCACAGAGGGGTAGGAGACGCACTGTATTTGAGAAACTGACACAAGGTCAGGAAAGGCAGTGTCTGCCAACTGGGTGGGAGAGAAATAAAGAAGGAGGCTGGCAAGGGAGCAGACCCCAAGCATCAAGGTTCTTTCAGACCACTTGAGAGCAACATAGATTGCGTCCATTTCGTTCAGGTTGTGCTAAGTCGCTCAGTCATGTCCGACTAACTCTTTGCAAACTTCTGGACTGTAGCCTGCCAGGTTCCTCAGTCCAGGAGATTCTCCAGGCAAGAATACTGGAGTGGGTTGCCACTTCCTCCTCCAGGGGGTCTTCCCAACCCAAGGATCGAACCTGCATCTCTTACGTTTCCTGCATTGGTAGATGGGTTCTTTACCACTATCACCACCCATACTGGGTAGTCTTCTTGTGGGTACTGGTGAGTCATTGAAGCTGCCCCAGGGATAAGCTCTAACGGGTAATTTGGGGGGGAAAAACATTGGGCAGCAGGAGGCGTGTGAATTGGAGGAGAGGAAGCCTGAAGCAGCTCCTAAATTGGGAGGTCAGCGCAATAATCCAGACAGCAACCAAAGAGGAAACATCCAGAGGGCATCCAAATACTAAAGAACAAGCTCCTGACTGGAGATGGAGATTTCAGGCTCGTGCACAGGGACCATTGAGTTCTTGAATGCAGATGCAGTTACCTGGAAAGAGAGTAAGCCCTGAAACGAAAATGCAGGAAGAGGAAAGAGTCTTCCAAGGAGGGGTGTTAGAAGTATGAGGTCGATTGAGAGAGGAAATCACATTATTCAGAGACAAAAGATGGGGGTTTCCCTGGTGGTACAGGGGTTAAGAATCTGCCTTCCAATGCAGGGAATGCAATTTCAATCCCTGGTCTGGAAAGATCCCACAGGCTGCAGGGCAAATAAGCTGGTGCGCTGCAACTTCTGAGTGCTGGGGCTCTGGAGCCCATGTGCCACAATGAGAGAGTCTGCATGATTGAACGAAGAGCTTGTGCACTGCAAGTAAGACCCAACACAGCCATAAATAAATAGATAAGACAAAAGAGCTTCAGGGAGGAGGGGGTGGCCCACTTTAAAACTAATCCAAGAGTACGGTGAGGACTATAGTGGCCGAGAGAACTGAGGAAAGAGACACAAGGTGTAACATCCAAAGATGTAGCCATAGTTGGTCATTGATTCCTGGGCAGCAGCAGTCTAGAAGAGCACACGGACAAGGGGAGGCTCTGAATCTGCATGTCCATCTGCCCCATGGCAGGTCCACTGGCTCATCCCAGGTCTTCCGGGGGCTGCAGCAGCCTGGTTTCCCCTAGAACTGGAGCAGAGACACTCCTCCATATGCCCCTGCAAGAGGCGTCAAGGGCCACAACTGACCTTGAGGATGACATGGGGGTGTGCATCTGCCCCGTGGTCACCTTCCCTCATCCTCACAGACATTGGCCCCATCATCCACCTCATTGCCAGCCATACTCTGACCTCTGCAGCTGCCAAGCTATTCGCACTGGGGTTACACTACCGATACCAACCTTGAAACTCTCACGAGGCCCCAAATAGGAAGACCTCCTCCCCGCGGCTTGTTAGAACTCAGCAGTACTTTTCTTTTACTTACTTTCCCTGCATAACAAATAGCTCATCTGTCTTAGTACTCAGTACAAGTTTCCCATAAAGACCCACTCAGGTATCAGTAAGCAAGGTCCATACAACATCACAGGAAATGTACCTGGCTCCCTGGCCGTCAGGCGGTGGACAGAGCTCCCCTGAGCCTCAGAGCCCCTGCACTAGGCACCCAGCCTAGAAGATCAACACAGAGCTTCCATTAACTGAGCTACTGCTGGGTGCCTGGTGTTTCACACCTATTATCTTGTTTGCTTCTCAGTTCAAGCCCATGAGGTACATTGTCCTATTCCCCAGAAAAGGTAAACCACATCAACCAATGCTTGTACACCAGGGCAAGGACTATTCAGGTCCCCCTGACCAAGTCTGGAGGGAGAGGCCTTTATGCAGTCTTTTGTACTTTTCCATCTCTCGAGCAATAAGAGGAATCTGGCCTTACTTCTTTCCAAAGATAGCAGAATGAGAAGAATCAACCCACAGAACCTTTTCTCATTCTTGGCTTCACACCCACTGGCTACCAACCAGATTGTGGAAAGGGGATAGGACAGGCCAAACTGACTATGGCCCAAGGCCCCCAAAAGAGATCTCTCTCATGACCCTGAAACAGCCAAGTGGTCTCGCTCCCAGGAAGCCGTCCTGTTATTCTGAGTGTGCGTGTGCAGACACACCCGCATGCACGCACACACATACACACACCCTCCTTACTGCCCAGAGATAAACCACAGATGGAGCCCACATCATATTTGAAAATGCAAGCCAGTCCTCCACCCTGGTTCTGGCTTGTTTATAGTTGGCGTTGCTTCTGATTTGGCCTCCATCCATTCTGACTGGCTGATGCTCATGCCTTATCTGTTGGCTAAATATTTTTTATATCAGCCTTGATTCTGGAGACAATGAGATCCAGACAGGTTAAGTAATATGCTCATGGACACTCAGCTGTTAAACAGCAGAGCCAGCATTCACAACCAGCTCTCTCTCACTCCACAGCCTCACGCTCTTAGCTTCGATGCTCTGTACACCATGCCTCTCACTGCCAGGGTGCTATAGGGTTAGCATGTAGATAGACCCCTAGTGTTCTCCCAAACATGCTTGATGTTCCATGATGGAAATTCAAAGTCAACTCTGTTTGGAAGCTTGGCTATACACAATAAGGCAAGAACTCTAGAGAAAGGCAAATGATGAGTCCCATTTTTTTGCAAATCTCATGAATTTCAGAGAAACTCTCTACTTGGGTAGATGAGCCAAGGTTTTTTCATTCTCTGAACTGGATTACTAGTTCCTGAGAAGTGCCCATAAATCAACATGCTTTCAGTTTCTAGGCCTTTGTTTGTGTTATTGTATGCTTTTTAAGTCCTCAGCTTGTTAGAAGGTGACCCTCCTGAGTTTAGGGCAGTGGACCAGCTAAGAGGAGATACTGAACTGAAACAGATGCAAGTAGCCCAGACCGCTGCTCTCCTGTGAAATAATGTCCAGGAAGCACAAAGCAAGCCACAGGAATTTCAGCAGCACTGCCCAGCAGGCTGAGGGGATGGGAACAATGAGTGCTTTGTTTTTTTTCACTTCTCTACCCCTTTGAGTCCAGAGAGGCAGTGGTTCTCAAAGCATGGCCTGTAGCAGCAGCAGCAGCATCACCTGGAAACTCGTGAGAAGTGCAAATGCTCTAGCCTCACATTGTAACTACTAAACCAGTGTTTTAAGCAGCCCATCTGCTGATTCTGATGTGCACTAACGTTTAAAAGCCACTGCACTAGAAGTCTGCAAAGATTCAAAGTTATGAGAATCTGTCCCTTTGATTAACAGAAATGAGGAACCATAAGCCTTTCTAGAGGTAATGTGGAACAAGCACGAACTTCAGAGTCAAGTAATTGTGGGATTGTATCCCATCTCCGCCACTTACTAGCCATATGACTTTCAGTACATCACTTCACATTTCTAAGAATTCTTTTCATCATCTGTACAATGGAAATCATAAAACCCAGTGCAATGCCTGGCATACAGAATGTGCTAAACAGAAAGTAATAATTTTCATGATGCTTCATGGCTTCTTTTGTGACTCAGGTGGTAAAGAATCTGCCTGCAATGCAGGAGACCCAGGTTCCATCCCTCCTGGGTTGGGAACATCCCCTATAAGAGGGCATGGTTACCCACTCCAGTATTCTTGCCTGGAGAACCCCACAGACACAGGAGCCTGGTGGGCTATAGTCCATGGGGTTGCAAAGAGTCAGACACAACTGAGCTACTAACATTTCATGTCAATCCTCAACTGCACACAGCAGCCAAATGCTATTGAGTTTCTTCCTCTCCTGTAAGTAGACCATGGGGAACATCCACCCAAGGGGAGGGATGGGCAGACTGGAGAGCCAGGTGGGGAGAGTTTCAAACTTCAGTGGTTCCATGTGTGCTCAGAGAGAATAACAGGATCACAGTGATCTGATAAGCACAGTTGGGGAGCAGTACATTCGGGGCCCAGCGCCAGATATCCGGGGACAGACCGTCACCATGGAAAAGCTGACTCTCCTTCATGCCGACACTCCTGTAAGAAACCATCCCTTTGAGAAACCGAAGTGCAGCGCCAAACTCTAATCATCACGAGCAGAGCAGGGCCACCAAGTGAAGCACGCAGCACCCAACTCACATCTTCCCAGAACAGAAGGACTATAGGAGAGGACAGGAGGCAAAGAATCAGGACAGAGTGGACCCCTGACACAGGGTCAGAGGGTAGGAGATATGTGGGTGTAGCTTGTAGCAGAGCTTACCAAACTTTAATGTGTGGCTAATTCACTCATTAAAATGCAGATTCTGAATCAGCAATGCTGGGATGGTGCCTGAGACTCTGCATTGCTGCAAGCTCCCAGGAAAGGCTGCACTTCCAATAGCCCTTTTGAACGAGAAAAACAGTGAGGAGCCAACTCATTGGTAAGGACGCTGGTGCTGGGAAAGATTGAAAGCAAAAGGAAAAGCAGGCGACAGAGGATGAGATGGTTAGATAGTATCACCAATGCTGTGGATGTGAATTTGAGCAAATTCCAGGAGACAGTGTAGCACAAAGGAGCCTGGCGGGCTGCAGTCCACGGGCTCAACTTAGCAACTGAACAACAACAGTGTTTACCATAGAGTTTAAACGTTTGGATTCCAGTTCTAATCCAGCTTGTATGACACAGGGGCCCTGAGAAAGTCACTTAACCTCTCTGAACCCGTTTCCTCAGCTGTAAAATGGGAAAATTGATGTTTACTGCACAGAATTCTAAGAAATTCAGATGATAATATATATATTAGTTTAGCATAGTGCCTGTTGCTTGGGACTCCCTTGAGAGATGGTAGCTGTGGTGAACATCACCTGTAAGGCCAGCAACACAAAGGGGTGAGGGCGGCACACTCTTGTGCTGGACCGGGAGAGGACCCAGGGTTTGGCGATGCTTTGATCAGGTGGCTAGAATTTCCTAGCTGTCTAAGTTATTCTCTATCTAGTTCCTCTGCCTTTTCAGCCCTGAAACTGGGGCATTCCCAGGCTTAGCCTTTGACTCTCTGTGCTTCTCCCTCCTCACCAACCCTGGCCTCACCCCCATTCCCAGCTCCAGTTCTCACCCTTGAGGAGAGAGGTTGTTGTTCAGTCACTAAGTCATGTCTGACTCTTTGCAACCCCGTGGACTGCAGCATCCCAGGCTCGTCTGTCCTCTGCTATCTCCCCAAATTTGCTCAAGTTCATGTCTGTTGAGTTGGTGATGCTAACCATCTCATTGTCTGCTGCCCCTTATCTTTTTGCCTTCAGTCTTTCCCAGCATCAGGGCCTGTTATAATGAGTTGGCTCTTCTCATCAGGTGCTTCTTGACTCCCCTTCCTGATCCTCAGTCCTAGTTTTCCTCTGTCTCCGTTTGGAATCCCACCGTCTATTCTATTCAGCTTGCCTAGATTCGGCGCCCTCACCTGATTACTCCACAAATCAGCACAGCTGCTTGCTCCCCTGCCTCCGTCAGGGCTCTCACTTCTTGGCTTAGACATCCCTCGTCCAGCAGCCTCCCCGGTTAGGCGGGGTGAGATGCCCTCCGTGTGCTGCAGCAACACCCAGCACGCACGCCTAGACTAGCAGTGACCCTACCATGCGGTCCTTTCCCGTGCATTTGTCCCTCTCCACCGCTGCACAGGGGCCTCCTGGAGGGTTGGATCCCTTGTGTTCACCACCTGTGATCCCCAGGGCGTGATGCATGACGGCCTAAATTCCAACCTGACAATCCCTCTCTACCCAGGAAATTCCCGAGGAAGCTGGGCATGCGAGAAATAATGGGACACTAGGATGGGAGGAAGCACTATTACTGGACCACTGTTCAGTCCCACCACAGTAGAACTGATACCCACTGGGGTTCTTGGTTTTCCCCAGTCAATAGAAACTGATAAGAGGCCAGACAAGAAATTCAGGCAAGGCTTTTTTGAGGCTCCTGCAGCTGCAGGAAGCAGCAAGAACAAGTAACAGGTTCCCTTGCTCATTCCCCAGGGGTGGTGAGGGGTGAGCTGGTTCCCTATATGGGGTGAGCATAGGGGGTGGGCCCAGGGGTTGGGCCAAGGGCTGGCTTAGGTGGTTTGAGTACAGGGAGGCATGCGCAGTACCCTGCTATTGCTCTTGGCTCTTCAGAAGTGGCGATTGGGGGTTTTTGGACCTTTTGTATCTTACTGCCCCGAATTTGTCCCGGCTACATATGCACACAGTTATTTTTAGTCCCCTATAATTTCTTTGTATTTCATTGCTCAAGGAGATGTTTGTCCAGCTGCAAGCACTGCAGCAAAGGGTCCCAGGTCCCAGGTTCCAGCCTGTCTCAGAATTCAGATGGAGCTAACTAAGCATCAAGTTCAAGCTGGGAATCCAAGTACAGGCTCTTGGCTCTCCCTAGCCTGAATCCAGACTTTAGGAGTCATCACCTCTGGCTAGTCCCATAGGAAAGAAACCCAGAACCTTGATGAGAATGCCCAGGAAGGGAGAGGATGTACGGAAGAGAAAGGGAAGTGGAACAGAGGAAGGGGAGGAGAGTGGAGGGAGCAGAAATGGAAGGAAAATGGAAAAGAAAGAAAGGAGGAGGAGGCAGGAGAAGGGGGGAGAGAAAGACGTTCCTCCACATCTTCTTGCCCTCCCTCTCAGCACTTTGTGATCTACATTAACTTAAGTTCTTTCTCGACAAGTAAGAATCCTTTCTCTTTTTTTGGGGGGGGGGGCGGGCGGAGGTGGTGGGAGAAAATTGGACTAAATAACAAGATTATTTTTGATGGGCTGGAGAAAGAGGGAAATTCATAAACACTGCTGATTTAATAAATGTTGTCTCCTCACATAGGAACATGTCCTAGTACTATGCCTCACACAATATACTGCTTAATAAAATAAAGGATGAATTATAAAATAGTCTATAGGGAAAATACTTGTAAAATGAAATGTTATTGTCATAATCACCACCACATTATTCTAGGCTGTCCCTAGTGTGCGGTATCTTAAAGTCTGCAATCAACCTTCATATACTCAATATTCCAAGGCTTGAAGGGCCTCAAAATGAGCCTTAATGTTAGTCCAGAATTTACTCTGAGTCAATGCTACCAATGTCTATTCCATAAACACTGGTGCCTTCCATCAAACAGAATAATATTTTGAAGCATTTTTCTATGCATTTTTCATTCCTGGTAATTTGGTAGCTTGTGTTGCCCACCAGCCCTCTAAACTCAGAGTCAGAGTTATCCACAGCTTGGGGTAGAGTGGAAGAGAAAACAAGGAATTAAGTTTTCCAAGAAGAAGAAGGCTTTGACATTCTAATTTAATTTTTTTTAAATTCACAGAAAAGACAACAATCTTGAAAGCCCAGGGTTTTCAGTGTAAGAACCAGGCACTTGAGAAAATGAAAAAAGTCTTTCTGGACTCCATAGAGTAGGCAGGATGGGAGAGATGAAGTAGAAACAGTTTGCCCCTACTAGATGAGAAGAAACTCAAGGAAAATCACAGAGGACATTGAGGAAATTAAATTACATGTGAGTGTCCTGAGAGGACCCTGTTAGAGTCCACAAGGGGCTCATAACAAAACATAGGCAAAACACTCTCTGACATAAATCACAGCAGGATCCTCTATGACCCACCTCCCAGAATATTGGAAATAAAAGAAAAAATAAACAAATGGGACCTAATTAAAATTAAAAGCTTCTGCACAACAAAGGAAACTATAAGCAAGGTGAAAAGACAGCCTTCAGAATGAGAGAAAATAATAGCAAACGAAGCAACAGACAAAGGATTAATCTCAAAAATATACAAGCAACTCCTGCAGCTCAAACCAGAAAAATAAATGACCCAATCAAAAAATGGGCCAAAGAACTGAACAGACATTTCTCCAAAGAAGACATACAGATGGCTAATACATGAAAAGATGATCAACATCACTCATTATTAGAGAAATGCAAATCAAAACCACAATGAGGTACCATTTTATGCCAGTCAGAAGGGCTGCTATCCAAAAGTCTACAAGCTATAAATGCTGGAGAGGGTGTGGAGAAAAGGGAACCCTCTTATACTGTTGGAGGGAATACAAACTAGTACAGCCACTATAGAGAACAGTGTGGAGATTCCTTAAAAACTGGAAATAGAACTGCCATATGACCCAGCAATTCTACTGCTGGGCATACACACCGAGGAAACCAGAATTGAAAGAGACATGTGTACCCCAAAGTTCATCGCAGCACTGTTTACAATAGCCAGGACCTGGAAGCAACCTAGATGCCCATCAGCAGACAAATGGATAAGAAAGCTGTGGTACATATACACAATGGAATATTACTCAGTTATTAAAAAGAATTCATTTGAATCAGTTCTAATGAGGTGGATGAAACTGGAGCTTATTATACAGAGTGAAGTAAGCCAGAAAGAAAACCACCAATACAGTATACTAACCCATATATATGGAATTTAGAAAGATGGTAACGATAACCCTGTATGCGAGATAGCAAAAGAGACACAGATGTATAGAACAGTCTTTTGGACTCTGTGGGAGAGGGCGAGGGTGGGATGGTTTGGGAGAATGGCATTGAAACACGTATATTATCATATGTGAAACGAATCACCAGTCCAGGTTTGATGCATGATACAGGGTGCTCAGGGCTGGTGCACTGGGATGACCCTGAGGGATGGGATGGGGAGGGAGGTGGGAGGGGGGGTTCAGGATGGGGAACACATGTACACCCGTGGTGAATTCATGTCAGTGTATGACAAAGCCAATACAATACTGTAAAGTAAAAATAAATAAATAAATAAAATAGGATTTAAGATGAAAAATAAAATAAAAATGGCTCATTGTGGTGACCTGACAAATGAGGGATGCAGTCACAGTGGCCACAGTGCCCTGGTGGACATACTGTTTTTTCCTTAAGGTGATATCCTATTTTTCCCTGCTGGTGCCAGTTTCTCAAGACTATGTGACCCGACCATGAGGCCCCTCCGACCACGTGACCACAAGACCTCAGCTGCAGGCTAAAGATAAACTAAGGCCCCCTCCCTTCGGGGCACAATTTCCCATTGATAGGATATAATAAGAGTCAGCTATGAAGGGAGAGCACCGGTTTTTCTCTAAAGCCAATCACTTTCTTTCTTCTTATAATAAATCTTTTCTCTGCCTGAATGCCCAGCTCACTCTTTTTCTTCACACTCACCTTACAGACCCTGCCTGTCCCTTCCAAGGCACCCCTCCAGGGGGTTGCTTCCATCATCCCAAGTGGGAATACATCAGAGGAGATGTATCATCTCGTAGCACACACGCAGGCAGGTATATGCACACACAAACACACACATGCACACAAATTTTAACCCTGGCAATTTCAGAAGATCACTGTGGCTAGCAAGAACTGAGTCAAGACACAAATTGGGTGGATAGTCACTTGGACTGAACCAGGAAGACAAACCACACATTACATCAGCCACAGACACTGAGACAACCAATGCAGTGAGAATAATGTCCCCAAACCAAATAGACCAAATATTCCAGCTGAGAAGCCAGCCAGGACCAGAGGCCAGAACACAAACCAGACAGGAATCTTCCCACTTCTTGCTTCCATGATTCCATGGTTCCTGCATTAGGCACCATTCCAGGCAGGAGACAAGAGAAGAGCACTTGATAAAAGACAACTTTTTGAATTCTAAAATACCTGAGTTTTGACTGTCTAATTAGTTAAAAGAGACTACAAATTGAGAGAGAATTTGACTAAGCTACCTCTAATTCTCAAGAATATGTCTTTCCACAATAGCAAAAAATGATGGCTAATGACAGTTACAGAAAAACAGCATCACATTGAGCACATCCGAGCTGTGACTAAGCTTCAAACCCACCACAGGTCTTGGTTTTGAGCAACAATGAGATCAGAGCAGGAGAAATCTCTCTTCCTTTTGGAGTTTATAATCCAGTGAGACGGCAATCATGAAATAGACAGCCCCGCAATAATCACAGCACAGCAGATGTGCCTGGTGCCATGAAGTACATGGAAGAAAGAGAGGGAGAGCTGGGTCCCAAATCATCAGTCCTACCTACCCATTGTGATGTCAGAAATGAAACATGCAGAAATGAATTCAACTGGTAAATCATTGCTTTTCTCTCTCAAGACTCTTTAAAAGGCAAAGACCTATGGGAGGAGTTATTTGTAAAGTTGCTAACCTTTCCATTTTGAGAGTTTAACAACTCTTATTGAGTTTAAAAGACCAAAATGTAGGAAAGATCTAGAATGCTACAGGGGAGGGCAGGGAGCAGCATGAAAGGAGAAACACACAGGAGGTTCCCACAACACATCTGTTTGGCTTTCTTGCCCAGGGTTGCGCCACCCTAGACAATGGCACTTGGATCTTAACAGAAGTTTAGAGTAATCACGTGGGTTGGATCTGATGCCTTAGAAACTACAGTGGTGTAGAGAGCACGTAGCTCTTGGGATAGTTTTGACTCCTGGAGAGAAGTCAGGCTCTTCCCTAAAGTCAAGAAATCTCAGCTTTCATCTTAGTGCTCGGTGGGAAGCAAGGCCCTTCTCCCAGTGAGGACAGGAGACCTAATTAACCCAAAATTCCTCTGACTTCCAGGAAGCAGTTTCCATGCTCCCTAATCATGACAAACAATGTCATTTGTGGTTAAATCCATTGCTCTGAAGTCCAGCAAAAAGACTCAGCCACTTACAGAACAAGGGACTTTGGACAAGTTACTTGACCTCTTTGAACCTTCAGTTTCTCATCTGCAGAATGTGAATGATAACCATAGTTATCTCACGGGTCACTCTGAGATCGGATGAGATACCATATGCGGCATGCTTTCTGCAGTTATCTGCTGTTTACCAGAGTTCAGAGAGAGGCAGTGGTGTGACGGTCAAATGCAGCCACCCGGTCAGGGTGGGACCATCTGGACCAATGCCACCAGCATCAGCATCATCTGAGTGCTTGCGAGACCCACCTCAGGCCCATGGAATCCAAATCTCTGGGCATCTGTGTTTTAGCAAACTTTCCAAGTGACTTTTACACACGCTTGGTTTTGAGAAGCACAATTCTGTGTGTAATCACAGATAGTCCTGAAGTCACAGGGAGAGTATCTTCAGCGAGTCCTGCCTTCTCCAGAGGCAGTGATCCCTGTCTCAGATATCTTGTTTAAGATTGATGAGAACATTCAAGAATACGCCTGAAAGGGCTCTGCAATGCATCAGACAATGTGGAAATGGATGAGAGCGTGATGATTCCCCAGCATTCGCAATAGGACTCTTTAAAAGGAAAACAGCCAAGTCCTTGGCTTTCCCTCCTGGCTCTCAGCAGAACCTCCTACAGCTCTCAGAGGATGCTGACCCAGAATTCCCTGCATGTTCCCTTGGAAGAGCAAGCTGACTCTGCCAGCTCAACTCTACGTGGTGTATCATCAAATCCCTGCAGTTCAGACCTGACACAATTCCCTCTGGTTTCTGGCCAGTACAGTATTCCCAGTGTGGTGGGGTTCTTGGGGTCTCAGGAGCTTTTTGCAGAGGGAGCCTGGCTTACAGGCAGCCCCAGGATTTGGATCAAAACTAGTGAATTCAATGAACATTGGGAGCAACGTCTTCTTCAGTTATGGTTTCCTGAGGGTATATGCCCAGTAGTAGGATTGCTGGATCATAGGTTAGTTTTATTCCTAGTTTTTTTAAAGACTCTCCACACTCTTCTCCATAATGGCTGCATCAGTTTTCATTCCTACCAACAAAGCAAGAGGTTTCCCTTTTCTCCACACCTTCTCCCAAAACTGGTGCTCTGTGATGACCTAGAGGAGGGGGATGGGGAGAGAGGTGGGAGGGTGGTTTAATGGAGAGGACATATCTATACCCATGACTGATTCATGTTGACATATGGCAGAAACAATCACAGTATTGTAAAGTAAGTATCCTGCAATTAAAAATTAAAAAATAAAAAAAACAGTGAATGGGTAGAAGCAGCAGAGTCAGGTTTCACACCCAAATAAGGAAGAACTCTGCAGCCATCAGAAAGTAGCATGGGGACTTCCCTGATGGCCCAGTGGTTAAGAATCTGCCCACCAACACAGGGGACGTGGGTTCCATCCCTGGTCCAGGAAGATTCCACCTGCTGTAAGACAGCTAAGCCTGTGCACCACAACTACTGAAGCCCGCATGCTCTAGAGCCTGTGCTCTACAACAAGAGAACCCACCGCAATAAGAAGCCCATGCACAACTAGAGAAAGCTCACTAACAGCAACAAAGATCCAGTGCAGCCATAAATAAATAAATTTATTTTTTTAAAAAAAGAAGATGAAATTAGCATGAACTTCCCTCAGAAGGGGGGAATGAGAGCCCTGAGCCAGGGGCTGGTCACTCACAGGCATGAAATTTTTTATAATTTCCCTTCCCTTCCTACCCTACTCTCCTAGTTTCTATGTGCTCTGTCTGACCATCTGAGGGGCCCTCTTCAAAGCACTTACCCTTCTTACACTGTGCTGATATTTACTCCTCACCTATCATGCACCAGGTGCTGTCTTAGGCATCAGCAGGAAGATTCCTGCTCTCAAGGAGCTTCTGGTCTAATAGGCAGTTTCGACTGGGTGAGCAGGGAAGGCCTCTCTGAACAGCTGGTGATTTCCACTGAGATCTACATTACAGGAAGGAGCCAGCCATAGGACAACTATGTGGACAAGCATTTCAGGCCAAGGGAACATCTGGTAGCAAGGCGGGGCCTAAGCAGGAACCTGTAGCACTGTGAGTTTGGGTAAGCAACAAGGGGAAGAGATAGCGAAAAAGTCAGGGAGGGACCAGATCCAGGGAGAAAGGCTTTGTGGAACTGGTGAGGATTTTTTTTTTTCCTTTCCCTATTATAGCACTTAACAGGCCTGATGATTGCCAGAATCACCAAAATTTCTTCATCAAGTGCCTGCTTTCTGCTACAAGCTTCAGGAAACCAGGGCCCTGTCCTCCCATCGAGCTGCTGCTTTCTCTAAACACTCTCAAGTCTGGCCCCTCACTGTCATCAGCTCTGAAAATCTTGGATTAGACGGCTGATTGCTTACTTCTTGAGCCATTTTGCTGTGCTGAGTCACTCAGTGGTGCCCAACTCTTTAGGACCCCATGGACTGTAGCCCACCAGGCACCTCTGCCCATACGGACTCTCAAGGTCAAAATACTGGAAAGTGTTGCAATGCCCTCCTCCAGGGGATCTTTCCAGCCCAGAGATTGAACCCAGGTCTCCCACATTGCAGGCAGATTCTTTACTGCCTGAGCAACCGGGGAAGCCCAAGAATACTGGAGTGGGTAGCCTATCCCTTCTGCATGGGATCTTCCTGACTCAGGAATCAAACTGGGGTCTCTGGCATTGCAGGTGGATTCTTTAGCAGATGAAGCCATTGTCTGGTTACAAAACCAAAGTCCTTTTCTTTCTTTTTTTCTGTCTCTTTCAACGGATGAAACACAGAGCACATTGGATATGGGTCTAAACACAACCGATGAAAGCAAACCCAGTCTATATGGGGCACCAACACAGCACAGAGGCTAAGACACAAGGTCTCAAGCCTGAATGCAAGCTTTCAATGCAGGTTCCTTACTCACCAGTTGTGTGGCCCTGGGCAAGCCACTCACCTCTCAGAGCCTCAGTTCTGCCGTATGTGAAATGGGGGAAATGATAGTCCCTGCTTCATGGGATCGTGAGTACAGACTGGTATTTTACAAGTGTAGAACTTAGAACAGAGGCTGACACTTAGTAAGAGCTTAATAAGCACAAAAACTCACTGGGCTCAAACTTTGGCTGTTTATGAGTTTCAACATTTGCTTAATGCTGAACAAACACTTGTTCAGTATCTACTATGTACCAGGCACTTCGCTAGCCATGCTTTCACAGAAATAGCTTTGGGCTGGAAGTCAGAAGACCTGACTTCTGATCTCAGTTTTGTTATGAGTCAGGCGACTAAGGACCAACCTCATCATCTCTTGTCCTCAGGCTTCTTCCCCTTTAAAGGCGGTCACGGGGACCACGTGACTTGTAAGGGCCCCTTGGTCCTGGCCGGTGGTAAACGACTGCCCGCGGGAGAATCCCCCCCAGGCAGGGCGGACCCTCTAGCCACTCACTTCCACGAGGACCCCGTGTGCGAGCACACACCCTGGAGAGAAGCGGGCCTGATCCCTGTCTCGTGCTCACCATAAAATATTGATTAGGGAGTTTAAAATTTCGAAATGATTTAGGAGCCCCAAGACGGAGATCTAATGTGCTGTGCCCGGCTGCGTTATGAGCCATCTATCTCCTGTCAGCAAGCAGCAAGAAACTGACAGAATCAATACCAGCGCGTCTGAAGACAGACTTAACTCATTTCCTTCCCCTCCCCCTCCCCGGAGCTGCGGTTGGAGTGGGTCAGCCTGAGAGGTCGGCACCAAAGCTGGGGCCTGGACACCCAGGACAGTGGAGGCAGGGGTCTCGGGGTGCTGTCTGTTTCCACTCCCTCCGTGGGGTGAGGCAGACATCTCTGCTAATGCATCAGGAAGCCTAAGGACTCGTAACAGAATTGTATCAAACCTCTGTGAACGCAAAATGCCTCTTACCTGCTTCACGATACATAGTAGTGACCGTGCTTTATCAGGTCTGTTTTTAATGACATTATTCTAGAATGTTTTCTTTCTAGATGATGATAGAGAAGCCAGTTTTTAAAAAATGGTGCCAGGTAGCACAACAGAAATGGAACTTTGCTATATTCCGAGGTTTTCCTTTTTACTTTTCTTTTTTAAATGGCATGTGCTGGATGTCTCTATAAGTCTGCTCAGATGACTGTAGAACCTGGAAAAGCTGTTGCTGCTATTGATGCATAACATATTGCTATTGGTTCTTTTATATAAATAAATAAATATATATATAAAGTTTGAATTTTTGGAAACTTTAGTTGTGCTGTCAACTTTGGAAAAAATATTACTTTGGCTACCTGATGCAAAGAACCGACTCATTGGAAAAGACCCTGATGCTGGGAAAGATCGAAGGCAAAAGGAGAAGTGGGCAGCAGACGATGAAATGGTTAGACAGAATCACCAACTCAATGGACATGACTTTGAGCAAACTCCAGGAGATAGTGAAGGACAGGGAAGCCTGGCATGCTACAATCCATGGGGTCACAGAGTCAAACTTGACTTAGCAACTAAACAACAACAAACAACCCCAGTTGTACCATGTTGGGTTGGCATTGTACAGAAATTAACAGTATATTGGTCTAGAAACATTATACCAATTTTTTCTGTTTGTACAGGGGTAACACACTGTATTAAATATGTAAGGTCTTATCTATGTGGGTTTGATAACAGAAAGTAATAAAGTATTCTCTAAATTTAAAAAAAAGAAAAAAAGAATGAACTAATCTAGAATTTCCATTCTCTGCTTTCCCTCCTTAATGGTCTAAATAGGGTTTCCTGGCCTGGCCTGTGTCCTGAATGGAAAATCATAATAGCTTCTCATGTTTAACTCCAAGAATCTTAAAAGAATCATCATTATTTAACTTCTCAGATCTTCAGTTTTCTCATCTGTGGAGAGAAGGGGGTAAAAATACCTCCTCATACGTCAGATTAAAGTAGATGCTTTGTGAATGTACATAATGCCACTGGCCTGCAAGCTTGAAGTGAAGTCGCTCAGTCGTGTCCGACTCTTTGCGACCCCATGTAGCCTACCAGGCTCCTCCGTCCATGGGATTTTCCAGGCAAGGGTACTGGAGTGGGTTAAGTGGGCAAAAATGGCAAATTTCATGTTATGTATGTTTTACCATAATAAAAAATAACAAGCTTGGGACCTCCCTGGTGGTTCAGACACAACGGAGTGACTGAACTGAGAAGCCTGGGATGAGACGAGTAACAAGTAGCAGATCCAATGTAAGGAGTTTGAAGGCAGCAGAGCTGTTATTTGAACCGAGATCTGCCCGATGCTGAAATGGGAGCTCTGTCCTCCTCGCTAAGCTGAATCACAGAAGAACAGGGGGCTGTGGGAGGGGTGGGTCTTACTCGTCTGTGTTTGCCAGGTTCACCTATCGCCTGACCAGCATCCCAGGTGCCAGGCTTGCAGTACTCAGTGAGGTTAATAAATGTGTCACTCCCAGGGAACGGCTTTATTCCTTCCTGCCTCACACACGGTTCTATGCACCTGAAGCATTTATTAAACACGCTGAGAGGCTTGAATAAGAATTTAATTTTTCTAGCTAAACAATGGTGTGTGCAGCAGGCAAACAGAATTACTTGTTTAATCTTATCCTCACACGCCTACTCAGCCAAAGGCAACTGGCTAACCCCAGGAGCAGCATGACATCTCAAGATTTAGGATGCTGAGGAGCGGATCTATAAAGGACCTACTTACTATATCAAGAGAAAGCCCATCTGGAGGTCTTTTTAACTTGGGGTTTTTTGTGGGTTTTTTTTTTTTTTTCATGATAAATTTATCTTCCTAAAAGCATATAGCCCAAAGCCACTTTTACCCAAGGCTGGGCTGAGCCCCCGCACAGTACAGGATATAGACCCACTCTCTGGTTTCCCACTCCAAGCTTAGAATTTGAGCATGGCCTTTGCTTGATCATAATCTATCTTTGATTCAAAGCCTTCCTGCAGTCTGTCATTTCTTTGAGAACCTAGAACATGCCAGGCAACGGGGCCCATTTGCAGAGGTAGCTAAGACAGAGTCTTTGTCCTCGGAGGACTCACACTGTAGCAGAAAAGACAAACAGGAATATAGAAGAGAACAATACAGGGAATCAAGGGTGGCTGTGCAGGAAACAGTTCATTCTCCTGGAGGGACAGGAGTTAACACAGCCAGTGAGGTACTTCTGCATCTTCAGTCTAAGCAGTGGGACCTGAGTGAGGAAAAGCATTCCAGATGTGGAATTCCAGGGCAGTGGCATGAAGCTGAAGAGCAGGGTGGCCAATTAGGGAACTAAGCATCCTTTGACAAAGTGAGAGCATACAGTGCAGGTAGGGATGGGGAGCCAAATTTTGATTGTTATGATATTTATCATAATCATCATTAGCTACCATTTATTGAGAGCCTGTGCTAGGCACTTTGCATGTATTATTTCCTTTTACCCTCCCACTCATCCCTCCAAAATAGGTATTATTTTCCCATTTTTCAGGTAATGAAATTGTGGCTCAAAGAAGTAGGCCCTGGGGAATAATTTTACAGGGTGGTAACATGGTTTCATGTATACTTTAGAGCAATCACTCAAGGGGAGACTAGATGACCATAGTATAAATGCGAAGGCAGTGAAACCAAAGAGAAGGTTATTATAAGAGTCCAAGTGCAAAGTGTTAATGGTGTAAATTAAAATAGAAGAGAAGACATTAGAGAATTTGAGGGGGGGAAGGGAGATAAAGAGTACATTTTGCATTTCCAGGCATTTTTCTTGAATTTTCATTGATAGAGTTCAGTGACAGGGCATTGCCCCTGCTCATACTCTCAGGTCAGAGGTTAGACAGGTGGGGTTTCTACAGGTAGAAACAGAGATGAAGGAGAAAATGTATAGTAGCCAGATCTCTTCTTCACTATCTCTATTATAGAAGGCCAGAGACAAGGAGGACCCTTGTCAGCACCATTGAGATGCTCTCAGTGAGAACACATTTATTTTGGTTCTTTTGTTTTCCTCTATTTTTCTAAGTCCATGGCAGATAAAGCAAGACTCATCTCTGATGCCAAGAAAGTCCCCCAAACTATGCTTTAACAGTCCCATAAGCATGTCTTTTAAGTTCATGAACTCCAGGAAGATTCTCTTTCCTTCTTAACTGTCATAAAGTAAAATGAAATGAATGGAGAAAGCAGTTTGTTTATATAATGTCTTGCAAAGAATGGTGAGCTAGATAATATTATTGTTTCTCAACTGTTTACTCTCCCTTTTGTAATGGAAATATACATCCCTGCCTGCTGCCAGGTGATTTCAGAAACCCCCTATGAGAGGAGCATCTCCCCTGCCCCCAGTGACCGTGACGGCCGCCTGCCTGAAACTTTCTTTGGCCAAATGAACGTGAACCGAGTGCCACACTCTACACAAGAACCGTTGTGTGATTTGTCCACATCTCTTTTTCATCTTCATGGTAACAGCTATTCCAAATGGTGGCTGTTTCTTCAACTTAGATTCTTAAAGGAAGAAGCTATTTGTTGCGGGAGCAGTGTAATTCCGACTCACAGTCAGTATGAAATGCAATCAAGAAATATACTTTCGTTGTAAGGCACTGGTATGTACAGGTTGCTTGTTACTGCAACATAATCTAATGAAAACTGAAAAATACATGTGGGAAGTTCTTCATACAAGTAATCAAGAAACAGGCCCATGGAACTTAAGCACTTAAGACTTTGTGAGCCAGAATGGAAGTTGTGGACAAGTGACTAAAGGAAAGGGATCATTCATTCTCTCAAAATTCATGATCCATTTTAGGACAATGACAGTTTCCTGGCTTGCACTGACTGCAGAAAATTTCTCAGATTCTCACAAAAGACTTCTGATCATCATCTTTCTGCAAAGGGAGAGACATGATAGGGTTTCCAAATTCCCAAAATTGAAATTATTCAGTTGGAATTTAATACTGAATAAATTCTAGAAAATAAGATTGAGCTAGCTGATTTCTAGTTTAAATTTTTTCCATTTCCAAACTTGACCATTTCTATCTGTAAAATGCCAAGGCAGTCAACCATCTGCCTCTAAAGTTTCTGCAGCAACACTTAAAGCAGACGATGCTTTTTTTGCCTGAGGAAAGTTATCTTCTTCCCTGTGTTAGCTTATCCAAGGGAGACAAAGAGAGAGCGCTTGTATTATCCAGAGGAAGACATTGCTAGAAGGGTTTTCACAGATTATTTGAGTTTCCCTTACAGAGATGAGAAAATTGAAGATGTAATGTGACTTAGACATAGCAGTTGGCACATAATAGGTGCTCAATAAGTAACCATTGACTACATGGATGAATTGAAAATTGAATAAAAGCTCATCTCAATTGTGAATGGCAGGCCTAGGCCTAATTAGACCTTGTACACCATGTCAAATGCCCTTATCAGGAGAATGAGCTGTGTTTTATCACTTACTCATTAGCTTGTTCAATATCCAGATTGTATGGGGCCACTCTCACGTGCTAGATATAATGCTGGACACAGGGGATATAGAGAGGTTTGGGGCAGGTCTTGGTCTCCCCCCTCCAAGAGATTTCACCTACTGTGAGCCTGGCCCCACGCTAATGTCCTCACTAGTATTACCTGGGTATTCTATTTCTTTAATTCTTCAGTGTCCCTCCTGTTGACAAAGAAAAAATTACTGCTAGTAACACTAGTCATTTTGATGTGGTAATTACCAAACTTTGGAGATTCTGGATCCCTTCACATTATTAAGAATTATTAAGGACCCTAAAAGGCTTTTGTTTAATGCATCTCTTTTACATTTTCCAGAAGAACTGCTAATGCTTATGATATTTACCATATTCAAAATTTTAAATAAGAAATGTTTAAAACAGTGATTTATTGATTCATTTAAATATTATCTAACACATGTTAACATAAATAACATTTTTATTTTTTAATTATATTTTTCCAAGAAAAAGAATTTTTGTGAAATAATGACATTATTTTGCAGTATACTTTAAGAAAGATATTGGCTTAAAGAAAGTAACTAGAATCTCGTATCTGCTCCAATTTAAATCTCTTGTGATATCATATCTCATAGCCTCTGGAAAGCTCTACTGTGCACATGAGGACCTGGAAGTGGAAAAATCAAATAATGTCTTAATATTATTTTTAACATAGTTTTGATTTCATGGACCCACCGATAGATCTTATGGACCTCACAAGGATCCTTGGACCACACTTAGAGATCTGAATATAATCTAACATTCCTTTGAAATGGAAAAAAAAAAAAGAGGGAAATTGGAAGCGGAGCTAATACCTGGGCTTGTCAAATCTCTGAACAGGTACCCATGCGGAATGTAGAAAGCCGGGTTGAGAATCTAGCCTCCTCTATGACCACTTGATTTTTTTTTTAAGATTGGATAGCTACTCCCCAAGAATTTTTAGTACTGTCCACATCAAGTCTCATGAAAGTTAAGGCAGGGTTATTGTTACACCTTACACTGTTAAGGCAGTGTTTCCTCTCCATGAATCCTGTTTGGTTATTTTGAGTACCACGTGATTCACAAGGGTAAAGGAAATTAGTTTAGAGGAAAAGATACAATCAATTACCCCTGCACCAATTCCATGCTAAATAAATACTGTCACCTTTATGCTAGTGAAGCAAGAATAATTCACCCCAAAACATTTTTAAACCTATGAAAACTGTCTCTTGCATATATGTTAACCCTCTTTCACCAAAAAGTATTAGTGGAAAATTACAAAAATATACAAAATACAGAATAATAAAAATGAAGAGAACAACATTAAAATAATCAACATCTGATAGTAAGTGAAGCCAGGGAGTGATACTACTTAGAAATGCAAGACAAAAAATAAAAATAAAAACTGCAAAAAAAAAAAAAACTGCATAATTATTTAAATCATTTAAATTTGATGTCCAGATTCTTACAATTAGCTACAAGATACAAGATCACTTATATGCTAACGTCATCTAACATAGCTTTACTGGAACTGAAACTGTGGGTCCCCATAGATGGGACAATGAGTAACACAGATGAAATACATTCTTATAACCTACTCACTTCTTATAGCTTACATACCAGCAAGGCCACAAATTTAATGTCTATAATATATTGAGTCTTGGTAATTCCAAATTCCTGAGTCTTGGTAATTCCAAAACTACAGGTACAAAGATTTCCAGTGACTTTCTACCTTCAGTGATTCACATCCACACTCCCTAAGCCAGTGCTCAGGGATCCAACCTGATTTCCTGAAATTATCTTTCACTGCACTCCCATTCAAATCCTCTACCCAGACAGACTGTTACAGTCACTCCTTCAAACTCTGATTATTGCTTCTACGCTTTTGTCTATTCCTCCCTCCCACTAAATGTATACCCAGTAGGTCTTCATTACTTTAGTGCTTAGGCTATGATCAGAGAAATATACATAAGTAATCCTCCTCCTCTTTAAACTCTTTGTCACTCATTCTGTTTGTTTCCTTTGTTTTGTTGTTGTTTCAGGAAGACTAGGATGGAACAGATAAAGTTATGTGGACAAGGACATCACGTCTCTGACTCATTTGATGCTGCCACACGACATATCCTCCCACCCCTTTTCCTTCCCTCTCCCTACCTCATCGACTAAGTTCCAAGTTAGGTGGTCATTCATTCCCTCATTCATTCAATCAACAAATATTTAAGAGTCTGCTGCCATTCTGAGCCACAAGAATATAGCAGTGAGTGAGAAAGACCTAATCTCAGTCCATACAGACAAAAGCACAAGTAAACTAATAAACAACAACAACAACCAAAAAAACCCTACAAGTTATAGTTAATGCTATGAAAGTCTAAACAAGGAACTGAGATTAAAAATTGTGTTTTAGATAGGGAAGACAAAGAAAGCATCCTCAGAGTGTTATTTAAGATAAGATCTAAAAAAACAAGAGGGAGATGTCACATGAAAAGGAGGAAAGAACATTCAGATGAGTAAATGCGAATCAATTTCCTCATCAGTTAAATAGAAGAATAACAGTTCCTATCTTGTGTGGGTGATATGAGAATTTAATGTATTAATCCATGAAAAGCACTTAGATCTGGCCTGGCCTATAATAAATGCCATTAAGCTGGAGATGTAAATTACCATTCCAGGCAAAGGGGGCAGAATGTGAAACACCCTTGATGTGTAAAGGAGTACGGTATGCTCAAGGGACAGAAAGAAGAGCATCGTGACTACAGCATGGTGAATAAGGAGGAATGTATAGTAAGAAAAGACTAGAGGAGAAAGGGTCAGAGCAAGTGTGGCATGGTACACTTGTCAGGTAAGTGCTGAGCAGGGAAGCTGCTGCTATGGGTAGAATGAACTGAAAGAGTGAGATTGAAAGAAAAACCAATCAGGAGGCAGTTGTACTAGTCCAGCTGAAAAATGAGGTAGACCATGACAAAGCATAGCAATGGACAGAGCAAAGTATTTGCAAGATGTGGATTGACAGGACTCTGTGGTGGATATAATGTTCAGGACTTGGAAAATAGGTACCCAGGGTACCTTACTCAGTTGAGAATGTATGCAAGTGGCAATGTCAAGGAGACAGTTGGATTTATAAGTTTAGAACTCAGAAGAGAGGCTGAGAGAGAAAATACAAATATCAGAGACATCATTGTAAACATTGCATTTAAACACATGAAACCAGGGTAGACTAGCCAGGAGGAAACTTTTGGAGATGCAAAGAAGATTCAAGTCCAAGCTCTCGGGAACGTCAACATTTTGTGTTTGGGTGGAAGAGAAACAGACAGCCAAGGAGACTGGAAAAGCAGGATCAGTGAGGTCAGAGAAGAAATCAAGAAAAAAGAATTTCTATAGAAACCAAGAAAGGAGACTGTTTCAAGAAGGAGAAAATAGTCTAGATTGCCCCCAATATATGTTGAGGTCATCAAGATGAGAAAAGAAAGTGGATGCAGGAACAGGCAGGTCATTGGTGATCTTGGCAAAATTGCATTCACCAGCTGGAGAAGAAAATGGCAACCCACTCCAGTATTCTTGCCTGGAAAATCCCATCGACAGCGGACCCTGGCCGACTATGGGTCAAAATAGTCGGACACGACTTAGCGACTAAATCAACTGGTAAAGTCAGAAGCTTGAGCTGTGTAGGTTGACAAGAGATTGGGAGGTGACGATATGAAAACAATGTATTTAGACAACTCTTTGGAGCAGTTTGTATTAGAGAATATCAGAGAAATGGGAGAATGGCTGGAGGGCGTGTGGAGTCGAGAAAGGAGGTCTGCCGTGACTGACCAGTATTTACAGGGAATGAACTTTGGTTTCCATGATTTTCCCTCAGAGATTCTAAGTTCCATCACCAAATCCCAAATGGGTTGTGTCTTTAGTCCCCAAAAAGAGAACATGAAGCCATAAGAAAAAACTAGTCTTATCAATAATCTCACCTGGGCATTCCTCCTGATTTCCAACCCCCCTCAACCCCTCTGTAGCTATTGTTTTACTTTTCCAGGCTCAGAAGAACATCCCTAAAGTTCCCACATCCCAATATCAAAATAACCTATGATATAATCAAGATATTAATTCTTGGCTGGAACATTTGCGTTCCATATGTCTTCATCCCCACCTGAATGCCGCAACATTCCCATCTCACCTGGATGCAGAGGAAATCATTAAGTTTCAATGCACCAAAGCAGTGTTCATTTAGATCCATGCTACAGTGAGCCAAATATGCTCATTTAAATGTCAATAAACCCTACCTCCAACTGAGCTCATTTGTGGAGGGAGGTAGGATGAATGTGAGGAATAGCACTGAACCCTGTTAGCTCTCAAGATGTTATTGAGGAGGAGGAAGAACCAACCTCCCACTAATAGTTCCTAAATGTGATCACTTTCAATTTGTTCAATTCAGCGGATAAGTGATACACAGATTTGAGGCCTGGAATAAATTGTATCAAGAATTCTAATGCTGTAATATTTTAGCAGAAACTGAGAGCACATACCTCCATCTAATGCTGCTATATTATGTCAGTTGAACCCAGCATGGCTGGGCAGTCCGCAAATATTCAAAAGTTGGCAAATGTATGAAAAGCAAGGTCTACATCTATCACCAACTGACCAAAACTCTACCAGCTCTCTAACCTCCAACTACTATCCAGTTGTTGATTTTTTCCTTTTCTGTGCTTTATCTAAGGGCTGCAGAATGTCCACTGTGCACAATGCCATAACAGAGGAGAATACAAAACTTCCCTAATCAAGATTCTGTTTGAACTTTATATATTAATTATTGGCTGGTTTGAAGATAGAGGTTTTGCCTTGAATTGGGTCATTAGTGGCCATAAAGCAAAATGTTAAACCCCATTCCCTTCATCCAAAAGAATAGGCTCAGGAAACATTTTCATTAAAGCATTTTATCAAGGCAGAAGTTCTTTCTAACCTAAAAAATTATTAGAATCACCATTAATTAATGTGCTGGGTGTTTATCCTTGGTATAAACATTAATCATTTTAAGATAATACGATGGGGAGAAAGACTAAAAGGAATCTAATGTTTGTTTGGGTTCCCAGTGTGGGCTAAAAGCCGTGTTAGATGCTTACCTTTCAGTAACGGGCTTAATTCATATGCCTCTCATATAAGGTAAGTATTATTACCACTCCTTTCCTGATTAGTGGAAAGAGGGATCTGGTGTGTCAAGTGATTTGCCCAAGGTCACATACCTCGTGAAAACTGAATCAAGAATTGGCTGATCCCAAAGTCCATATGCTCTTCCCACTCCACTGGGCAGCCTCCCTCACAAAATGACCGAAAACATATTATAAATGAGAAAGGGGAGGGAGTCAAAACAATCATCTGTAAGGTCAAGACTCTAAAGCATTCACCTTTACAAGAAATAAATCATGTTACCATACTGATCCATGCCAGTGAGTTAACTTCTCATTTATTCATTCCACAAAATAATCTAATTATTTCAAGCCACTAGAGAATACAAAATTACTGCTCCAGTGCACTAAATTTCTCACTAGTAACCTTAAAAAGCTAACCAGAAGATTTCAGTTATTTCTGGAAAACCCATCAGCTTATTAATCAGGGAGAACTCATTCACTGCCCACTGTAAATAGAAGCATCACTTTTCTGTTTAGCTCCTGAAATTTCACACACTATAAATGACTAAGCACAGCCAAGATGCCACGTCGTTTCCTCCTTCAGCTTTGCTCAGAAGAGTTATTTGATCAGTCCTACTTACCTAAACCTGAAAATGGGGAAGAGAAGGGAAGGTAGAGGAAAAGGGCACCCAAAGAGAACGAGTACTAGCAGACTGCATGTGTGTAATCCACTATTTATTTTCTTCTGTGTTGGTATGTCTAACCATCTCTAATAGACTCCATAAATGCCTTCCAAATCCAGTTTCAATGGTCTATTTGCTGCCTAGTACAGCATATAATCTTTTCCAAAAGTGGTATTGATCTTGTTAAGTCTCCTCATCATCTAGACTTTGAGCATCCCTCAGCAGCATCATTCACAAACCACACGCTTTTTTTATACAGCTACCCATTAACAGTGTCTGAGAGCTGTTGCCTGCTAAAATGGGTCAGGAGACAGAGGGATAGTCATAATAATAGCCACCAGGTATTGAGAGGTAATGTACTAAACATTTTGTACACATTCTCTCCATTAGCCTCACAACAGCCCTATGGGGGAAGTATTATTATCCCCATATTTGGCCAGGAATTATATGTTATCCTCATTTAAGACAGGGAAACTAAAAGAGGTTCAGTAATTGGTACCAGCTCATTCATTCTACTCAAAGGCACTCTGTACCTGTCTCTCCCCTCTGTCCTTTCTTTCCCTACTGCCTATCACCCCTGGTTTTTTTTTTTTGGAGAATCCAAGAGAACTGTGTGATGTTTATTTCCTTACTTATTACTAAGAGCAGCATCCAATTCCATTGAGAATTTTGCAGTGAGAAGCAAAATGGAAAGTAAAGAAGCAAAGCATTGTCTTCCCTTCCAAAGCTGAATACAGAATGAAATACAGACCCTAAGGCTGTATCCAATCTTTTCTACCAACCAAACACTCTCTCCCCTTCTCCTCTCTGCTCCCTCTGTCTCTCTCTTTCCCTCTCTCTCTCACACACTCACACACTAACACTTTTCATGTGCCTCAGTCATGTCTGGTCAAGTCCAGACCCCAGAAGATTCTGCATCTCCCATCTGTCTGAATTCATAGTCCTCTCTCTACACAGAGTCTTTTCCCCACCATTTCAGCCTGTCCAGATCCTCTTCATCCGCTGAAGCCCTACCAAAACCACCTCTTCTTAAGCACGTCCTTGTTCCTCTCAAGTCAAGATTAGTCTTCCTCTTCCTGTCCTGATTCTGTCCCATTTTTTCATTTTTAACTCTTTTTTCACAGCTGGCCTTGTATTAAAGCTCATACATGTCTCTCTTCTCAACTAACTTGTGAGTCCCCAGATGTGACAAATTCCAGCTTATTTATCTTTACAGCCACCCCTCTGTGCCCCTCAACTCAGAGCAGTCAGCACACAGTTCAACAGAGAATGGATCCTGACTACATGTTTAGAGTTGTACTGCTTGGGGCCCCCTGGCAAGCCGATCAGCAATGGATATTGAAGCCAGAGACTCAGAGAAGACCTCAGCTGAGAACAGCACCTGTGAGCAAAGGAAAGCTTCTCTTTAGGCAGAATAAAAGAGGAAGTTGAAAAGGAATAGTTACCACTCAGAAGTTTTGTCCCTAAAGGCTTTTGCATCCCTTTGGAATAGAGTTTCAAATCTTGTAGGCCATCCTCCTTCAGGGATTCAGCAATGTCCAGGCCAGCCCAGCCCTTGTTTGGAAACGAGGGCAGTTTGAGAGCCATCAGTGGGCCAACCTTCTGATACTGATAAAGCAGAACACAGGGTGCAATGTTGATATGGAAACAATGGAAAAATCGATTGCATGGGCTAACTGGCAAGGCCTGGGAGGGGTTCCTGGGTGAGAAACATAGATGAGTATAGCCTGCTAGAAGGACTGATGAGAAAGTATCAACAAGCAGAGTGGATCTGGAAAAAGACCAGGTTGAGGGATAAAGACAAACTTTTCCCTGGTCTTTGCCCAGGACAGGCTCTCCTTGCACATAACTCAGTTGTCACCCCTGAGATGACAGGATGCTCTGCAGACAGCCTGCTTCCTTGCCCCGTGCCACTGACAGGGAAGATGCACAAGGCTGGGGAGGAGCGGCGACCTGCCCACTATCTCTTCATGATCTCCAGCAACACAGCACGTGTGAGGTAGAGAGGGGAGGGGAGCCAGCGGAGGAGCAAACACCTCCCTCACCCCTCGACATTCAGGTGACCCGATTGTGTCAGCGCCGCTCGTCCCCCCATCTGTCACGGTGTCAGCTCCTGCTGGGGCCCCAGGATCCACAGAGGTTGCTCCACGTGTCGCCCCATTTATCTTTGCAGGCGGCAGCGCTGATGTGTTTGACAGTTCTATTTGTTATCCTACAAAGCAGGGTCCCCACTCTTCAAAGCACAGGGAAGAAAAGCCAGGCATGGAAGAGGACCTGGGCAGAAAGAGGCACCAGGAGAAATGCAGAGGAAGAGGTCTGTGGTGTCTGCACACCTAACGGAGCTGAGAAGAGGGATCGGACAACTCAGGAAAAACAAGCCCTACATCTTGCCTTCTGGAGGCTGCTGAACCAGCAGAAAGTGTGCGTGTCTAGATGTGTGAGTGTGCTCAGAGTGTGACTATCAGATGATTAGAAGGGTCTGGTGTGTCTCCGCGGGACTGACCCCAGTGTTTCTAGCCAGCTCATTAGAGTTCTGCCTTCCTATCTTCTCCTCCCACCCACACCCCTTCTTCAAAGAGAGGGGAGCTAATGGAGACATGGACTTGCCTGGTGGTTCAGATGGTAAAGAACCTGCCTGCCATGCAGGAGACCCAGGTTCAACCCCTGGATCGGGAAGATCCCCTGGAGAAAGGAATGGCTACCCACTCCAGTATTCTTGCCTAGAGAATTCCACAGACAGAGAAAGCTGTTGGGATATAGTCAATGGGGTTGCAAAGAGCCGGACACAATTGAGCAACGAACACTAACTAAACTAATGGAGACACAGGCCATCTGCCTGATGACACCTCAAGTGCCCCCTTCCTGGGTTATGACATTTATTACTGTCTGTGTTTAGAACCAGACTCTGTCTTTGGAAATATTCTAATCCTGGCACAGCCCTGGTTTCCCCCACCCACCACAGAGCTCTCGGTCTGGCAAAAAGCCCTCCAAGAGTAACAAATACCCTACAAGAAGTTGCTGCGCAGCACAGATGAGACTGCACTCTGTACCAAACGCTGACAACAGGGGGTCTCATAGGGTCTTCGGTCAACTAGACTCAGGACTAGGCTGTGTTGCCAGTAAGAGAACATTACAGTGACCGTCAGTTACTTGTGTACCTCAGGGACCTGATATTCAGTGTATCATTCAATCTTCACAACAACCTATAACATAGGTACCATTACCAGCTCCGGTTTACAGATGAGGAGACTGGGGCATGGGGTCTGTTTTGCCCAGGTAGAGCTAGACTTTGAACCCAGTCAGGCCAACCATTAGCCACAATAGCGCATCATCCCTCAGAATAACGACTAACTGTTACCCATTCCTACAGCTAAGGTTGCCAACCATTCTGGCTAACCTAGGACATCTCAGTTTTAGCAGTGACAGCCCTGTGTCCTGGAAACTCCTCAGACATAAGCAAACTGGGATGACTGGTCACCTACCTGCAGCCCAATTCTCCATGAAAAGTGAAAGTTGCTCAGTTGAGTCTGATTCTTTGAGACCCCATGGACTGTAGCCCACCAGGCTTCACTGTCCATGGAATTCTCCAGGCAAGAACACTGACGTGGGTGGTCATGCCCTTTTCCATATCCCTCCCCCAACACACACACACACATGAACACATCTTCAATTTTTTTCTCTCTCTCCTGATTACTACTACATGAGCATAACCCAGTCAGAAGCTATCATCCTGTGTAAACTTTAAGGAAGGGGGGAGCACTCCCAGGATTGGGCTCGGGTAAGGCTTGAGATCCTCACCCAGGAGAACCTTTCCTCCTCTTCACGGACCCTCTCTGACAGCACCTGTTGCCTAAAGCCTGGCTGAGCCACTGAAGGTCACAGAGAAACTCAGGGGGGCCAAGACCCAGTGCTGAACCTTTGGGATTCCTCCATAATAAGATGTATTACTTATAGGATACACCTAGCTTGTTCAATAGGTTGTTGTGTATTGATTGATGGAAAAAGGAAACCAGTTGTTACTATCAGACTAATTGTTGTCTTTTGTGGTTCCTTAGCTGGTTCCAAATGAATAAACGATCTGAAACTCCAGGCCTTGGGGATTCTTAAGAATTAATGGTATAGAAGGAGGGCAGGATGATTGGACCCCAGGTTTGGTCAACATTTAATGGAACAGGCATGCTCTTAGCACCCAATCCCAAAAGGATTGCAATAAGGATTCAATGAAACGAAACAGGAAAACACCTAACCACATAGTAGATATTCTGTAATTAGTATCTATTGACATTTTTATCATTGTCATTATTAAAATTATAACCATCTGGCTAAAAAGTCCTCTATCCCACAGTCTTTATGGCTTTACATGGAGCTTGGGAATGGGTAGGAGGGGAAATGAGTGGCAGGACTTATATTTGGGAACATCTTGGACGGCTGGCAAGGCAGATTGCTGTGCATTCAGAAAGCTGGGGGATCATCTTTATTAAGGGGACAAGTATAAACACCACCTTCAAGGAATTGCCAAGGGAGGTCCAGCAGTGTAAGCGTGCCATAGGGGTGGGGTGGGGCAGGGGAGAGCATTAGGAAAAGTCAGGAAGCAAGTTCCACTGTGGAATCTGGAATCTCCATCCAGCCCCACTGACAGCAATAGTGATAGAAAGCAATAACAATACTTACTAATAATAATATTTATATAATAATAGCTATTTCTGAGTTCTGACTGCAGGTGAGCTTAATGTAGGAATTTTCCATGTACAATCATTTCATTTCTGTCTTAGAGATGTAGAAACCACTCTGGACAGCTAAACCGGGTAGTTCGGTGTCACTCACCCGACAACAGGGTCTGAACTTAGGGACTTTTGGTGCCAGTTTGGGCTCTTTTCTCAAAGCCATACTGCCTCCCAACAAATGAACAATTTCCCTACTGATCTGACAAACCTAGACTATAGCACACAGTGTAAGAATTCCAACCATCCTCTTGGAGAGGGTGTGATTTGGAATTTCAAAAGACCAGAGCAGGGGCTCCTGAGCATGGACCATGAGCTGCAAAGAACTACAGGCCTGTCTCCTACTACTGCCCAGGTCTGTGTCAACCCAAAAGGGCTTCAGGGAGAAGTGACCAGAAACCCTGATGGCTTCTGATTTTTCCTTCCCCAGGGGTTTTCCTGGACAACATTGCTAAGGTTTTGAAGCTACCATGCCTCCAGTTCATGTCCCTCCTCCACACTGTTTTCAGGTATCCCAATGATACCCCTGCTTGGAAGAGTGGACCAACAAAAAATTGGGATGAGAGCACAAAGCTGGCCCATGGCTAAAGGAAGACAGGCATGTTGGTTCTTTCACTCCTGGCTGAGCATCCCACCACCTGCCAAGTGATATTCAACCTCCAAGTTTCTGAGAGAACCACTGGACAGGGAAATATAGACCAGGAAGCCACTCTCACTTGTCAATTTTCTAAACAAAAGAGGATATCTCCCCAGCATAAACAACAAGAATGTCACTTATTCTCATGAGAATATCTCCATTTGTTCGTGATGGAAATTGGTGCTGTATCTTTCAAATGACTTTAATATGTCTCATCAGTTATTCAAAGAATGCCCTTGGGAATGATTTTTTAGGAGTTTTTACTTCTATATATTTTTCTTTTTTACATTTGAGCATCCTTTATCTTAAAGTCCTTTATAATCATATTTTCATTACCTCTCCTTGTACTATATAAGAGATTGGTCATTGGGCAATACCTTTCTCATAACATCACTGGGGAATGTAGTTTTCCAGCAAATATCTATGTATATCCTTTTAAAACATACCCTCTCTAAAACTCCTTCTGCCAGGAAGGTGGCACACCAACTTACCAAGCAAGTAAACAAAACATGTGAGATATTCTCCCCTGTTCTTCCCTCGGCAGATCCCTGGCCCTGTTGACCTAAACTGTAAGTGAAGAGGGGCAAGCTGCACAGCTTCAGACATGAACCTTAGCTCTTGGTTGAGTGGTGGTACCTGAGCTTCACCAGCTTCTAAGCTGGAAAGAAATATGATGTGACAAGGGAAAACAATACCTATGCATAAAAGCAGAAAGTTTATACATGTATATATACTTAATATGCATATTTATATGAATTAGCATTCCCCAAAGAACTGTAGTGACAGCTCAAACTAGATGACGACTCTAACCAGACAACCTCAGTAAAGGGCCCAGCAGACAAATGCAACAGCCTCTGACCAATGACACCACCCGGAACATCATGGAGAAGGCTCACTTTTGTAGGGACAGCTGACATCCCCTAAGCCAGATCGTACCATGTCTGTTTAGAGGATCTAATTCCAGACCCTGTCAAGCCCTTTCATTTCTTAGCTGTTCCTGCACAAAGAGGGTCAAGATGCCAGGACAGAAAGAATATTGAGCTTAAAGGAAAAGGCCTGGGTTCGTGTTCCAGATCTACCATGTTTCTTTACCTCAATTCCTTTATCAGTAAAATGGAGTGCACAATATCTTTCCCACAGACCTGAGATGATTGTTGTGAGATCCCAATTAGAGTTGTAATTTGTAAAGTGTTATAAAGTCATGGAAGGTAACTTTCTTGCACTGTATAATAGGCTTAGGTTTGGGGGCAGGTGCAAAGTGCCTTACAGACCAAGCCACACCTCCACTTTCAGGTTGTGCATTCAAGTGAGGTTGGAGTGGGTTCATCCTACTGTTTGACAGCATTTTGTACAAGCAGTCATTTATGAAACGTGTAAGCAATGCACGGTGCACTTGCAGGCCTTTGAAGGGAGCACATTGCATGACCTAGGAAGCGGTGGAGGCTTCTACAATAAATACTCCATATGAACAGAAGACTCTTTCAATTGCATTTTTCACTGTTTTGGAGGTTTTGTTTTTGTAGGGCAAAGGTGAGTTAAAAATGGAGACAGACAGGAGAGGGAGAAGAAAGAAATTGGAACCCAGGAAACAGTCATGAAGTCTTCAGGATACACTTTGTCAGGCTAGATGCCCACTGGACCTCCAACACAGCATGTTCTAAGCCAAATTCAGCACCATCCTGATTGGGTCTGCTCATCCTCTTATGTTCCCTGTGTCAGACAATGGCCGTATCATACACCTGTTCCAACCTGAGCATCATCCTGGATTCCCCTGATGCTCCATCCCCTTAATCCAAGTCCCATGATAGTACATCCTTAAAATGTCCTCTTCAGGGATAAATTAGGGGTTTGGCATTAACATATACACACTACTATACATAAACTATACAACCAATAAGGACCTGTTGTGTGGCACAGGGACCTATACTCAATATTTTGTAACAAGCTGTAAGGGAAAATAATCTGAAAAACTATATATATGTATAACTGAACCACTTTGCTATACACCTAAAACTAACCCAACATTGCAAATCAACTACACTCTAACTTTTAAAAATAGACTATACTTCAGTTTACTTCAGTGCTACGATTCTGTCCTGGTTGGGGCCCTCATCACTGCTGGCCTGGATTATCACAAATGTCTCTCAAAATTCCCCTGTCTTATTTTCTCCATTGAATAAATTCTCCATATTTCTGATTCCTAAAGCCAAGTCCAATTGTGTCACTTCCCTTGGCTTCTACCTTCCTCTATGAGTTCACTTCTTGCTTTTCTCTCACACACCTCTGGGCTCTTTGTCCGACCCTAACTTTGCCTGCTTCCAGAACTTTGCACCTGCTGTTCCCCTAACCTATTGGTACCCACTTCTTCTATGTCACTCCTTCTCATCCCAGAGGATTCCAGACTCATGGATTCCATTCACTGTCCTTCTCCAGTGCTTCTTGTTTGCAGCTGTTTGGCTGGTCATAGTAATTAGCACACTGTATGGTAAGAATTGGTTCACTGACTTATTTCAAGGCCATGAACACTTGTGAAGCAAGACCCAGATCTTATTTTATCTCTATGTGTTCAGCACCTACAATATGACTGGAACACAGGAGTTGCTCCATAACTATTAGCTGATTTAAGTAGCAGTGAACTGAAATGAATCCCATTCACTTGGTCAGAAGAAGTCAAAAGATGCCTAGGGCTTCTGGGCCAGAAGACACGCCTTGGTTCCCTAGCCCAGTAACTTGGCAATTGGGTAGAACTTTCCCACAAGTCAGATCTCTACCAGGAACCACTAAACCTACTCCAGAGCTAACAAAAATATGCCGTTTGCCCCCAAAATAAACCTGGCTTCCCAGTATAACCTATCTTCAGAAGTAAATGTTCATGATATTGGACCCAGAAAGGGCCTTGACAATAGTCCCCAAACCATCACTTCAACCTCTTTATAGGCACAGTGAACATATGTTCCTCAAATCAATAAATGAATGTAAATCAGGTTTTGATATATGTCCTATATATTCTGCAGCATAAGGGAATAAAACTGTTTTATTTTCCTCTTTCTACACGGTTGGTAGATATGTAAATTGGCACAGCCTTTATGGAAAACAATATGGAGGTTCCTCACAAAACTAAAAATAGAACTACCATATGATCCAGAAATCCCACTCCTGGGCATATATCCAGATAAAACTATAATTCCAAAAGACACATACACTCCTATGTTCATGATGGCACTATTCACAATAGTCAAGATATGGAAACAACCTATTGCCAGTAAACAGGTGAATGGATAAAGGATATGTGGTACATGTACACAATGGAATACTACTCAGCCATAAAGAAGAACGGAATAATGCCATTTGCAGCAACATGGATGGACACAGATTGTCATACGAAGTGAGGTAATTGAGATAGAGAAAGATAAATCCCCTTATGTTGTTGTTTCTGTTAAGCTGCTAAGTCACGAACAACAACAAGTTGCCAAGTCACTTCAGCACACCAGGCTTCACTGTGCTTCACAGAAGAACCCAAGAGCTGCAGTCCATGGGGTCACAAAGAGTCAAACACAACTGAGTGACCAACACAACAAATACCCTATGATGTCAGTTACATCTGGAATCTAAAATATGCTACAAATGAACCCATCTAGAAACACTCACAGACACAGAGGACAGACTTGGAGTTGCCAAGGGTGAGGGGAGGAGGAAGAGGGGTGGATCCTGGAATTAGAAGATGCACACTATTACATTTAGAATGGATAAACAACAAGTTCCTACTCTATAGCACAGGGAACTATATCCAATCTCCTGGGATAAACCATAATGGAAAAGAATATTTCACGAAGAATATATATATATATTGCATTACACAACCATATATATATAATATGTGAATCACTTTGCTGTACAACAGAAATTAGCACAACATTGCAAATCAACTATACTTCAATTTAAAAAAAAATTGTTCACTTTCCTTCCTCCTCCACTGGGCCTGTGGGAAGATGTCACACCTGTGCCACTGGTGAAGTAGATGAGCTTGGTCATAGCTATTTTCTTGACTTTCTTTTCCTGCAAATGACATTCTAAATGGTCAAGCTTCCCAGAAGTCGGGCCTCATTCTCTATATATTGCTACATGAAACACAATCGTTGTGTTTCTAAGTGTCGCTTCAGCTTTCTTACAGATCTGAATTGTCCCCAAGGCTCAGGAGGTTGTGTAATGCAATACACTGCTGAAATGGACACAAGGTTTCACCTGACTTCATCCGAGCACTTTTCCATGTGACTTTTCAGCTCCTCCCACCAAAAAGCAGAGTCTTTCCCCTTCCTTTGAACCAGGCTGGCTTGTGATCTGCTTTGCACGACAAGATGTACCGGGAGTGAGAGTGTGCCAGTGTTGAGCCCAGGCCTCCAGAGACCTTTTGTGCTTCTACTTTCTCTCTCTTAACACCGCTAACACTCTGCAGACAAGCCCAGTCTAGCTTGCTGGATCATATAAGACACATGACCTGATAACCACTGCAGTTATCTATTGCAGTAAAACAAAGTGTCTCAAACTCAGTGACTTAAAACAGCTATCATTTATTATCCTTACAAACCAGCACTTTGAGTAGGACCTGGCACTGGCAGCTCATCTCTCTCCCTCTGGCATCAGCTGGGCAGCTCAAGGGCCTGAGGGGACCAGACACCCAGGAGCTGGGGTCATCTACGGCTCCCTCACTCACACGTCTGCTGCCTGTCATTTCGGACCTCAGCTGGGCCTACGGACTAGACATCTATACATGGGCGCTCCAAGTGGCTGCTCCACAACCTCACAGCATCGTAGGTAACTTCCAGGAGCAAAGCAATGAAGGCAAGAAAGAGGGAGCTGCCATTTTCTCAAGGTCTAAGCCTAGCAATCAGCCAAGCATCACTTCTGACACCTTCTATTGGTCCAAGCAGTCTCAAGGGCCTGCCCAGATTCAAAGGAAAGGGGCAGAGATGAGAAAACTGCAATGTCACATTATAAAAAGGAAATGTGGGATAAAGATATACTGTGGTCATCTTTGGAAAATACAGCCTGTCACAGCTTCATCAGTCTAGTCAACAGTCAACTGACTGCCAGAAACCATCCTAAACCAGTCAGCCAGACACACACACACACACCAGCCAGCTGGCGAACTGACTGCAAATACATGAACAAGCTTAACTAAGATTAGCTGACCCTGACCCAGATCAACAGAACCTGTCAGCCGATACTGGTTGTACAGGCTTGCAAGCAACAATACATGATTATCATTTTAAGTCATTAAGCTTTAGGATGGTTTGCTACATAGAAATAATCCTGGCTCTACCACCTATTAGCAAGTTAAGCACTTTGACCTCTGTTTCCTTGCCTATAAATATAGTAAGAATAATATGTACATCACAGGATTATAAATTGTTGGGATTTGATGATATAACGCATCTTCCATGCCTAGCAAAGTGCCAGCACTGCGTTCCTACATAACTGCTCCCCTCTCATCCTCACATATCCGGGACTATAAGGAAGGTCACTTTCTCCTTGTTCTTCATCCTTTAAGGTCACTGAATCTTGACTGTGTGTCAATCTCAGTTCTGCTTTGCAAAAGGTGACTTTCACAATGAACTCACCTTACTAATCAATTAAACTACTGAGAATTTTCAAAATCACTCAACTATTCCAGGAGAAAGGAGAAAGGGCAGGACAAAAGGTGAACTGTATGATCCTCCTAATGAAAATTTCAAGGAGTCTTGGTTTATAAACACTGCAAAAATCCATTCTAAACAAAAACATCAGCTTTTCACTGTGGCTTGGATATTAGCCAGGAATGAGGGAGAGATTGACCTGATTTAGGGTTGGTTGCACAATATGAAAAGTGATTTTTTTTTCCTTTCCCTAGACCTAGAGCTAATAGCTTTGTTTGTCCCTGACAAACAGAAAAGAACAATGCACTATCCCCTTTAAAATCTGCAAGCGCATAAATGGAGCCTTGCTTTGAGTTAACTCCACATGCACTTTGGAGCTACAGCAATCGACATGAATTTGTCTAAAGCAGGGGGTCCAGAAGGAATGCATCACATGCTGATACTCTGGCCTAACTAAGCTCCTGAGAAAAGGGGGATCTGAGACACTTTCAAGAAAATGCAAAATCAAAAGATGGTAGTTTGACTAGGCTTTGCCCCAACAGTTACAACTCAAAGTTATATTCACAGGGAATTTTCACTCAGTAAAGATCCTTAGGTCCATGCTATCCTTTTAACCCATGCAACAATTCTGTGTGACAAAGAATAAATATCAGTATTCTCCTTCTACAGATGAGGACAGTTCTGTGACTTGGTCAGTGGTTTAGAGGTTGCCAAACTTTTATTAAGCTCCCAAACCAAAGAATTTGTCAGAAATTCAGATTACTAGATTCTATCCCAGATACTTGACTTTAATGATTATGGTGTGGAGTCCAGAATTCCACGTTTTGAACAATAACCTGGATGATCCTTTGATAACATTGTCCCAGTATGATGTTTTTCCTAGCATGGAAAATCAAAGGATGATTTTTGGAACTCATGCATACAAGTAAATCCAATGTTTTCATGGCTTGTTACTCTTGAGAATGTGAAAATACCATGGGTCATATCATGCCCTCTTGAAATGAAACTATTACCTTTAGTGAACACCTCACAGAGCACAGTTAATGTGTTAAGTTGGCACTTGATCTGACTGCCAACACCATAGTATTTAGCTTTGGGATGAAGATTTTTTTCCCCCACAGATTTGTCTTTCTAATACATCTGACTTCAGGTGACATTAAAATTGAATTGAATTGCTTTTTCTTAGACTCCCACCATGGCATGGAAGAAAAAGAAGTGAGGAGAACCTTAAGAGTACTCGAGGACAGAAAGGACAAATGATCAACTCTAAAAGCTGAAGAGAGCTATGGTCATTATCTGGTCCAGCTTACATTGACTGAAATGAAGAAACAAAGAAACAGAGATGTTAAGGGTCACAGACAAACCAGCCTTGCCCAAAATAGTACAAAACAACCATTATACAGTTCAACTGCCATTTGAAAACTTTGTGAGGGCAGTCTTAAGCTCTTTCTCTCAAAAACAACCTACCATATTTGCCCATCCCCTTCTGGGGTGAATTACACAAATGAGAAGCTTGCAGATATATAGTATTATTATTACTTTAGGACACTATATTCTCCTTCTATAAATGACTATGATTGAATATATTCTTTCATGAAAGCTTTTACCCCTTGGAAAAAAGCCACCTTACTACCTAAAGACATAGCCAAAAATGAACCTGCCTGCCAATGCAGGAGACATAAGAGACCCGGGTTCCATCACTGGGTTGGGAAGATCCCCTGGACGAGGACATGGCAACCCACTCCAGTATTCTTGTCTAGAGAATCCCTTGGACAGAGGACCTTGGCGGGCTACAGTCTATGGGGCCACAAAGAGTTGGACACAACTGAAGTGACTTAGCATGCACACATTCTTGTCTCTTCATAATAGATGCTCAATAACTGTTTGATGTATGAATACATGAGTGAAGTCAGAGCAAATGCTATTTTGATGATCTAGACTTAGATGTGAAAATTGAAGCATATTAAGAGAAATTCTAGAGAGGAAACATAGAAGATATGTAATGTCAAGTTAACATCAAGTTAAATTAGATCAGCCAGAGGAAAGAGGTCTCAACATCTTCTGGAGTATATCAGAAAGGACCTTGATGCCATCAAGCAAACATATGGTACCTGCCACTTCTTCGGCATCTTGACCTATGTAAGCAAAAATGAGTTCTACCTGCCCAGTGGATTTAGGGCCATCCTACTCAAAGTAGTCCTCTCCACTATGTAGATCAACACACACATTCACATTCTGAAGTTCAAGAAGCTTTTGCCTTGATCTAGTGGCTAAGAGTTGGACACGACTGAGCGACTTCACTTCACTTCAGTGGCTATCTCCCAACAACCCTCTTACAACCCACCCTATAAAAGCTTACAAGTACAAAACCTCTAACACCATATCCACAAAAGTCATGCGTAGAGATGAACTAAAATGCCTTCCAGGCCCTCTTTCCCCTCATGGGAATATAGAAAACCTACATCTCCTAGTTTCCCTTGTGGTCAGGTTGGGGCCATGAGACAAGGTTCTGGTGAAAAGAATATGGGAATAAATAATGTTTGCCATCCCCCAGTTGAACATAAAACATCTCACATTATCATTTTCATATCATATCATTGCTTACCAGTTGGGAAAACTAAAGATCCAGTGGAAGACATCAAAAAGGCCATAGCAAACACGGGAGCCACAGGATAAAATGGTACCAGGTTACTACCTCAATTCTGGAGGGAAGCCCTTCAGGAGAGCTATAGCGGCAGGCTGTAGTCCAAGGGGTAAGTAAACCTCCGTTAATATGCAACAGTGGGACTTGGGGTGTCTTGGTTATATCACGCAGTCTGTTCTAATTAATATGAGTCATATCTTTATGACTAAAGAACTGAGTCTCTAATAGGCATTATCTATAAACCAATATAATACAATATAATCAGAAGATGAAACAATTTCTGGGGAATTTTTTGTCTCTTCTGGAGAAAAGAGATTCAGTAATGTAAACACTGAGAAACGAGCAAACTGAAAGTCATTCCCTCTATTTGTGGAATTAAACACTTTCTTTGGCATACTTTTGTCTCTTTTATATCTGAAATGGAATGAATTATTTATTTTGGTGACTATATAATCAAATCCATTCAACAGAAAATCTGAACTACTCTCTGGTAGAGCTGAGTTTTGTCTTCTCTTTTTTATCAGAAATGTTCATCTTCATATCGGACTTCTGGTGCTTCTAGGAGACAAAAATTCTAAGTATAATAACAATGTGTTTAATGAGCACTTAGTATGTATCAAGCTAGCATTCTCACAACCGCCTTATGAGATAGGCACCAATTTACAGTGTGAGAAAATTAAGGTAGAGAAAGTTCTACAGGTATCCTCATGCCACTCAGATCATAAATTATTTAAGCTGAATCAGGGTCTGTTCATTCTCATTCAAGAACCTGCCCTCTTAACCACCTCAGCTTATGTTCTTCTTCAATGACAATTCGTGTGCTCATTTTCTCTGGCTTGTCTGTGAATATCACATAGTAACCATTTTCCTAGAGACAGAATTCCAAATCGGCTATGAAGCCAGTTACTTTAATTATGCTCTGGTCACTTTCTTAAATGGACCTCTGAATTGGCCCTTATTTTTTACTCAAAGCTCTGCATATTCATGAATGTAACCCAGCTTCTTTTGACTTATGAATTCTTCAAACTTTTCCAACTGTTTTTCAAAGACTAGGGTTCCTCATACTCCTTAATGACTTAAAGGGGTATTTTCTTTCCATTATAAATATCAAGCCTGCTTACCTTTTAAATATTCAATATTTTGCTATTATAAGAGCAATAGGGTTATTTGATGTCCTAATTGCCTCGGGCCTTGTTTTAAACGTCTTTGTAGCAAAGGGTGATGCCAGCAGGAGCATTCACCCTACTTCTTGGTTTACAGAGCATCCATACAGTTTGTCTGATGTGAGACCCAGGGTTGAACCCAGAAGGATATGAGGACCCAGACTAATTACTCTCTGGAGAGTCATATACTACCTTCCTCTCCCCACCACCTCCAAATACATAAAAACACACACACACACACACCTATCTGCTGGCAAAACAAGGTCACACACACACACACCTATCTGCTGGCAAAACAAGGACACACACACACACACACACACACACACACACACAACACCTATCTGCTGGCAAAACAAGGTCACAATAAACATCCAGAAAGTATTACATAGAAAACAAAGAAGGGCAGTGTGAGACACAATTCCCCAGCCCACTTTTCTTTGTTACTGGAAGTTCTGTGGACTAATAATATTTATAGACAAATGTACAGAAGTATGTATTTATGTGTGCCTCTGTACAGGATATTAAAATGGGACTTGAGGCTAAAATCTTGAAACATAGATATCACTTTGCCATCATGAGGATTTTCAAAGGAATAAACAAAAATCAATCAACCCTCCATCCTTTCACTCACGTCAAAGGTATCAGATTGTAAGATGTGTGTAAGTGTGTATAAAACTGTATAATAAGGGATGGGCTTCTCTGGTGGCCTAGGGCTTCCCTGGTAGTTCAGCGGGTAAAGAATGCCTACAATCCAGGAGACCCCAGTTCATTTCCTGGGTTAGGAAGTTCCCCTGGAAAAGGGATAGGAGACCCACTCCAGTATTCCTGGGCTTCCCTGGTGGCTCAGACGGTAATCTATCAGTGGCTCAGATGGTAAAGAATTTGCCTGCAATGCAGGAGACCCGGGTTTGATCCCTGGGTCAGGCAGATTCCCTGGAGAAGGGAATGGCAATCCACTCCAATCTTCTTGCCTGGAGAATCCCTGAGCAGAGGAGCCTGACAGGCTATAGTCCATGGAGTCGCAAAGAATCGGACATGACTAAGCAAATAACACTACAAGGGATGAGTGGCTCCTGCCCTCATCTCACACATAGGACGAGATATTTCAAAAAGACTCCTCAGAAAGCCTAATATGTGCTTCTTGTGCACACACCTGACTCCCACCTCAAAGGTGAGATGTGGGCTTACTGCTTGTCTGACAGCAATGTGAGGGAATTCATTACGTTGCAGCCAAGTCCTGACTACCAGAATTGAGTTGCCTATGCCCTGTGGGGAACCAAGTTGAGAGATCCCTAGTGTTGAGGGAGGGAAGATAACATCTCCAAAGAACCAAAACAATGCCCCAAGAGCAAGAATCAGGCTTAAATATCTGCCATCTTGAGGTGCCATTAAGAGAGAGGTTTCCTGCCTTCTTATCTCCTCTCCTTTCCATGGCTGGAGTGGCCATGTGATTTATGTTACATACAGAGAGGCTTCTGTGAAGGAGAAGGTGCAAGCGTTCACTCTGTTGCAACTTGGCTGGGTTATGGGGCTCAGGTGTTTAGTCAAACACTAGCCTGGCCCCTGCCATGCAGGTATTTTGTGGTTAATGTTTACAATCAGTTGACACTGAGTGAAGGAGTGTACCCTCAGTTATTAGGGGACTCATTTAGCTATTAAATCCTTAAGAGCAAAAACCAAGGTTTCCCAGAAAAGAAGGAATTCTGCCTCAAGACTATAGCCTAGAAACCCTGCCTGTGTTTCCAGCCTACTGGCCTGCTCTGCAAACTTTAGACTTGCCAGCCCCCATAACTGCATGAGACAATTATAATTTATAATATACATAATACCCTATTGGCTCTATTTCCCTGGAGAATCCTGATACAAGGGGAAAATATTAATAACTAGGTCCCAGGAGACTAGTCTAAGTACATAGGATGTATGATCTCCCTAGGCAGAACCCAGCATTAGTAGAATGTGGAAGGAGGATTAGAAATGACCAGAGAGGAGGGAAGAGAGGGAATTTGACAGCATTTCTTTTCCTTGACTGTGGGTTTCTGCCTGGAATAAGCTTGAATTGGGAGAAAGGGAAAGTGTTATTTTTAAACAAAATTAGTTCTAACTATATCATAGGACTAGATACATTCATTACCATCCTAACAGGATGTTGTGTGACTTGAAGTGATGGGAGAACTATTTGTGTTGCTCTGTTTTGGGCACAAGAGTGACAGGGCCTGCCTGTATTTCTTTGGGGGACAGAGGAAAAAATAATCCCATAGAAAGGACTTGGAAAGGCAGTAAGAATGGAAAACTGCCTTTCTAAGAGGTTTCCTAGAAACTAATAGAGTTGCCATATGATCCAGCAATCCTGGGTATACATCTGGAGAAAACTCTGATTTGAAAAGGTGCATGAGCCCCAGTGTTCATAGCAGCATATTTATAATAACCCAGACATGTAAGCAAGCTAAGTGCCCATTGATGGATGAATAAAGAAGATGTGGTACATACATACAGTGGAATATTACTTAGCCATAAAAAGATTGAAATAATGCCATCTGCAGCAACATGGGTGAACCTGAATGTAATAATACTAAGTGAAGACAGTCAGATTAAGAAAATATCATAAGACATCTCTTATATGTGGGATCTAAAAGAATGACACAAATACACTTATTTACAAAAACAGAAACAATTTACAAAAACAAAAACTTATTTACAAAAACACAGACATAGAAAACAAACTTAGGGTTACCAAAGCGGTGGGGGGTGGGGGGATAAATTGGAATTAGCAAATACAAACTACTACATGTGAAACAGAGAATCAGTAAGGCACTACTGTATAGCACAGGAAACTATATTCAATATCTTATAATAGCTCATAATGGAAAAGAATCTGAAAAAGAATATATGTGTATATATACACATATATATGTATAACTGAATCATTTTGCTGTATACCAGAACCTAACACAACATTGTAAATCAACAATACTTCAACTAGAAAAAAAGAAAAGAAAGTAGTGGGAGACAAAGAAAGTGATTATTACCTGACTTCACTTCATGGTTATATGGGTATATATATCTTTCTCCTTTATCAGAGGCCTACATGAATTACACCCAGCTAACTGCCCCTGTCAAAGCCAAAGCCTTTGACTGTGTGGATCACAATAAACTCTGGAAAATTCTGAAAGATATGGGAATACCAGACCACCTGACCCGCCTCTTGAGAAACCTATATGCAGGTCAGGAAGCAACAGTTAGAACTGGACACGGAACAAGGGACTGGTTCCAAATAGGAAAAGGAGTACGTCAAGGCTGTATATTGTCATATACATATGCAGAGTACATCATGAGAAACACTGGGCTGGAAGAAGCACAAGCTAGAATCAAGATTGCTGGGAGAAATATCAATAACCTCAGATACGCAGACGACACCACCCTTATGGCAGAAAGTGAAGAGGAACTAAAAAGCCTCTTGATGAAAGTGAAAGAGGAAGAGTGAAAAAGTTGGCTTAAAGCTCAACATTCAGAAAACTAAGATCATGACATCCGGTCCCATCACTTCATGGGAAATAGATGGGGAAACAGTGGAAACAACGTCAGACTTTATTTTGGGGGGCCCCAAAAATCACTGCAAATGGTGATTGCAGCCATGAAATTAAAGATGCTTACTCCTTGAAAGCAAAGTTATGACCAACCTAGATAGCATATTAAAAAGCAGAGACATTACTTTGCCAACAAAGGTCCATCTAGTCAAGGCTATGGTTTTTCCAGTGTTCATGTATGTATGTGAGAGCTGGACTGTGAAGAAAGCTGAGTGCCGAAAAATTGATGCCTTTGAACTGTGGTGTTGGAGCAGACTCTTGAAAGTCCCTTGGACTGCAAGGAGATCCAACCAGTCCATCCTAAAGCAGATCAGTCCTGGGTGTTCATTGGAAGGGCCGATGCTGAAGCTGAAACTCCAGTACTTTGGCCACCTCATGTGAAGAGTTGACTCATTGGAAAAGACCCTGATGCTGGGAGGGATGGGGGGCAGGAGGAGAAGGGGATGACAGAAAATGAGATGGTTGGATGACATAATGGACTCGATGGACATGAGTTTTAGTAAACTCTAGAAGTTGATGGACAGGGAGGCCTGGCGTGCTGCGATTCATGGGGTCACAAAGAGTCGGACACAACTGAGTGACTGAACTGAACTGAACTGCCCCTGTAGTACAAACCCAGCCCTGAGGCAAGTGCCACTGTTCTGTGACCTCAGGGGCAGCCCTGATGAGTTCTGTAAAGTGGAATGCACTCAGTAATAGCTCAGTATCTTAGTGCACCACACCTACTTCTACTTCTGTCCAAATCTCAGTTAACATCATTAGCCTACCAGAGCATATGGTAACTATAACAGCTACTCAACATACTCAGTAAATACTCTATACATTTAGTACATATTTACTGAGTATCTACCTTGTCCCTAGTACCCTGGTGTTGTTGTATAGAAATACAAATATAGAACCTCTGACTTCAAGAAACTTGCAATCACATAAAAATTTTGGCATATATATATGTTCATTTATATATGTGTATATATATACATATATATATATTCATTTCAGTATTCTTGCCAGGATAATTCATGGGCAGAGGAGCCTGGCAGGCTGCAGTCCATGGGGTCACAAAGAGTCACACAACTGAGCATACATATATATATATATATATGTGTGTGTGTATGTATACATATATATTTTTTTGTATTCAACTTTAATCTTCTTATGTATCTATACTTCGTCAACATATTTTAAATTCTGAGAGCTCTGATTTTTGATGTACCTGTTTTTCCAAACTTACCCCTGTGAGTTTTGTGCTTGGTCACTCAGTCATGTCCAACTCTTTGTGACCCCACGGACTGTAGCCCGCCAGGCTCCTCTGTCCATGGGGATTCTCCAGGCAAGAATACTGGAGTGAGTTGCCCTGCCCTCCTCCAGGAGATTTTCCTAACCCAGGGATTGAACCCAGGTCTCCGCATTGCAGGCGGATTCTTTACCAAGTGAACCACCAGTTTTGTACCTGACTACAAAAATCAGAACAAATATTAGTTTAGTGGCTTGTATAAGAGACCTATCATAAAAGACCATAACACTTTACTGGAGATCTGGAATGTAGGCAAAGCCCTTTTACTATATACAGAGATATATACATCCATATATAATCATTCTTTTTAGATTTTTCAGGTTGCATTTATATGATCTACTCTTTTAATGCTGAAAGAAGGCCTAAGGACTAAAATAAATTGCTCTTCCTAAGATATGAGAGTCACACTAAAATTATCCTTTTGAAAAGCAGAGGGCCAGATGGCCAATCAATATGATTCTTTGAAAACACTTAATTCTACAAGAGCTATCTCTTGAAAGAGCTTCAGATTGTCTTTCAGAAAGTGAGAGTTAAGATGAAGCCTAGTGGTTCACAAACTGAAGCACCAGACCCATGCCCCAATGAAGGGAAACAGCAGAGACCAAAGCTTTATTCTGAGGCGGAAGGTTCAGTCAGTAATGAAAGCACCAGAAGCAGAAGGTCATGAGGACTGATACAAGATCAGAATGAGACCTTGTGTGGCTAAGCCAGGCAGAAGGGCCATTGCCGCAGTGTGATGAAGGTTCTGAGCCCTTGTTGACTACTTCATGAAACAATGAGCTGCAGATGCACTCAGCTCCCATGCCACCTACTCCGAATCATTTCTGTTAAACTGTAGTTTAGTTCGTCTTTTAGTCAAAGCCAGTTTGTCACTTAAGCCACACTCTACACCAGCACATATTTCCAGAACTAAATCAGAGACCATCTGAAGAAAAGAAATGGGAGTGGGAGTACTGTTGTGTTTTCTTCAAAGAAAACCCAGCATATGTCTTTGCTCCTTCACTGGCAGGAGGTTATTGTCCACAAAGACAAGCAAATTTCCTTGGATGAATCTTTGTTCCCTGGAAAGTCCCCCAACACCTGCTCCACAGAAATCAAATCACCCTTAACCAGCTCAATGCAGTCAGCAGCTTCCCTCCCCCATCTTCTCCATCACCATATCTCACGAGAGTTGCCCGGCCTTGATAACGCCTGACTTCCCTCAGAATTCAGCTAATTCACCTTTTTCCCCCCTCAAGGATACACATGGTTTCTGCTTTGCAGAGTATCCTTGGCACATCACTGGCCCATGCCTGTTTTGCACCACCAGAATCTCCTGAACTTTATCAGAGATGATACAGATGTAATTAAACTCGAATTCTAGTCTTGCCTTGTGACAACTCAGCGGACAATTAATGATGATAAAAGAGCCTGCCAGCTGCTGCCTGACATACCAATGTGAGCTTCCAACTCCGATGAAGATGGAGGGTGAAGGGCAGGTCCCTCTGGCTCCATTTCAATCTGTCTTTTATCTCACAGTAGCTAAAAAGTAACACTCTCTTTGGGGAAATTTAGATTCTTTCTTCTCTCTTCTTAAAAGCACCAAATAGACAATCGGGGGTAATGCAATGTCTATGAAATAAATAAGAATGCTTCCAGGAAGAGTAATTTAAGCTTCATCACCAGAGACAGTAGATTCAAGCCTAAAGCCACAGAAGCAGGCTGTGCTGTTAATCATTGACCCTTTAGGAGAGGATGTGCCCACCACCTCTTTGCTTTAGGAACATATCAGTTGGTAGGGAAGGACCTTCATAAGGGGGACGCTTCAGGGATTTTTTCCACAATAATATTCTTCCACTCAAAACTAACTTTGATCACATTTGTCCTTTCCTCTTCGCAATTTCAGGTTTAGGCATGACTACAGCCTGGTGCAATAAGATGCTCTGAGGGAGACCAAAGCTTGAGGGAGACATGGGCTGTAGAGAGAGATGACTGGGGAGAAAATAATCAAAACAAGCATGATGAGAGGGAATAAGAGAAGCCTGTTCAATGCTCACACTTCAAAAAACGTGTGCTGAGGCTCTGTGGCAACAGAACTGCACTTCTGATTTCCTGTGTTGCTTTCTGTTTAACAGTTTGGGCTTTAGGGGGACTTGAGAATCCATTTAGACAATTCCCAGAAGAAAAAATGCAAATGACTCATAAACATAAGAAATAAATGTTCTACATCACTTGCAATCAGAGAAATGCAAATATAAAACAAGATAGCATTTTCACCTATCAAATTAACAGAGATTAAAAGGAATTCTAATACTCAACAGGGGTGGCAAGATGGCCTATCTCTCACTGCTGGAGTGTTAATTGGTACAACCTTTCTCCTGGGAGATTTTGCAATATGTAGCAAATTATAAAAAATATGCATACTCCTGGGCCCAATAACTCCCCTTCTAAGACCTACTCTAAGGAAATAAGCAGCAATCCAAGAAAAGATGGATATAAATATTTCACCAGAATGTTATTTACAGCAAGAAAAAGTACAAAAATAAAATACAACTTTGTTCTAAATTATATGATATAAACATAAAAAATAGATTACAACACTCCTTCACCAATTAATACTATTCAGGATTATTTCTATATTTTAAAGACTATTGCTATAATATGAAGTAAAAAAAGCAGTATTGCATATATAATGTGATCTCAATTTTCTTAACATGAATATATGAGAGAAATAAATAAAATACCTCAAAATATTAACAGGAACTATTTCTATGTAGGTGATTTCAGTGAATATTTGTTTCTTTTTTGTGTTTTTCTGTATTTTCAAACTTCTCTACAATGAACATATGGTAATCAGAAAATATAAGCAGTATTTTTAAACATGTAAATGAAGGATTACAAGTGTACTAGTCAGAATGAGCTTTATAACAAACAGGCCCCAAATCTCAATCACTTAAAGCAATTAAGCTTACAAATCCTCTAGGCATTCATCCCCACATTGTCTTACTCAAGAACAAAACCTAATAGAGCCTCCATCATCTGAAGCATCACTGGGCACCATGACAACAGAAAGGAAATAAAGCAAATTACACACTGGTTCTTACTGACTCTCATCCAGAGGTGATGCACATCATTTCCACTTACATTTCATTGGCTGAAGTCAGTCACGTGACCAGTCTTTTATAATGCAGATCAGGAGATTCCATCCAACATGTGCCTAGAGGGAAGAAAACCAGAAATATTTTTAAACAGAACAATATTTACTATCCCCCAAAAAAATGTTCATTTTTTTCTGAAGAATTACTTCGTTGTTGACCTGAAGGTCTTTCTTCTGTGCTTCATTAGTAGTCGAGATATGACATTATTCATCATTTGCATAACCCTAAACAACTTGGTCTTCCTCAATTCAGTTTTTGGAGCCTAAGCTATTCAGGAGATGCCACCATTGCAGGCAAGAGGTTATTTAAAGGCTGTGGACATGCCACCACTACCATAGAGAAGCATCCTTTCTTTCCAGGGTCCAGGAAGTAGGCAGAGGAATGCCAGCATTTCTCAGCCAGCATTCTGAACATAGAACAATCAAAATAAGCAATACTGGAATGTCTCCCACTTTTTATCAGTGTTGGAAAACAGGGCCCAGGCATATATCCAAGGTCCTTAACCAAAGCTCTAGGAACGTTTTTCTAGTCAGTATAATCTGCTTTCTTTTTAAATCTGTAGTATGTATACAAAAGATTAAAACATACCAATTCCAAAAATATAACTTTTAATGTTAAAGAAAATACCATCATAATTCCCAGCACATTCAAATGGATCAATTACATTCACTCTATTAAGTATCATTTTTAAGCATTTTTTGTATTAGTAAAACCAGTATGACTTTATGAATGAAAACAAAGAAGGCAGAATTGTTTGGGCAGTAAATTGATTCCCATTTTTTTCCTTGTAAAATAAAATATAACTGGAACCATGTTAAAAATAAAAGTTAGTTACATGAAATGCTGGTTTGTAGCTTGCATTGATAGACCTCTCTAAGGGATATAGGTAATTATAGAAAATCCTATTTAAGCCAGAACCCTCAGGGTTATCATAGAATCTTTTTCATCACATACTATTCCTAATTGCTCTTCAAATTTTATAGATTTTAAACTTCCTAAATATTCATTTCATCTGAATCTTTCTCTCCATTCCCAAAGGCTGTTTTCAGGGCTTCATCATCTTTCACCTAGGCTATTGCAATCACCTCTTCACTTGTCTTCTTCCTTCAGACTCCCCTCCCCAAACTGCCTTTCACACTGCCGCAAAACTATACCATCCTGTTACTTCCTCTCTTAAAATCCCTCAATGACCTCCCACCACCTAGAAGATAAAGTCCAAACTCCCGAGTAGATCATAAAAAGTTCCTCCCCTTATGGCCCTAAGAAGCCTAATGTGGCCTCTTGAAAATGTGTTCACTGAAACAGCAATTCCACAGTCACACAGAGGGAAAGCGGGCTCCATGGTCAAATAAATTGGGAAAAGACAAGTTCAACCTTTTCCTTTCCTTCTGGGATTGTCAGAGTTGAGAACTCAACTGTGACTCTAAATGAATCTCATGGATCAGGTACTTGGCTCTCTTTTCTTGACCAATGGTCATACCCTATGTGACCTCACACAGTTTTCTAGCTTTAAACACGATGTACTGTGCTGACAACTTCTCAGTTTGCATCTCCAGCCCACACCTCTCCTCTGAACACCAGACTGAGTGCTCACAATTTCCACAGAGATATCTAAGAGACATCTGAACTTTCAATTTCCCTCAACGTCCTCCCTCAGGCTTCCCCAGCTCAGCTCATGGCAACTTCATTCTTCAAGTTACTCAGGCCAAAAATCTGAGCACCCTTCACAATTCCTCTATTTCTCCCATACCCCATATTTAATCCATCAGCAAATTCTATCAGCTCTTCATTCAAACTGTATCCAGAATTTGACCACTGCTTATAACCCCAATCCACCACCCTGATCGAGGCCACCATCATCTCTCACCTGAATTACTCAGAGGGCCTCCTAACTGGTGACCTTGCTCCTGTCCTTCCCTGATGATGTGTATTCTCAACCCAACACTCAGGCTGACTGCTTCACTAACTTTAACAGGTTACAGCGCCCCTTCCTCAAAACCCTGCCATAGCTTCCCCTTTTACTTAGAGTGGAAGTCAGAGTCCCTGCGACAACCCAAACCCTAATGACTGCTCCTTCATGACCACTCTACCCACATCTCCCACCTCCTCCTTTCCTCCCTAAGTTGCTGGTATGGATGGGTCCCTAGTGCCCACTTTTCATACTCAGCAAGCTGGCCATCATATACACATATATAGGCTCACATAGCACTTCTGTGTGTGGCACCTCAACCTGTCATGTCTGTGAATGGACACAGTCTTGCTGGATGGTTTGCCGGTGTGTTGCTCCTGACCACACTGCCATCTACTATGCTGCAGCTGATGTCATCCAGCATGGTTCCAGAAATGGTCAGAGCATGACAGGAGAGGAAGATGCCAGGGAGGTTCTGGCTGCAGCCCTTCCTGACACCACTGACCATGTTCTAATTACAGAACCTTCTCACAATCATACATCTCACACTGTGAAACATTCACCATTAAGTCAGGCATTGAGCCAACCATTGGTCCAGTACTAAGTCCTAACCCTCTTTGGCCATGCCACTACCTACATAGCACTTAAAATTCCTTGGATTTGTAGAACTTCATAGAGTCAACTTACAATTCTACTTATTCTTGTATAAGTTTGTCTTCTTTACAAAGTCATAAGCTTCTGAAATCAGGAACCATGTATTAGATTTCTGTGTATTTATCAGGTACCTTGACTGATGTCTGGTACACAGGGAATGTTCAATAAACATTTGCTGAATTGAAAGTAATTGTGCAAGAGTGATCAGTCAGAAGTGGTGCCCTTTGAGAACCAACTTCACTAAAATGGTTCAGTGACACAAGTAAGCCACACACCCGAGCGGGACTGAGATTCCAAAATGGAGCACTGAATCCAAAGGAAACTAGGATTCTCAGACTTCCACTAGAGGGCAGCACATTTATTATACCAAGACATAATCTGATGTCCAAACACTGGTCTCTGATGGCAGGAAATGTGCCCCAGCACAATAGAAGGAAAACTGTGAAGAAAGCGTTTATAGCTCTACACAATTTTTCTTTATTCCTCATCTGAGTCCTGAGACCTGTGATTTGGCTCCAATTTTTTATTTGTGGTTGTTTGTTTCAGATAATAAAACTGTTCCTTTAAAATAATGGTGACTATATTGAACCTAAAAATAAATATCAAAAGACCCAAGTCCCTGAGTGGGAGCAATTATTGCAAAAGGAGCAGCCAAGCTCAAAATAGCTGTGAACGGATTCAGGCCCAGGCAAGAGGAGCCAGCTTCCTGGCTGATCTGGAATCAATGTGACAAACCAAAATAGATAAAACTTTAAAATACTGAAAACATACATACACATAGCAACAGTAAATATATTATGCTATGAACATTGCTCTTATTTGATCATTATTGACCACTGTCTCTTTGCAGTATTGTTAAGACACTTCACAAAATGGATAGAAAATGAGCATTCGACATGTGGGAGGGAAAAAGCAGAAGGAAGAGCTACTTAGAATTTCCGAGAGAAATAACACTAGGGTCCAATTTTGCTGTTAGATATAATAAGTCCCAGTAAGTAAGCAAATGAGAAGTAAGCCAAGCTGATATGGCTTGATTTCAATTCTGTATTTGTTTGTTCTCTGATGCATTCAGAGAAAAAAAGTGGTAAAATTATTCAGTAAATTCCAAGCCATTTTTACCATAAGTCTGCAGCAATTTCAGTACTGCCTTTCTCCACAAGATCTGCTTAGAGTATCACAAACACAACCTATATTTATCTTTCAAGAAACCTCTGTGTAAAGACAATTCTCTTAGAAAGTACAGCATCCAGGTACATACATTTCCCCTTGAGTGTTTCAGTATTTATGTTGTACAAGTGATGCATTCCAACCAGTAATTGTTTGATCAATTATTTTTAAGTGTGTAATAGAATCTCATCATTCATGTATTCAATAAGTATTTATTGAGCATCTATTGTATACCAGAAACTCTACCAAGTGATACAAGTAAAAGTATTAGTTTCTGTTCTCAAAAAGCTGAGAGTCTGATGGAAGAGTTATAGGGAGAGATGCAAGGGAAATTAAACAAGGTTAAGTCCTATGATTCATTAACACAAAGGACTGGCACTGAACCCAGCCTAGTGGGCAAGGGCTGTGACCAAAAACACTTTCTGGAGATAATGAAGACAGAGAGTAAAGGAGATATCCATCAGCCAGGTGGATATGCTAGGACTGGTGGAAAAATTAAAAGACTTGTTGCCATCTACTTACCAATAGCAAAAATTGAAACTAATATTTGTCAAGAGCTTACTCTATGCCAGGCATTGAATGAGTACCTTGAATATTAGATCTCACTGGGGAGACATTGTTAATACATATGAAGCAATAGGATATCAACATAGGGTTGTAATAAGAAGAATAAAGGCCCCCAAAGATGCCCATGCTCTTCTTATCTCTGAACTTTTGTGTGTTAAACTGTCACAAAATGGTCACAAGGCAAAATGGACCTATTTACATTTACTGATCCTAAAATAGGGCTCTGGATTTTCTGGGTGGACCCAACATAATCACTTGGGCTCTTAAAACGGGAAGAGAGGCAGAAGAGAAGGTCAGAAGATCTGATATAAGGAGTCCAGCAGCCATGGCTGGCTTTAAAGATGGAGGAAGGGAGCCATAAGCCTAGCAATGTGGGCAACCTCTGAAAGTTGAGAACAACTCCCCAGTCACCAGCCAAAAAGGAAATGGTGACCTCAGTTCTACAACCAGAGGTACTTCAATCCTGCCAACAGTTTGAATGAGCCTAGAAGCAGATCATCTCCCAGAGCCTGCCAATACACCTCATTTCAGTCAGACAGTCTGAGAAACCAGCCAAGCCCACTAGATTTCTGACCTAAAGATCAATGAGATAACAAATTTGTATTGTTTTAAGCCACTAACTCTGTGGCAATTTGTTATGACAGCAATATAATACTGATAGAAGGGCATTATCTAAGTAAGAAAGTAAAACAAATGGGAAAACTTCTACTGCACCTACTAAATGCCAAGAGCCTCTCAACTATCATTCCCTTTAGCCCTCATATGCATGTAAAGTTGATATTATTCTTCCCATTTCACAGATGACAAAATGGAACCACAGAGATTTTGCAATAACTTAAGTCACAGCTAATACGCAGTAAAATTTGAGCCCATGTGTCAGATACCAATGCTCCTGTTCTTTCCACTCTGCCATGCTGCTGCCAGGTAATTACTCTTTACATGTGTATATGCTGGGTCATGAGGGCTTCCCAGGTGCTGCTAGTAATAAAGAACCCACCTGCCAATTCAGAAGACATAAGAGATGCAGGTTTGATCCCTGGGTGAGGAAGATGCCCTGGAAGAGGGCAGGGCAACCCACTCCAGTACTCTTGCCTGGAGAATCCCATGGACAGAGGAGCCTGGAGGACTGAGGTCCACAGGGTCACAAAGAGTCGGACACGACCGAAGCAACTTAGCGTGCACACGTGTGCATATGCGTGTGCACACACACACACACAAACACATGCTGGGTCATAATGCTTTCTGTGCATTATCTTAATTGAACCCTAACGGTCTGTGAAGCAGGCAGGACAGAAATTACTTTACCCTTTTTACCCAAATGAGGACACCCAGTCTCAAAATAAATTATGAGTTATATGCATCCCGGGGCAAGAACACACGCCTTCCAACTCCAGCACCCTGCCCTGACTCCACCACCTCAGGGATGCCTAGTCCATAAATTACTCCCCTCCACATGAACTCAGTCCAGTCAAGTGTGCCTCGAACATACAGCCTGTTCCTACAAAGCAGCAGGAGAGGACCACTGTTAGAAGAAGAAATGCGGATGGGGCTCTGGGAGGGAAATCAATACTGTAAGTGAAACTGAAACCTGTAGCTACACTGCAAGAGCTGTAGAAAGGTTCTCTGCTCCACTTAGGATGATAACGATCAGTAATCGCCGTAACGAGACTTTGGTGCAAGGAGTCACATCTTCAGTGTCCTCCTGCAGCGTGCCAGGGACCAGCAAGGATGTTCTAAGTGCCTCGTTTTTACTCAATTATCTATTATGAGTTCCCAGAGTTCCTAGAGTCATTTCGTGCCCTGCGCTTTACCAAAATCTCATTTTGTAGAAGGCTCCAAAGAAGTCTGCTTTATCTGTAGCGGATTCCATTTACCCATAGGTCTTTCTGTAAAGCGTCTGTGGTCCAGGCAGAGTGCTAGGTACCAGTAACACTGGTTCTTTGCCCTCATGGGGCTAATACTCTATCAGGAAGAGAAGCACTAAGCAAGTTAGCAAATGAGTAGAACTATATTTGAAAGATATAGCACAGGTAACCAACAGAACCTGAGATGGACGGGAGATGCTTATTTTAAAGGCCCAAAGGGGTGAGGTTCTGCTCACGGGGATGAAAAGCCTGGAGCAATAGGGCTTCTGCACTCCTGACTCAGAGAGCTGCCTTACAGGGTAATCTCTGTGAGCCACACCCTGTGAGGGGCGAGATATAGAACAATAGCAAGATCCTTAATATTAGACCCTGGTGCTACAGGGAGGTGGGGGATAAAAGGTCTAAGCGATTCACTCCCTATAAAATATACATGATCTGCTTCTCTTCCCTTACTGTATGAAGCTGGTCTGTTTACTTAACCTCTCTGGGCCTCAGTTTCTTCGCAGGGTTATATCAATGCATATGAATCACTGGATAGTCTTCAACACGTAGGATATTCTCAGGAGACACAAATCATGACTGGTACATGGTTATCACATGATAAATATTAGCTGCTCTGAGGGAGTGTCTGCTCTGGAAAGTGAAGAGAACTAATCTCCCACTCACTAGGTCCACTGTAAACATACATATATATGTTTGCACTGGTCATAGCAAACATCCTCTTCCAACAACAACACAAGACTCTACACATAGACATCACCAGATGGTCAACACCGAAATCAGATTGATTATATTCTTTGCAGCCAAAGGTGGAGAAGCTCTATACAGTCAGGAAAAACAAGACTGGGAGCTGATTGTGGCTCAGATCACGAACTCCTTATTACCAAATTCAGACTGACATTGAAGAAAGTAGGGAAAACCACTAGACCATTCAGGTATAACCTAAATCAAACCCCTTACAATTAAATAGTGGAAGTGAGAAATAGATTTAAGGGACTAGATCTGAAAGACAGAGTGCCTGATGAACTATGGATGGAGGTTCATGGCACTGTACAGGAGGCAGGGATCAAAACCCCATCCCCTGCATGAGACAAGTGCTCGGGCCTGGTGCACGGGGAAGACCCAGAGGAATCGGGTGGAGAGGGAGGTGGGAGTGGGGATCGGGATGGGGAATACGTGTAAATCTATTGCTGATTCATGTCAATGTATGACAAAACCCACTGAAAAAATAAATAAATAAATAAATAAATAAAAACCCATCCCCAAGAAAAAGAAATGCAAAAAAGCAAAATGGCTGTCTGAGGAGGCCTTACAAATAGGTCTGAAAAGAAGAGAAGCAAAAGGGAATGGGAAAAGGAAAGATATACCCATTTGAATGCAGAGTTCCAAAGAATAGCAAGGAGAGATGAGAAAGCCTTCCTCAGTTATCAGTGCAAAGAAATACAAGAAAATAATAGGATGGGAAAGATGAGTGATCTCTTCAAGAAAATAGAGATACCAAGGGAACATTTCATACAAAGATGGGCTCAATAAAGGACAGAAATGGTATGGACCTAACAGAAGCAGAAGATATTAAGAAGAGGGGGGCAACAATACACTGAAGAACTGTACAAAAAAGATCTTCACAACCCAGATAATCATGATGGTATGATCACTCACCTAGAGCCAGACATCCTGGAATGTGAAGTCAAGTGGGCCTTAGGAAGCACCACTATGAACAAAGCTAGTGGAGGTGATGGAATTCCAGTTGAGCTATTTCAAATCCTAAAAGATGATGCTGTGAAAGTGCTGCACTCAATATGCCAGCAAATTTGGAAAACTCAGCAGTAGCCACAGGACTGGAAAAGGTCAGTTTTCATTCCAATCCCAAAGAAAGGAAATGCCAAAGAATGCTCAAACAACTGCACAACTGCACTCATCTCACACACTAGTAAAGTAATACTCAAAATTATCCAAGCCAGGCTTCAACAATACATGAACCATAAAGCTCCAGATGTTCAAGCTGGTTTTAGAAAAGGCAGAGGAACCAGAGATCAAATGCCAACATCTGTTGGATCATCGAAAAAGTAAGAGAGTTCCAGAAAAATATCTATTTCTGCTTTATTGACTATGCCAAAGCCTTCAACTGTGTGGATCACAACAAACTGTGGAAAATTCTGAAAGATATGGGAATACCAGACCACCCTACCTGCCTCTTAAGAAATCTGTATGCAGGTCAGGAAGCAACAGTTAGAACTGGACATGGAACAACAGACTGGCTCCAAATAGGAAAAGGAGTACGTCAAGGCTGTATATTGTCACCCTGCTTATTTAACTTATATACAGAGTACATCATAAGAAATTCTGGACTGGACGAAGTACAAGGTGGAATCAAGATTGCCGGGAGAAATATCAATAACCTCAGATATGCAGATGACACCACCCTTATGGCAGAAAGTGAAGAGGAACTAAAAAGCCTCTTGATGAAAGTGAAAGAGGAGAGTGTAAAAGTTGGCTTAAAGCTCAACATTCAGAAAACTAAGATCATGGCATCCAGTCCCAACTCTTCACGGCAAATAGATGGGGAAACAGTGGCAGAGTTTATTTTTGGGGGGATCCAACATCATTGCAGATGGTGATTGCAGCCATGAAATTAAAAGACGCTTACGCCTTGGAAGAAAAGTTATGACCAATCTAGACAGCTTATTAAAAAGCAGAGACATTACTTTGCCAACAAAGGTCCGTCTAGTCAAGGCTATGGTTTTCCCTGTAGTCATGTACGGATGTGAGAGTTGGACTATAAAGAAAGCTGAGCGCCGAAAAATTGATGCTTTTGAACTGTAGTGTTGGAGAAGATGCTTGAGAGTCCCTTGTACTGAAAGGAGATCCAACCAGTCCATCCTAAAGGAAATCGATCCCAAATCTTCATTGGAAGGACTGATGTTGAAGCTGAAACTCCAGTACTTTGGCCACCTGATGCAAAGAACTGACTCATTTGAAAAGACCCTGATGCTGGGAAAGATTGAAGGTAGGAGAAGGGGACTCAGAGGATGAGATGGTTGGATGGCATCACTGACTCAATGGACATGAATTTGAGTAAACTTCGGGAGTTGGTGATGGACAGGGAGGCCTAGCATGCTGCAGTCTATAGGGTCACAAAGAGTTGGACACGACTGAGCGACTGAACTGAACTGATATGTATATATACACACACACTTCTTATTACCATTACTGCCCCCATAAAATGATGCTTACTTCTGTGGGTGAAATTGAGCCCCCCAGAAGCTGTATGTTGAAGTCCCAACCACGCCCACTCATATCTCAGAATTTGACTATATTTGGAAAATAGAGTCACTGCAGATGTAATTAGTTAAGAGGAGGTCATACCAGAGCAGAGCAGGTCCCAAATCCAACATGACTGATGTTCTTATACAAAGGGCAAGTTTGGACACAGTCACAACCATGTTTAGAGGGAAGACAATGTGAAGATACTGGTAGATGATATCAAGGAGTCTAGGAAAGGGGCCTAGAACAGACACCTGCTCACAGCCTCAGAAGAAATCTACCCTGCCAGCACCTTGACCTCAGAGTTTCAGCCTCCAGAACCATGGAAGACAAGTTTCTGTTGTTAAGCCGCCTAGTTTGTGGTACTCTGCCGCCCTGGCAAACTAACACATATTCCTTAAGGGTAAGACGTGTATAGTGTTTAACTCTTAGTGCCCAGCATCTAGCAAAGGGCCTGCTGCATACTAGGTGCTCAATAAACATGTATTAAGTGAAGGAATAAATGAATAAATATCTAGTAGGATGCCTCACGGGCTTCCTTGGTGGCCCAGATGGTAAGGAATCCACCTGCAGTGCAGGAGACCTGGGTTGGATCCCTGGTTTGGGAAGATTTTCTGGAGGAGGAAATGTCTACCCACTCCAGTATTCTTGCCTGAAAAATCCCATGGACAGAGGAGCCTGGAAGGTTATAGTCCATGAGGTCATAAAGAGTTGGAAATGACTGAGCAACTAACACACACACACACACTCACACACACACACACACACACAGCTCATATTGTCAGCAAGAAATGCCAGAGACCTGTTTAAGGCCTAGAACCAGATAGCCGCTATGGTGAAGATGTGGCTCACAGTTGGGGATCAACCAAATATGGGATTGGCTGTCTCTAACCAAGAGACAAGCAAATGCTTGACACTATGGTGAAGAGGAAGTCCCTGGAGGTGCCAGTTGTCAGGGGGCACAGCTGTTTCCAAAAAGCCTGTGGGGCCGTTTGCCTGGACCAGAGGTTTGTACCTGGGAGCAGGCCCCCTCCTCACACCAGGCTAGGAATAGGCCTCTGTCCCTCATGAGGGAAGCCAGCAAGAACAGGCGCACCAGCATGGATGAAAAAGTCCATGGAGCCTACAGGGTGTGCAAAGAGAGTCTCAGACAAGGAAAGTTCTAGAAGCCTGCCACACAATCTCAGAGGCCAAAGGGGATGTGGCCTCACACCTGGGAAATGCCATGAGAATTCAAGGGTGGCTCAATTCTGAGTCCACTCACCTGGGAAAAGACAAACACGAGGCCTCCCTCTCCCAGGAGGCATGGAAGATAAGGGCTAGGCTGGTGGGGGGGAGGGGGGCAAGACTCAAGTAGAGAGGAGAATGAGAAGGAGTTGCAAGTCAGGATGGGTGGAGCAACAGGAGTTAAGATGATCATTCTCTAGAGCAAAGAAGATGGGAGAGAAAAGGATTTTCATAATTGAACTATTCTAATTGACTGCTGACTCCACACTGTTCAAATCCACCAGGTAATTGCTCAATCCTCCATCGCGTTTCATCTGGAGCTGGAGCAGCTCCTTGGAGGGGGAAAAGCAGGCTTATGAACTGATTAGGGGAAATCACTCCTTGCAGGCCTTCAGTTCCTCTTGTTAAAAATGGTGCCAGGAAAATCATAATTAAAATAGGAGTGTGGTGAATAACAAGCACCCCTTTCCTTGAATGTGAAATAAACTTTAACAACTACCTTAGCTAGAGAACCCAACACATTCGACCTTCCAATAAGGGTAAGCAGAGCTTTCTATCAGCGTGAAATAGAAACTATAAATCAAATGTTTCACATCTAAAATCCAAGCCGGCTCTAGTGAATAAAATTCCACTCTCCAACAGTCTTATTTTTTTCTTTTTACTGGCTGGCTATCACACTTCCTTGACTCTGGAACTATATGGATACTGTTTCTTCATCTTAAATCTGTGAAACTACCTTCAAGAGCAATAGTCTTGACTACTTGTGACATACTATCCAAGATAAAGAAGCTGGTCAGTAATAAATGCACCTTTGTGGGAGATTCTATCAAGCGGGAACAGTTGAGATGGAATCTTTGGGAGGGAGAAGGAAGAGAGAGACGAAGGGGATGTGATGAGTGGAAGTGGGTTGCAGAGAGATTCTGGAGAAGGCAGCAGAGAGCAATGTGAGTGCAAATGCATTTTGGAGAAGGGTTGACATTGATAATCTAATTCTCCCGATTCAAGAACAATAAAAATTTTCCTTCCTGGAGCCTACATTTTCCCTGATATCCCCAAACCCACAGGGGACCCAATAACATCCTTTGCTGAGGGAAAGCTTAGACCCTGAAGGAGCCACGCTGCCTCTAGAAACCAGGTATCTTTTCTAGGATGCTTCTGTTAACTAGGGAGCACTCAGAGCTATTTGGCTAACTGAGAGTCTGGTCCTATTGAAACTATAGGCGGACCGTCCCTCGGCAGTTCAGTTCAGGGCAAGATGTATATGCTCCCGTGGTCACAGACACACTCTCCAAACTCTCCAGAGGCCCCCACAACTCTCCAGTGACTCTTTGATCATCTTAACGGGCTTGTTAGAGAGCGACAGCGAGAGTCCCAGAGTGCCGGGCAGCCAGCGCTGCTGGGGGGGCCGAGTCTCCAGAGGACCTGCCGCCCTCGCAGGAGGTGTGGAGCCTTCCGCTGACCCAGCTCAGCGCTTGCAAGGAGACCACCTCTGGGATGGCCCATCCCCTCTCACACACCCTCCCCTTGGTACCTAGTCTCAGGTTAAAGGAAATCTCAAAATTACAGCACTGAAGCTGCTGGAAGTTCAGTTCCTGTTCCAGTTACCACAGCTTACCTCCTCTCTGCAGCCAAGCTTCCAGCTTCCTCTCTGTCCCCGGGTGGGGATGTCTTCACTCCAAGCTTAGAGAGGTCTCTGGAAACCCTGGCAACCTGAAGGGTGACGGACACTTCCACACTCCTTCGGGATAGACTTGTGGTTTTACGCCTCTGGTCAACCACACACCAAGGTTTCCGACAGGTAGTACCCGCCCTTCCCATCTACAGACGCCTTAGCCCCACCTTCTCACCCCTGAATTCTATGAAAATCACCTGGGGAGGATTTGAAACGATAATTGCCAACACCCAGGCTTCTCCCCCAGGGAGTCTGATTTGATTGTTCTGGGTTGAGGCCCAACCCAACAGCCACAGGTTTCAAAAGCTCCTCAGGTGATTCTAAGGTGCAGCCAGGCTGGGTTACCAGATTGGCCTCCAGGCCCTCCCGGGGCATCTTTGCAAGGATGGACAGCTGAGCCAAGAGAATGCCTGACAAAGGTGGTTTCACTTATCACTTGATTTTCTGAATAACTTCTCAGAGAGTAAACTTAAATCTGGAATCTGGAGGTCACAGAAGTCATCCCCAGTGTATGAACTAGAATATAAACCATCTATTTATTCAGATTGGACAAATATTTGTTGAAGGCCTACTGTGCCTTGCGAGGAACTAAAACAGAAGCATATGCATCAAATAGTTTCTCCATATACTTGGTTTTCCCCTCTGCCCCTCCATACTTGGAAACCTAATTTCCTGTTTTGAATTCATTCTCTCTCTCTCTTTCAACTTTTAGATGTAACATATATATAGGTTTATTTACTTATAAATCTTAGGTCATGCTTCTCAATGAATAGCTAACCTCCAACATATTCCTCAGGTTTATGTAATTGGAATAGGAGGAAACACCCACATCGAGAATGAGCAAACCTCACGGACTCCCCTTTCAAGACTCTTCATCTCCGGATCAAATTTCTGTTATAATAGCCTAAGGATCTAATGGTAAATATTCAAGAAGCCCAAATAAAAGACCTTTCCTACTCTCTCTGCTCCGTCCTTTCTGGTGTTATGTTTTTACCAAGCTGTCAGGAAAAGCAAAATCATGAAACTCCTCAACCAGATTCTGACGTATGCCTGAAACCTTGAGGGCAAGGGAGGAAAATCCTGCTGCAGTTAACACTCTCATACCAGAGCCTAGAAGACCAAAGATCTAGGACCACAAGCGAGTGTGGCCCTTGTGCATCATTAGTCACTCTGCCTCTGTGCTTCTGCTCTGCCTCCCGCCTGCTCCACTGTCATCCCTGATTTCAGTTGTCTGTACTTGCCTTCCCCACTAGACTGTAGCTGAGCCAAAAGCTTCGACTTGTTCATCCCTGTCTTCCCATCCCCCAGTGGCTGTATATAATAATAGTTCACATGTATTGAGCACTTACTCTGTGCCAGGCACTGTCCTAGATGCTTCCCATATACTATCTCATTAAATCTCCAACCTTATGTGATTAATACTTTTACTATCCCATTACATAGAGGAAAAACTGGAATACAGACTTTAAGCAACTTGCTCACATGTACACAGGACCCAGGAGGCAGAGGCTGGGTCACACCCCAGGTCATCTAGCTGCAGATTCTCCTCTCTTAGCCACTACTGTACCATGCTGGAAGTTGGATAAATCAACACAGTTGTTTCCAAGGCCTTTATTTAGAAGAGGCAGCTATAGTACTTAATAGATAGGCAACCTTGAGAAAATTACTGAGTCTAAATCTCAATTTCCTCCTAGAAAATGAGAGTAAAAGTAACACAGAGCTCACGGGGTTAGCGTGATGATGAAATTAGATATCATATATAAGGTGCTGAGCACAGTGCCAGGTACATGGTAAATATTTTAAAACCTAGATGTTGCTGCTTGCTGTTTGGTACCTTGGTCTCTGTCAGTAGAAACATCTCACATCACTCCCCAGTCTGAGTGGTATCATCTCTCCCTATAAGCACCGTGGGCAGTAGCCATTGATTTTTTTATAACTTTATTTAGATATTATTCACATCCATTCACCCATTTAAAGTGTACAATTCAGTGGTTTTTAGTATATTCACAGAGCTGTACAACTATCATCACAATCAATTTTAAAGCCAATTTAGAATTTAGAAGCAATTGAGAGGCAAACAGAATCCATTCCGGGGGATTTTTTTTCATCACCCAAAACTGAAACTCTGGAACCATTATAAGTCACTCTCCATTGCCCCCAAGCTCTCTCCCTACAGCCATTGGCAACCACTAATCTATTTTCTCTACATTCGGGACATGTTGTATAAACAGAGTCATGCAACGTATGTTCCTTCATGACTGACTTCTTTTACTTAACAAAATGTTTTTAAGGTTCATCCAGGCTCAGCCTACAGCAAAACTTCATTTCTTCTTATGGTCAAATAATATTCCTTTATACAAATGAACCACATTTTATTTATTCATTCACTAGTTGAAGAATATTTGGGTTGTTTCTACTTTTTGGCTGTTGTAAATAATGCTGCTATGAACATTGGTGTATAAGTTTTTGTGTGGACATATGTTTTTACTTCTCTTAAGGACATACTTAAAAATGAAATTGCTGGGTCATATGTTAACTCTGTCCTTGGAGAAGGAAAATGGCAACCCGCTCCAGTATTCTTGCCTGGAAAATTCCATGGACAGAGGAGCCTGGCGGGCTACAGTCCAAGGGGTTGCAAAGAGTTGGGCATGACTGAGCACACACACACAGTAACTCTATGTTTAACCTTTTGAGGAACTGCCAGACTGTTTCCTAAAGTGAACGGCCACTAATCTTGTACTTGCTTCTAGGTGACCTGAAATAAGTCACTTAGCCTCAGTAAGCTTGAATTTCCTTATCTGTAAAATGAGGATATATCCCAGAAGAGATCTTGTAAGTACAGGGTCATCACTGCCTGACATCCAGTAGGTATTTAACAAAAGGCAGGTATTCTGTTGTCCCTGGTAAATGGTTCCCTGTCTGCTCCTCCCTCTCCAGTTTGGATTCAAACGATAAAGCCTGTGCCATGGAAGGTTTGAGAGCAGTCTAATGGAGGTTGTAGGTAGAGAAAATCAGAGTACAAAGTCATACCACCTCTCTGAATCATGTCCCAGGTTTCTAAAATAAAGAACAAATAAATAGATGAATCTCAAGTCGTGTGTGCATGTTCTCTTTGCTTCTGCAAACTGGACTTCTGCCCAGAAACTACAAGTAAAGAAGAAATCAATAATCCAAGTTTTGTATGCTAATGTAATTTGGTGAAAAATGTACTACAATGAGCTCAGTTAGAACAACATTCTCTAGATTGCCAGAGTTTCTTGTAGGTCGCATCTCCAGAAAGACTTAGAAAAATGAGATTTAGCAAAACCATTGTCCACGTGGGTCTGAGTGATGTAGAGACGTGTGAGTCCCCAGTCCCATCATGCTGAAGCCTTGATTAGCATTTCTGTTTCTGGCAGAAAAGACTGACAGTCAGTCAATCAGTCCCAAATAACAATAATATAGCTCTGCAAAAAAGAAACTTCCACTCTTAGGGGAGTTATTGTTATTCAGGGTAAAAAATATCCCCTGGGCAGATTCACTCCACTGCAGAAGTTGGTTTCAGTGTTACTTTGCAAAACCTGGGGGGAGAAAAAAAGGAAAACCAGAAAAAGTTGTACATGCAATATTTCGCATTGTGAGTAGATTTGCTTTGGGGACAATAGGCAGGATATTTGGAGAGACCTCTCCTAGCAAATGAGAAAACAGAGGGATTTCTATCTTTAACTGCAAAAATAGTAAGAGGGGAGACTTGAAGACAACACAAGCGAAGCTGCCCCATTGTTGTGGCTCCCCGTGGAGGTGGGGTTCACACACAGGAGATGAAGCCACAGTCCCAGGGTTTCTTCCACCAGCCCCAGCTTCTGGCTCCTTCTGCAGTAATGCTAATTATGGGGTAAGAAAAACTAATCTTTTCTTTTTCTAAAGACATTAATCAAACCTATCAAAGAAGTACCAAAAAGAAAAAAGAAGACAAACTTTCAACTAAGGATTGCAAAGAAAGATTTAAGAGAAAAAATAGGATTTGCTTCCTATTAGCCATGGAAAGGTTAAGAAGAAACAAGATAATTGAGTAAAAGCTACTTGGGATGTTCTACATGCATTTTATACACACACATAAAAAAAAAAGGTGAGTGTCATAACCTGCTTCTAAGCACCCACTTGTCACTGAGCAAAAAATATATGCCCGATAAATACACTGACAGCTCTCAGATGTAATATTACTTGTTTTGAGGCTGAATTTTATATGAAGCAGGTGTGGCATTGAGCCCTTCACTTACTAAAATGACCTTTGCCTGGAGTCCTGAGAGGCATGGACCCCAGCAAACACCACCAGAAGGAACTGGGGAAGGAGATGGTTTGTCTGAACTCAGAGCCAGAAAACAAGTACAGTGACATTGTTGAATGAAACTGGGGAATGGTGTGGGGGTGCGGGAGGATTTTTCCTGAAATACTGTGGCTCTGGATCGAAAGAAAATAATGCAAAATTTAGTCTCTAAATGTAAAATGCTCTCTCTATCCTCCAGGGCTTTGTATAGGTTGTTCCTTTGTCCTACTCCAGGCTAGCCTACTGATCCTCCCGTGGTGCTTACACGGAGGCCACTTCCTGCCGCCTGTGTCCCCGAGCTCCCGAGGCTGAGTTCTGTGACCCCATGAACTTGTGCAGCTCCCTGTAATCACCTCTTCAGAGAAACTGCCTGTTTACTTTTCCAGGTGCCTGGCTTGAATGTAAGTCCCTAAAAGAAACAGAAAAGCCGCATCGTGTTCACAGGGTATACTCAGGGCCCATACAACGTGTGGCACATAGAAGGGCTCAATAACTTCACCAAAGTCTCTAACTGAGTGAAAGAAATAGAGCATCCGAACCCAGAAGTGAGGCAAACCCTGAAACTGCCCACCAGCCAAGGTCAATAAGGTCAAGTACTGGGGGAGGGTGGAGCCTCAGAAGGACTGTCCTGGAGAAAACCATTCAAGGACAAGATATACCCCCCTCCCACCTCTGCCAGTCTTCCTTTTCAGAATCTGTGGCTTTTTCTTACTGTGTCTTAGAGCAAAGAAGCATCTTGTTACATTTAAAAAGTCAAAAGCCCTTTGCAACTGTATTGTTATTACATGAGAAGCATAGGTCCTGACTATAGATTAGTAGAACAAAGGCAGATGGACCTGAGTTTAAATTCCGACTTTGCTACCAACTAAGCAAAGAAGTAAATCCCTTAATCTCTCTCTACCTCAGTTGTATTCTCTGCAAAACACTGATAATAACTGTGTTGCAGAATCACAGTGATTAGATTAAGTAATGAAAGGCATGCATTTGGCATTGTATTGAGGGCTATTTGTTAGTGACGGATGTGTGTGATGATGTGTTTCAGCAACATTGAGAGGTAAGATTCCCAAATGTTTACTAAATTTGTTCCTGTTGTGTCAGGCATTGTAAAGAAACATAGGCTATATTTCCTGCCTTCAGGGAGGTCATAGTGCATGGAATTCAACAGACCCAGAAGCAGCTGCAGGACAGAGAGGTTAAGACACATGCCCAAGGCTCCCATGTGGCAGACTCAGGATAAAAGTACAAGTCTAGTGATGCCCAGACACTACTCTTTCCAATAGCTCACATTCCATGAGGAAGGGGGAAAGGCACATTTCTTTACTGCTGTGCTCCCTGCATGGAAGGTAAGTAAAAGAAAAAATATAGTAAAATAAAAATACTATAGTCATCGGATGGGGTTTTATTCTGTTAAGGCTGCCATAACAATATACCACAGATTGGATGGATTGTAAACAACAGAAATTTACTTCTCACAGTTCTGAAGGCGGGGAAGTCCAAGATCAAGGTGCCAATAGTATCTGATAAGAATCCAGTTTCTGGTTCATAGACTTTGCCTTCTGGCCATGTCTCCACATGGAAGAGGGATGGGAAATCACTCTGGGATCTTCCATAGAAGAGCAGCAATCCCATTTAAGAGGGTTCTACCTTCATGATCTCATCACCCACTAGGGCCCCATCTCTGAATACCATCACTTTGAGGGTAAGGATTTCAACCTATGAATATTGAACAGACACAAATATTCAATGCATAGCATATAATAAGTAGAGTGCTTAATAGTACAGATGCATTGAGGATTTTTATTAAAAAAAAAAAAAATGAGGTTTAGAAAAAAATTTCAAGAATTGTATTTAGCAGTGTTGCCCCATGGGTCACCCAGAGCAGAAAGTCTGGACCAGTGAAGGTCAAGGAGCTATTTTTCAGCAGTAGAAGGAAATAGAGATAGGCTTGCATTTTCTCCTTAATCACAATGACTCTTCTTTCAAACAAACACACACACAAAATAATAGCTGTTGCAAAAACTCTTCCACACTCTGACTGGATAAAAATTATGTGTGAAGGGAACAAAAGTACTTACTAACATCCCCTCCCCATTCAACCTGCCACCCACCAGATGACTAATCCTTATAATCGCAAGGTACCCTGTTGAATATGTAGAGATAGGGTGCTCGGATATGGGTTTGGAGGAAATAAATTACTCTGCGTAAGAAAGGAAGAACTATTGAGAGGGGAACTAGGAAAGTTCCCAGCCCACAGTCCTCTTCACAAATACAGAGTGTCTACTTCTTTTTTTTTTTTTTTTAGTGAGAATATGGAAGATTTTTCATTTCTTTTTGTTTTTTCTCTATTTTCAACAGTGGGCATACATAATTATTCAAAAATTAGTACTCTTTAAAAATTAGCTACAATGAGCATATACACTGTAACAGTCAAGAAAAACTTGATTTTAAAGAAATTTTACTGATATTTATAAGTTATATACTGAATAAACATAGGGGAGAGAAAGAGACAGGCAGAAAATCACACAGTTATGGGTTGATATTTTCAAAACATAGAATTTAAAAATCATCTTATATAGATTAGAACATGAGTTATGACTTATTTTATATAACCAAAGTCAGTCCCAAATTATATAAGCTTCATGTGCTTTCCATTCTTTTTTTTAATTATTTATTTTTATTTTTTTTCCATTTATTTTTATTAGTTGGAGGCTAATTACAATATTGTAGTGGGTCAACTTGATGGTGCTCAGACATGCTCCTTGCCTGTAGGTCACGATACACTAGGTGTCCTTGTGTGTTTCGTTTTTTAAACAAGGAAGCACACTTGTGAGATGAAACCAGCACCTGTAAAGGCAATGGGGGAATTCATTTTTAGGGTGACAGAAGGCTGAGCTCAGAACTTGGCAGAAACGGGAAAGGAGACTAATACAATCTGATGAAGAACAGGGAGAATTCAGTGACGTCGGGAAGGCTATGCTAGGCATCTGGGGAACTGTATAAGGGCAGAAAGACAAGTTGAGAAAGAACCCAACAGAGGAAGAAGGGAGTTCTGGAGGAAGAGGGGAGTTTTCTGGAGGAATAACAGGGTCAGGCAGGACTGGGCTTCCATCAGAATTCTACTAAAGGCAAAACGTGGGTGAGAGAGAGCCTGACCATAATCAGAAGATGTGAATTTTCATCCTAGCTCTGCTCCAAGCTTGCTGTTGGACCTTAGTTGGACAAGTCACCAAACCTCCTCAAATTCTGTCATTCTCTCACTTGGGCAGTAGTTGCTTCACAGCAATGACAACTTAGTGCCACTGAAAGTGGCTTGAACACCACACAAGGATCTCAGGAGTGTGGCCTGGAGTGAAGCTTCCCAGTTGTTTCACAACTACCATCTCCACTTTGTTGGAGGCCCCCACCCTCTTCGGGGGACATGATCCTGTTAGGGAAATTTAATGGAGGTAGTCTTGTTCAGGCTTCAGAAGTAGGAGAGCAGGCCTTTGACTAACTTCTGACCCTAGCTGGGCTGTGTGCCGGCCTGCAAGCACACCAGTTGTTACCAGCAAGCCAAGCGGCACTTTAGATGAGAAAGGGAGAGGGTCCTGGAATTTCTGGAGCCCCAGGGACCTGGTCAGTCTTTCGGGGTCTGGAAAATCTTATGACTCACAAGGTGAAACAAATAGCACTGTAAAAGCTAAAGAAAACCCAGAGCTTCATTTTTTCATGCAAACGGATGATGATATTCATGGCCTAAAGTGGGAGCCCCAAAACTGCAATGTGAAGTCTCACCTGGAAGTTGGATGTACCAACCAGGACCTCTTCCATTTGAGACTCCAGATTGCTGTTTCTCGGGACTTCCCAGTGATGTTCAAGTCTAGATGTAGGTTTCAACCCAGTTTGGTGATGTAATATCTCTCTCTACTGTTTCTGTTTTCTTTTAAAGACTGTATATTGAAATCAAGTCAAATAATCCTCTCTTAAATATTGAAATTGTTCATTGTGTGTGTAACAAGTGGTTTCTTTTCTTAATGAATCCTTTGAACCTAAAATGGAACTAAAAGTTGTGACAAAACAGATTTGTATCTCAGGCTTTTCTTTCCAAGTGGCACTAGGGGTAAAGAATCCACCTACCAATGCAGGAGACACAGAAGATACAGGTTCAATCCCTGGCTTGGCAAGATCCCCTGGAGGAGGAAATGGCAACCCACTTCAGTATCCTCGCCTGCAGAATCCCATGGATAAAGGAGCCTGGCAGACTACAGTCCATGGGGTCACAAAGAGTCAGACATGTCTGAGTGACTGAACATACACATACACATTTGTTTGCTTGGGGTCCAAAAATCTCATCTTTGTATTTAGAATCCTTTCAGAATGTACTTGAACATATTGATTTCCTTTCCTAGATAAGAGAGATGCTGGGTAGAAAGCAGACTTAGCACTCTGCAGAACTAATTGTCAAGTCACCCTTGTTCTAGCCTTGGTTGTGTGAAGCCACAGTCTCCTTCTGATTGAGTTTCCTTATCCTTAAATGAGAGGGTTGGAACTGACAATCTTTAAGGTCCCTTCAGGTTCCAAAGTTCAATGGCCCCTTGAAAGACCACTCCTGAGGCTATCCTACCAGTCCAGAGTTCCAGCATTTTCTATTGCCCAATTAGCAGCATTTATCTAACTTTTTTTTTGTCAGGTATGTGCTTCTATTCCAGGCATTCTGAGCCAATTCTGCAAATCAGACTTCTTGGAAGACTCAGATGTTTTAAACCATCTTCAAACATAAGACATCAAATGTACCATTTTCCCTTCATCCACCAACTTTGTACTTTTATCCAAAAAAAAAAGGAGGTACTGAGTCCATCTGGCATGATTTGCCTTGAATAAAACCCATCTGCTTATTATTTCTAATTTCATTGTCCTCTAGAATGTTTACAGAAGTTTCTTTCAATATTTATTGCACTATGTTTCTAATTACTGATCCAGACCATCCATGCAGACTTGGTGGGGTACCATGCAAGGATGTAGGTGTCCTTCTCCTTTTCATCTCCACAGTTCTTTACTCTGGAGGCACAATGTGGCCCTCGGCCATCATTACCCCCCTCTGGTGTACTACCCACTGCAGCGATGGATTCTGACAATCAGTTCCTTTATCTCAAGTCTCCCTGGGGCTTGCCAACAAAGCTGCCTCTGATGAATCTTTGCCTGCCTCGACACCATTATTGTCATAGCAAGGATGGAGATAATTACCTGGTTTATTATCCTGAGGCTGGCTTCATCCGGCCCATGATCACTGGAAACAGAAGGCTTATCTCTGTCTTCAGGAGTCCTGAAGAGATGGGTAAGAGATTCACATTTCTCAAGTTACTGAAAGACATTTCTGAAAGACAAGGATGGTCTCTGCAAGGATGGAGGTATTTCCAACCAAATCCTTTTCAAAATACCTCCCTAAAAATAAAAAAATGCTAAAAACTGTTTAAAATTAACCCTTTTCTCCCCAAATGAGCTCCCATTTCTGATTTCCCCAGTTCTATTAAAACGCTTTACTTTTCTCATCCCATGGCACTATCACTGCCCACAATCAAGCACGTTCTGTTACTCCTTCTTTGTAGCATCTTGAAGCCTCTTCTATCTGCCCCTGACTTCCCATCCCCACTCCATCATCTAATTTCAGCCCCATGTCACATGGTTTCCATTCCTGATAGGAAATCTCTCAGTCTCTCCTCCACCCCACTCAACAAGCACATGACTCCAAAACATAAAATGTTGATTTCATCACAGTCCAACTCAGCAATATGCTATGAGTGCCTTTGGCCTTCAGGATTCCATGCTCTCGCTGACTCACAGGGGGTCTCCATAATTGAGCCTTACAGCCCCCAGCTGGCTGCGTACCCCACAGCTGCACCACGAACCCTCTTTCCAGCCCCACAGGGAGTGCTGGGCCCTCTCTGAGCTGCATACTCAGCTTTTGTTCACACACCAACTTGCCAGGCATGTGAAAAAGTTGAAAAATGACAAAGACAGAATCTGAGGTGGATTCTGACTGCAGACACCTAGGGATTAAAAATGAATATAGCAGTGAATTTTTATGGAGTGGGTCACCATTCTCCCAATTCTCAGGCTGCCCCAGATCCAGGGGAAATATCCCCACTCTGTAGACAGGTCACAGCTCTCCTTTAATGATCCAGAAGGAAGTTCTGGAATGAAGGGATAGAGGGAGGGGAAGAAAGAAGGAAAGAATGAGGATAAGAAAAGAGTAAAAGAAAAAAAGTCAGGCACTATACAGGAAAGGCAGGACTTATGGGTCAAAAAGGTGGGCTTTGGAGTCAAGTAGAACCAGATTCAAACCTCAGCTCAGACTAATGCTGCAAGTTGGGCTCTTTACTTAACCTCCCTGAGACTGTGTCCTTATCGGTAAACAGGGTGAATATCCACCTTGCAGGGTCAGTGTGAGTATTAGAGTCAATGTATGTAGATTCCCAGCCCAGATCTTGGCACTTAGCCTCTTGATCTTTGCCGAATTACTTCACTGGCACCTCCAGCCCCAGCAGGTTCCACTGCAAGGGTGCTCATAGGGTGGGTTCACTCTACCAGCCTCCAATTCAACTTCTAACCAGGACTAGAACATGCAGTGGGAGCCTGTTGTCTGGCCAGTAGTTACAGCTCTTCCCCCACAGATCACAGCTCTACATATGCTCCCGTTGGGACTTTCCCTCAGACTACAACTCAGCTGCCCATGTCCCCAAAAGCCCTCCAGGTGGGACTCCCCACATCCCTTCAAAGATCAATGCCCCCTTGTCATCCCTAGTGACCAGCGGCAGACCTGGCTCCCAGAGGATGAGCAGCACAGGCTCTGGCTCATGACATGACAACAGGATGAGACAGTCGAGGCAGTTAGCCCGGAGCTGGGCTCCTAAAGCCTGCTCATCGTCCCTGCCCCTAACACCTCTTAACTGACTAATCTTGAGTGTATCACTTCAATTCTGCGAGCCTTGGTTTCCTAGTCTCTAAAATGAAGACCTGCTTCCTGGGGTTGTTGTGAAGATTAAATCAGTTAATGAACACAAAACATTTAGAATATTGCCTGGCACACAGTGGGTAATCGATAAAATATTAGCTGCTAGAATTAATAAAGCCTTTCATCATCAAGGTCTCAGGTGCCTCACAATCAGGCTGATTAAGATGGTTCCCTGTTTACCCTGGGGCTTCTTCAAAACATCCTGCTTGTTGTCATGACCACCATGTGCCCACATGTGGTGCACACGCATACAAACACACAGCCTTCAGCCTTCAGCAGTACCAACCCTGAGGCAAGAGAAGACTGATTCCCTGGAGCCTTCAATAACAAGCACTGTTCTCCACTGTTCTCTTAGCTGAAGCTAAATCAGCACTCAGCAGTATCCTACATCTGCTTCACTCAGCAGACTGCCTTCGCTTCTCTCAGGTCAGCAGGGGGGAAGGTCAGAGGTCAAATGGAATCATCTGACCCAACCCTTTGTTGAGAGATCATAAAAATTGATGTCTTTTGGCCTGAAATGTCTGACTTGTCAGTATCACCTCAACTTACCAGGTATTTCTTAACTTTACACTTTTCTTTGGCCTTACTCAGAAAGTTTACAAATTTGAATTCAACCTTTCAGAAAACATTTACTGAGCATCAGTTTTATGCCATGCATTTCACTGGGGGCTGCAGATATAAGGGTGACTCAGAGACAGACTTTAGGTTTCAGGTTACAGTTAAGAGAGGAAGACAGGCAGCTGGACAGATCATTTCAATGCAATGTGATATATGCTAAGGCAGAGAAATGTATGAGGAGCTCGTAGAGAACACAGAAGAGGCATCCAACCGGCCAGGTAAATCAGGAAATGCTGCCAGGAGAGGGTGACTCCAGAGAGGCATTTTGAAGGGTGAGTAGCCATTAACAAAAGAATCGCATTTTAAAAGCATATTGGCATAAAAAGAACTGAAGTTGGGCCAGGTGCAGAGACATGGATGGACCCAGAGACCATCATACAGAGTGAAGTAAGTCAGAGAAAAACAAATATCATATATTAATGCATACATGTAGAATCTAGAAAAATGGTATAGATGATCTTATTTGCAAAACAGAAACAGAGACACAGACATAGAGAACAAATGTATAGATCCAAGGTGGGTAAAAGGGTGAGGGATGAACTGGGAGGTTGAGATTTGGCATATATACACAATTGATACTATCTATAAAATAGATAACTAACGAGAACCTACTGCATAGCTCAGGGCTTCCCTCATAGCTCAGTTGGTAAAGGATCCAACTGCAGTGCAGGAGACCCCAGTTCGATTCCTGGGTCGGGAAGATCCCCTGGAGAAGGGATAGGCTACCCACTCCAGTATTCTTGGGTTTCCCTTGTGGCTCACTGGTAAAGAATCTGCCTGCAATGCGGGAGACCTGGGTTCAACCCCTGGGTTGGGAAGATCCCCTGGAGAAGGGAAAGGCTACCCACTCTAGTATTCTGGGCTGGAGAACTCCATGGATGGTATAGTCCACGGGGTCGCAAAGAGTCGCACGTGACTGAGAAACTTTCACTTCACTTCACTGCATAGCTCAGGGAACTGTGATGATCTAAATGGGAAGAAAATCCAAAAAAGAGGGAACATATGTATACTTACAGCCAACTCTCTTTGCTGTACAGAAGAAAGTAACACAACATTGTAAAGAAACTATACTCCAACAAAAACTACTCTTTAAAAATGTCAGGCTAGAAAAAGTGCCAAAGCTAAGGAAGGTTATTAGTGCATATTCCTATAATTGAAGTAATACCTAGTAGAAAAATAAGCAACTATAAATTTCCAGGGAGAGACTGGAAAAGAGAGGGGGAATTTCACTTCTTTAAATAGTATGAAAACTCACATAGAACTAATATTAAGTTAGAAATAATAAAGAGAATAATAAAAATTGAGAGTCCTTCCTACCTCCACCAAAAGAAAAGATGCACAGATATGATAATCTACTTCTCTCTTACCTTACTGAGGCAGGGAGAATCTCTTTGGGGATTCATGCCAAATAACTGATTTGATAAAATAAATGCCCCCAAAAAGCATATCAGCATAAAAAATACAGTGCAATTTTTGTAACTATGGTCATTTGGCACCACTGGAGGGCACAGAGGGCTTCCCAGGGGGCAGGGTGGTAAAGAATCCACCTACCAATGCAGGAGACACAGATCTGGGTTCGATCCCTGGGTTGTGAAGAGTCTCTGGAGCAGGAAGTGGCAACCACTCCAGTATTCTTGCCTAGAAAATTTCACAGACAGAGAAGCCTGGCAGGCTACAGTCTGTGGGGTCACAAACAGTAGGACATGACTGAGCACACACACACACACAGGGTGAGGAGGAGGGGTAGGAAATGAGATCCAAGATGAGCAGGTACTAAACCATGAAAGGGCTAAAGTCTTTTGAGTATTATCCTGTAACAAAAGAGGAAACATTGAAAGGTTCTAGCAGAGCTGTAACATGGTAAAAGTTGAATTTAGGTAGAAGTGAGAGAGTAGGTGGAGCAGGGAAGAAGTATCTAGAAGCAGAGTACATTTAGTGATTATTTATAATAATCCAAGTGAGAGATGGTAAGAACCTGAACTAAAGACCTGTCAGGAGAATTGAGGGAGTTTCTATTTAATTTCAGAACTATTTAAGAGGCTAGGTCATCAAACTAGGGACTGCTTAGGAAAAAAAGGGAGACGAGACAGAGATGAATGAGTCCCAGATTTCAATCATAAATGAAACATCAGGTTTTGATTTATGCCTGAGAAATCCTAGAGTATTTGGATTTATACAACAGGTTTTCTATGCAACATTACAGATAACTTAATTTTAAGACAATGCTAAATAAAAGTTTTATCACACCAACTAGGTCACAAAGAAAACAATTATTGACCATGAAACCTCAAATATTTGGTTGGAGGGGAGGAGTGTGTGCTAGCAATAGACCTTGAATCTAACTGAAGCATCTACTACTGAAGTTCAGGCTCCTGGAAATGACAGTCCATATAAAGAAGAACAGAGGAAGGAGTTAGGGAAACACACAGAAGCAAAGACGTGGGGATAGGACAAATGTCTGTGGTCAAGATAGAAGGAGGGTGATCAGAACAACACTGGAGAGCTTATTTTAAATTAGGAAACTGCAAAGGGAAAAGTAACTCCTGCAACATGAGAATGCTATTGTTAACAAATAGCAACTTCAGAGCAACAGAGACAAAGCCTTGGTATTGACCCCACTGGAAACACAAGAGACCAAAATTAATTTACTTCCCATCTTGATCATTCTGGACCATTCAAAATTTTGTTGTTGGGCTCTGTTAACTAAAACTGGAAAAGTCCACTTAAGATATTGGAAGATGGGTGTTGAAGATGAGTTTTGGAAAGAAGGCAAATGTCAAGCCTGGGAATACGTTCTACATTTGTAAGCCACAGGGAGTCATCGCAGGCTTTAGAACAGAGTCATGATGTGATGAAAGCAAATTTTTAAAAATAGTCTGGGAGAGTTCCCTGGTGGCCTAGTGGTTAAGATTCAGGCCTTTCACTGCTGTGACCCCAGGTTTAATCTTTGGTTGGGGTGCTAAAAGCCTACAAACCATATGGTATGGCCAAAAGAAAAAGAGAACAGCGTGGAAGCCCTGCGCAAAATGGATTGAGTTCAGGCAAAATGGATTAACTTGGCTGAAATCCCCTCAAACACTAGAGCTGCCACTCCTAAATCTTTCGGTTTCTCCATTAACTGCATCTTCAGACTCTGCTCCCTCTAAACCCCCCGGCAACACTGTTTCCTAAGGGCTCCTAGCTCTGTCTCAGTGATGTTCAAACAGAGAGTGTGTGTGCTCAGTCACTCAGGCATGTCCAGCTCTTTGCAACCCCGTAGACTGTGTAGCTCACCAGGTTCCTCTGTCCATGGGATTTCCCAGCAAAACTACTGGAATGAGTTGCCACTTCCTTCTCCAGGAGATCTTCCTGATCCAGGGATCGAATCTGTGTCTCTCGCGTCTCCCGCAATAGCAGGCGGATTCTTTACCACTGAGCCGCTGGGGAAACCTCCCTGATGTTCAGCCAGAGGAGGTGCCAAACTCCCTCAGCACAGCGGTCCTGTACAAAAAAGACTTGTCCTGTTCAGAATGCCTGCAGTCCCCGGGATGAGAAGCAGGGTATCTGATCTCTTTTGCTGCTCCTACTTTTGTCTTCTGTAAATTTTCTTCTTCTGTTTATCACCAGGCATCTTGCCAGCCAAGCTGCCTGAATAGCATCCTGCCTAAATGGTCACTCGACTGTCATCGAACGCCTTCTCCCTTTCAGAAGCAACTGGAGGCAAGCCAAAGTCCATTATTGACCTAGTTCCACAGCAACTTAAGATTTCCACAGTGGTTTCTACTAGCTAATTCTCATGTCAACACATGCTTCAAGTTAGTTTTGTTATTAGTGGTTTGTAAGTGGAGAGATTCCAATACAGATTTGGAAACCTGTTCATGTCTCCTATATTTAATTCACAGAGTCAGACCATGGGAAGCTATTTTCAAAGTTAGACTAATTCTTTCAAACCACTAGGAAATTTACTTTAGGGTGTCATTTGTGAAGAAATTTTAATATAAACATCTCTTGCTTTTGGAATTCAAATACTTTTGTGGCCTAGTTTTGAAAAGTGAACCTCCTCCACTGGTTTTTATTGTATTATTGAAGATATATTCAAATTTTTAATCTCTTTAAAGAGATGAATGCATTATTGCCATCTCTTTGAGCCTGTCTTTTCAAGTCTCTTACATTTTATCTTGTATTATTGGCCCTCTTCGAGGGAATGTGGTATCTTTCTAATCCTAATAAATTGAAAGTGTTTTGAGGGCAAACTGTCTTATTTTTTGTACTCCTCCAGTCACTATGACAGTGCTTGGTCTATTATAATGACAACAAATATTTGCTGATGAATTGGTGATCAAGTTGATCGTTGTACCTATAGGGAATTCACTCTTTAAAAACAATGTTGGGGACTTCCCTGGCAGTCCAGTGGTTGAGACTCTACACTTTCATTGCAGGGGCATGGGTTAGATCCCTGGTTGGGGAACTAAGATCTCCCATTCCACATGGCCAAACAAGAAAAAAAACTTCACAAAACATTACTGGTGTTTTTTTCAGTATTCTTCCCCTTTGTTGTCCCTGTTTTAACTTTTAAAATTAAAAGTTTCATTTCATCAACACTGACCTCTAAGTCATGGATACTTCTCTCATAACTAAGAAGTCCCTAACTCCCCACCTGTCTTCCAACCAGAAATTCTCTATGCAAGATACAGCTAGTAACTTACCTTTGGAAGTGAAAGCACAAAAATGGTCACAATTTTCCACTAATCACTTTGTCCAGGACCTTTGTAATATAACTTTGCATCTGCTCCTATCAAGATGTGGGGTCTATTTTCCCAACCCCTTGAATCAGGAGTAGAAAAAAATTCCTTAAGTTGCTAAAGAAGAAAAAAAGTCTACCAAAACACCCACAGGAAACCTCACATGTAATCAATACATTTTAAATGCATTCCTTTTCATACCAGAATAAGATAAAAATGCTCACTATTACCGCAGCTTCTTTATATAGCCCTCAATGTTTGGCCAGTGCAATGAGACAGGAAGATTGCCAGGGAAAAGCACAACTGTTGTTTGGAAATAACAAAGAATATATGAGAATTTTATAGAGAAAATCTTAAAACCCTTAGGTCATATAAGTTCATATTAATGGGGGAAAAAACCCAACGCTAATAGATAACGGATTGTTGCTGCCACAAATAAAAGATTATTTAATCCTATAAAGATGGAAAATCTCCCCCAAATTAATTTATAAATTTAATGGAATTATAAACCAAATTTCAGTAGGATTATTTTAAATATCTCATTAAACTGTCTAAAATGAGAATGGAAGAATAAGTATCCATGAATAAAAGAGAATTTTGAAAAACAAGGGACTAAAGCTGTTAATTACTGTATTTTATAGTTTCCTAGGGCTTCAGTCCGGGAGAAGGGAATGGCAACCCACTCCAGTATTCCTGCCTGGGAAATCCCATGGATAAAGGAGTCTGTAACATAGTACCACAACCTGGGTGGCTTAAAACAACAGAAATACATTCTCTCCCAGTTTTGGAGGCCAAAGTCCAAAATGAAGGTGTTGGCAGCCACACTTAACTCCGGGAGCTCTAAGATGGAATCTGCACGGGGCGTGTGCGGGCTTCTGCTGAGGAGGGCAGTCCTTCACAGTCCTTGACCTGTGGCTATATCTCTCCAATCTCTGTCTTTGTCTTCACCTCAGCCTTCTTTTCTGTATCTTTCTGTGTCTGTGTTTTCCTTCTTCTGTCTCATGCTACTGGGTTTAGAAGCTATCCAGGTAATCAGGCTCATGTCATTTCAAGTACCTTAATTTAATTACATATGTAATGACTTTTCCCCCCAAATAAAGCCACATTCACAGGTTCTAGGGATTTGGATGTGGACATACCTTTTTGGAGGCCACCATTCAATCCACTATACCAGCCCTACCAGATATGAAGGCATACTATAAGGCCATAGTATAACTCTATCATGTACCGGCACAATAACAGACTAATAGACCAATGGAACAAAATAGAGCCCAGAAAGAGTTCCAAGTTGGAATTTTGGATTATGGACAACTGACATGATAAATCAGTGGAGGAAGAATTAGTTTAAGAAAGAGAGTTTAAAAAAAAAAACCTAAGGAGAAAATTTTAACTTAGACCCTCTTTCACACCTTACCTTTTAAAGGTGAAATCTGGATGGATTAAAAACCTAAATATTAAAGATGAGCATTATATTAGTGTGTGCATGTAAAGAAAGTATAGAAGAATATCTTTGTAGTATTTCAGATAAGAAACAAGACCTCAAAAGCACAAGCCATATGGTGAAAATTTGGCAATTTTTGATTATATTACAATTAAGCATTTCTTCTTCCTTATAGAATTGTAAATAACATATGTAGTTACTTCCTTGTCCAGAAGGTGAAGTTAGACTCCCCTCCCCTTGAGTGTGGGCTGAACCCACTGACTCATTTCCAAGAACAGAGTGTGGAAAGGAAAAAATTCAACTTGACAGTGGAGAAAAATGGCTGATATCACCTTAACCAAGTGTTCAAGATTAACATCACCAGTAATAAGTCATGTTGATATTATGTACCCCTTGATGTGACGTGATAAGAAATGTACTTTACTTCTGTGGTCTTCTTCCAAAAAAATGTACAAGCCCAGGCTAATCATAAGAAAACAGCTGTCAAACCCAAATTGAGAGACTGTCTACAAAATACTTGACCAGTACTATTCAGAACATTGAAGGTCATAAAAAGCAAGGAAAGACTGAGAACCTAGCACAGATCGAAAGAGACTAAGGACACGGCAACTAAAAGCAACGCAGTATCCTGGATTGGATCCTGGAACAGTAAAAGGACATCAAAGAAAAGAATGGTGACATCTGAAAAAATCTGTGATTTAGTTAGTGTTCGTAAGCCAGTGTTATTTCTTGGTTTTGGTAAATATGCCAAAAATTATGTTAACATTAGGGGGACTCCCCTGGTGGTCCAGTGGCTAAGACTCCATGCTCCCAGTGCAGGGGGACTGGGTTCAATTCCAGGTCAGAGAACTAGACACAAACTGCTGTCACAACTGAAAGAACCTGTATGCCGCAAATAAGATCTTGAATGCTGCAACTAAGACCTGGGGCAGCCAAATAAATAAATATTTTTTAAATAAATAAATAACATGCTAACATTAGGGAGAAGGTAATACGGGAACACTCTGCAGTATCTTTACAACTTTCCTGTAAACCTCAAATCCTTCCAAAATAAAACATTTGTCATATAAAAAGTAATTTCCTTCAACAAAAGATACCAGAAGAAAATTGCATCAGCTAAAACTGACAAAAATTAATGTCTAAAACACACACGGAATTCCAACAAATTGATAAGACAGGAATCCCAATAGTAAAATGGACAAGGATATGATTACACAATTCCCAGAAGGAGAAATTCAAATGACTAATAAATATATGAAGAGATGCTCTGTATCACTAATACCCAGAAATATGCTAATTTATATGGATGAGAGTGTGGAGATACAGGAAGCCTAGTTCACTTCTATAGAAGAAAAAAGTAGAACAGTCATCTGGAAAGTACCACGTGAGATGAAGTGTTCAATTACCCCTGTATTATAACCTATAATCCGACTCTAGTGCTACCCAGGAACACTTACCCAGGACCATACACAGGCATAGAAAAGGATGCTCTTCACAGCACTGTGGCAGCAAAGCATTGAGCCAGCAATGGCATCTATAACTGGTACTGTGAGCAAAACATAGTGGACACATGCTCTGGAAGACAGTGCAGCGGAAGAATTAACCACATACACATTCACCAACATGGATAAATCCTGAAAAATTATGCTGTAAATAAAACAGTAAAAAGAAAAATATATATACTGAAATACTATTATATAAATCTAAATGTCATACATTTCATAACATACTCTAAACATACGAGTATGCATGTGGCATGTTTACTAGATATGAAGGAGATAAGGCGTAGGTATGAAGATGGAAAATACTGAAATAAACTAGCCCATGTGAGCCACAAAGAAGACACAGATGCCATGAGCTTCTTATGTTCAACTCTTTGTACCTGAAGACAAATCTAAATCAAAAAGGGCAGAGGGCAGTTTCGGATGAGGGCTTGAGGAGATCACCTTTGAGCTAAGAGCATGAGTTTTAGTGTGGATGGATGTGGGAACATCTATATTGTCTTCTCAGCAGCCCTTTTCTTTACAGGCTGATTACAAAATAAGTTATTTCTTAATGTCCAGATAAGTCATCCACAGATGAGAAACGCATTGCTGTACTTGATCTCATTACAATAAGACATACCAACAGTACAGCCTGACACTCATGAGTAATTCTTTCCAATATCCCTATGAATCCCCTCAACTCACAAAGAACCACTATATCACATCATTTCCCCCGTGATATGTATATACAAAAAGTGAAAAACGTTTTTTCCTTGAGCGGCAAGGGGTAAAGCATTAGGCCAGCCATGCAATCCACCACTGCACCCCAGCATCCCAGCCAGCAAGTGCAATTCTGATTCATGCTTCAATAAGAATACAAATTTATAATATATTTTGAACCTGGAGGGTCATTTACAAATAATGGAAAATGTAAGTTCTAAATCAATGAAAGTCCAGGGAGTACTATACAATGATGGCCACGCCAGTGCCCTAGAAGAGTTACTGTAGCTTTTTTAAGTGTTTAATCTCTGAAACAACAGAGGCCTGCTCACTGTGATTGACAATGTGGCCTATGGCTCAGACCACTGCTGCACTGACTCTAAGCAAATCACAGAAGATTGAAATTCTAAGAGAAGCTGTTGATTTCAAAGCTTTTAATGATTCAAATTTTCAATCAGCAGCTTTTTTTTTCTAGTTCATTACTCACAGACTCTGTGGATCAACTAATGTGTGCAGCCCATCTCCTCCTTAATTCCTCTAGTAATATAATCCTGTCCATCACTTTACCCGGCCCTGGAAAACAAAGCCAAAATATACACGTTCATTTTACCTTCATTTACTCTGGCAAGATTCCAAAAAGCATGGGAAACAAAGTAAGAAAAAGCCAAGCATCTCAGAAAGCTTCTAAAATGAAGCCCATCAAGCCGATGATTCCTTAACACAACTGAACTGATGGGAAATTGAACGTGAGCTGGCAGCTCAGGCTGTGATGAACGAGACATGCACGTGAAAAAAGAAAGAGGGGAGCGTCTTCAACCTCAAGTCAGGACTCTGTCCATCTCACAGTGTCATTCCACCTCGGGGGTCTGGAGATGAAAATAACTTGGCTTTGAAACACACATAGGCTATTCAAGGAAGCAGCCGACAATTTTAAATATGAAGGGGGGTATGGGAATAGGTTCCTACTGTGTAAAATTGCATGTTATTGAATTGATTGAGTTGTCATTCAGCAAAGGTGATTTTAGAAATGAAGCTAGCGGGGAAATAAATAAAGCAGAAATTCAGATAAAATTCATTCAAGTCTTGCCACTGGTATCTGTGAAACTAAAGGATTGCAGCTTATGAAGGTAATGTTATTAAACAAAGATGCTGAAGGTCGTTCCTTGTCACCCTTTTCTATAAATTATCCCACTTCCTCTGTGGCTCATCGGCTGTCACTCAGGAGAGCACTCACAGACTCACCTGGAGCCAGGACCAGCCAGACCTTGTTGGTACTAGGAAATTCCTATGCTGGCTATCTTGCTATTTAGCACAGGAAGCCCAGCTCACTGTTCTGTGATGATCTAAAGGGATGGGGGGTGGGAGGGGAAATGAGAGGGAGGCCCAAGAGAGAGGGGATATATGTATACACACAGCTGACTCACTTCATTGCACAGCAAAAGCTAACATTTTCAGGCAACTCTGTGTGCTGTGTTGTGCCCACTCGGTCATGTCTGACTCTTTGCAACCCCATGGGCTGTAGCCTGCCAGGCTCCTCTGTCCATGGGATTTCCCAGGCAAGAATACTATAGTGGGTTAAAGCAACTGTACTCTGATAAAAAATTTTTTTTAATTCCCTTGGTGTCTTAAAGGTCTCCTGGAACCCATTTACCATGTCCTCACCCCAACCATGATCCAGACTCACCTCCTGCCCCTTCAGTGCCCCCACTAAGCCATCAGTTCTCATGGCTGACAGTAGATGATCAGAGATTTAGAGGAAAAAGACCCAGCTTTAAGGCATCTGATGAGCTAGTCAACAATAGCACTTACATAGACCCCACTCCAGTACTCTTGCCTGGAAAATCCCATGGGCGGAGGAACCTGGTAGGCTGCGGTTCCATGGGGTCGCTAAGAGTCGGACGCGACTGAGCAACTTCACTTTCACTTTTCACTTTCATGCATTGGAGAAGGAAATGACAACCCACTCCAGTGTTCTTGCCTGGAGAATCCCAGGGACGGGGGAGCCTGGTGGGCTGCCGTCCATGGGGTCACACAGAGTCGGACACAACTGAAGCGACTTAGCAGCAGCAGCAGTCTCTAAAGGTCTGGAGGAGGGCCTGGCAACCCACTCCAGTATTCTTGCCTGGAGAATCCCATGGACAGAGGAGCCTGGCAGGCTACAGTCCATGGGGTCACAGGGAGTCAGACACGACTGAGGCAACCTAACACACACACAGTCTCTAAAGGTATGTGGCAAGTTCCTGCTTCATTAGGGTTACCTTGAGAACTGAGAAGAATTGACTCTGAACTGTATCTTGCCTGTCCTGGGTGCTCTATAAAAATGTGTTCAGTGAACGAAGGAATAATGAACAACTGGCAGTTCCTACAATAGTCAGAGAAAACTACAATCAGCACCCGTCCTGACAAGTCTGTGCAGAAGAACAAAACCTCAGCCGAGGATGGGAGCAGAGGGACAGAGAACCAGCAAGGAGGCAGCAAGCTTCCAGGACTTTGGCCAAGGAGACTAGGAATCAGAACAGAGCTCCAATCCCAGCAGGGAATCCAAGTGTGGAATGGGATCAACTTGGCGGAGCTTAAAGGAAGTGTGTGTACACTCACCCATCAGCTTGGGCAGGGCAAGTGGGCAGGGGGCATCACAGAGGAGGGAACCTCCAGGCCTGCCCCAGCTGAGCAGGGCCCAGGAAGACCACTGACCCAACTCTCTCATCTGCATCTCCACCTTTAAAAACTGGCTCTCAGGGTGGTGTAAATTTAAGTCAAGGACTTCCTCTGTAGGGTGTTTCATATGAGCGCCTGCTCTTGTGGAAAGTGCACTAAGGAGACAACTTCAGAAACACCAGATTCAAGTCCCAGCCCTGACGGGACTCGCATGTGTCCTTGGACAAATCATTGAACTTCTCTAATTACAGGTCCCGCCTCATAACTGGGGGCAATGATTCAACCTACTGGAGTGTTGGAGCATAAAGAAGGTTCCACATGTGGAAGTGCTCAATAAAGAACAGAGTGCTATAACTGTTGGCTGTTTGTGTATTCCATGGTATTTCATATTGAATCCAATGTTGAACTTGTCAAATTAAATTTTCTGTGATTATAAAGCTTTGATTCCAAGAGACTTTTTTAAGCATCAAGCAGACAAGGTGAGTTTTGGAGGGAGCTAGAGAGGCCTTTATCGGAGCCTCTGAAATCACACTGCAATCGGTGTGTGTACCCAAAGCATCTCTGCTTAACCCAGGCTCTGCTGGAAGCTGTGATCCTCAGCCCCATATGAAGCACATTTAAGTGTCTGCCGGAGGGCATGTAAATAAAACCTTCACTGAGGTAAACAGTTGTTCAGTTTTACAGCCAGTTCGCACGTAACTTCTATGTCGCATTATGATATATGGCTTCTGTGTGTTTTGAAGTGCTGGAAATGTCATTCCATGTGGCATCGTCTATGTGACTGGCTGATAAACGATTATTTACTTGCTAGTTTTCACGGCCCATGAAAGTCTTTAAACTGGAACGTTGTCCATAACTACCCGTTAGCGATTATGGTAATTCTTTCTAACAGGATGTGAGCAGTCATCCTGACAGCCTTCGTGGTATAAGGGGGAAGGTTGGGTGAGATAAGGAGTTCACCCTCAACCCAGGGGGTTCCGTCTGGTTGTCTAAACCAAAGGCTATGCCAACCGTTGGTTGTCGTGTTATGACCAAACGAGGAACGTGTGCAGTCTTAACACATGGTGCGTGTCACAAACATGAAATGATTCCAGGAAAGAGCCTGAGTGCTATAAACAGCACCTGTTACTGAGTCAAGTGACTGAAGCCTCACCTTCTGTTGGTTTCACCCCGAAGTGACTGTTCAGTGGCTGCACACGATCTGAAGGCCCAGACGAGAGACTCAAGAACGTTTGTTCCACTTCCTGGTGACGTCTGTGAATGCTTCTGGGATGGGAAGCAGGTCACTTCTCTGCCCGCAGCTTGAAAACGGAATGGATCTGAATATTGCCTGAAAGACTGTTGGTTGGAATTTGCTAAGTACTTTTAATAGAAATAACAGTATAAATAAGAGTTTGAAAATGTTACCATGGTTATTCTAATAACAATAGTTACCAAGTATGGAGGGCTTATTGCTTACCGGAAACTCTCCTGAGCGTTTTACGTATAAGAGTCAACTGATACAGTAAGCCAACGAGGCATGGTTTGTCATTTCCATTTCACAGAGGAGAAAACTAAGGCTCAGAGAGGCTAAGTGACTTGTCTGCACTCTTGACTACCCCTCCACTGTTGATGGAAGCCCTTGTGATCTTCATTCATGAGTGCATGCTAAGTTGCTTCAGTAGTGTCCGACTATCTGCGACCCTATGGACTATAGCCCTCCAGCCTCCTCTGTCCACAGAGTTCTCCAGGCAAGAACACTGGAGTGGGTTGCCATGCCCTTCTACAAGGGTTCTTCCTGACCAAAGGATCAAACCCTCATCTCTTATGTCTCCTGCATTGGCAGGTGGGTTCTTTAACACTAGCGCCACCTGGGAAGCCCTGTGATCTTCATACTTTCCATATTTCCTCAATTTAAAAAGAAACTATTTTAATTGTATTATACAATCAGGAAGATATTTTGTCATTAGCTTTCTAGGCTAGACCTCAAAAATCAGTGTTAGCTATACACAGCTGATTCATATGAACCCAAGTCTGAGCAGGGGTCCAAGTGAAAGACAATAAAGAAGATAGAAAATGAGGAACCAGGGGTAGAGGAAGAATTCAGAGCTGGGGGAGGAAAGAGGCAAGCCAATGGAAATGGAAGGGAAGAGGTCTTCATGGACAAGGATGATGGCATGTGAAGACAAAGGGGACGGACATTCCAGGCCGAGGGGACAGTTTGAGCGCAAACATGGAGGAGAGAGCCTAAGGGTGGAGAACGTGGAAAAGAGCAGTGGTAGGAGGCTGGAGCTGAATGGCAAGGTGCCTTCAGTGTCAAATTAACAACTTTGGACTCAGTTCCATCCCTGGAACCAGTGCCAGTTTTTACCTCATGCAGATTTTGTAACATAAAAATGTAATGAATATTAAAACTGCTATCTGTCAACTGAAAAAAGAAAGAAGCAATTGTTGGCACCTACAAGATCAAAATTTTTGAAAAACGATGAAATTACTTAAGTGTCGTATTTATAATAAGAATCATCTTCTCCTTTGAAGTAATGAAAAAGATGATTTTCACATTTTCAAAATACTAATGATAATTCAACACATGAAATTATTACCGACACTTGAATGTATGTGATCATGGGCCAGTTCTTCTGGTGTGTTGTTTTGTTTTGTTTTATTTTAACACCATCCCCAGCACTCCATTACTGTCTCAGGTACTCAGTAAACATTGGGGACTAGAGTTTCTGAGCAAACTTCCAGCCTCAGCAGGTACCTGGAAGTACGAAACAGGGAAACTGAGGCAGGAGCCCAATCATGAGCTAACTCAGTGGCATGTAGAGACTGCTGCTTGGAGCCTCCTCAGGGCTTGGGGCTTAGCTCAGCAGAAGAAAGAACCAAATACCAGGTACCCCTCCTGGCACAGCAGAAATACACACTCATTGAGTGGACCAGGTGCCGGATACTTGAGAATTCAGTCTCCCAGCAATTCCTCCAGAGTCACAAGAAACCCAGGGACTGATGGAGTGGAGCTTGGAAGTGGAGGGTATCCATGAGTCCTGAGTCCAGAGGCAAGTGAAGGAGCCTGGGCAGAGACCCTCCTAGACAAGATGCAAAGGATCTTCACCAGTTTTCTGAAACTGTGTGACTTGGCAGTCTCCCTTGCATGCATGTCATTGGGAGACAAGACAGGATGTTTGTTTTAGCTTTGATTTGTTTTGGCCATTGTGCCCAGAGCACGTGTGGTCATGTTCCAGCCCAGGATAGGCCTGCCCTAACTCTTGGGCTTCATCTCCATCCTTGCTGCCCCCATCTTGGACGCTTTTCTGTTCTTCACTCTCTCCACTTTGGATATTTTGGAGTCTTTTCCTTATGACAGGCACATTCTTCTCCCCTTGCTCCTCTCTCCTCCCTCACCTGTTTACTCAATTCTTCACTCATCTGTTGGCTTTGTTACAGAGTCCAAGCTCATACCGCTCACTGCACGACAGGTCAATAAATCAAAAGACGAGTTGATGAGCCAAGGAATAGTAACTTTATTTGGAAAGTCAGCAAATAGATAGCGGACTAGTGTCCCAAAGAACCATCTTCCCCAAGTTAGAATGCAGGCTTCTTTTATGCTAAAGAGGAGGGGATGTAGTTGGTTATTGTAAACTTCTTAGTGTCAGAATCCTTTGTTCTTGTAGCTGTTCATGTAGATCATTTCATGATGTCCCTGTTAACTTCCTACAAGACAAATGCCATTCCCCATTCTGCAACTTTTTACCTCTATAAGAATGGAAAAGCATTATCCCTTTAAAGATCAGAGCCTTGAGAATGGGCTATCCTGTATATTTTAAGCTACAGGCAACATTCTTAACTTAGAGCAATAGAAGGTGTATGTGTGTGCTAAGTCACTTCAGTCATGTCTGACTCTTTGCAACCCTACAGACTGTAGCCCACCAGTCTCCTCTGACCATGAAATTCTCCAGGCAAGAATACTGGAGTGGGTTGCCATGCCCTCCTTCAGGGGATCTTCCCGACCTAGAAATGGAACCCTCATCTCTTATGTCTCTTGCATTGGCAGGTGTGTTCTTTAACACAAGTGCCACATGGGAAGCCCAGCAATAGAACACAAAGGTTAAAGTAAAAGAAACATCCAACATGGAGTCATATTTGTTCTTTCCTGTTACAACTTAAACAACACTTCCCAAGGGAAGCCTTCTCTCCTAGAGCAGATGAATACCTGATATATACTCCCATAGCACCTATTACCCCCTTTTTATAATTCCTATCACACTTGTAATTATGTGTTTGTTGTTTCCCACACCTCTCCACCATGAACTTTATAAAGCAGGACTTAAATCAGTCTTGTTTTCCCACTGTATCCTCAGCATCAAGAACAGGACCAGGCACAGAACAGACCAGTAAAGATTTGTTAAACACGTGAGCAAGAGTCACGTGTCTATGGAAGATCTGAAAATCTGCATTAGTCCATTGGGAGTTCCTAGAGGCTGGGACCGAGCCTAATTTGTCTTACACCTGTGCTGCCTTGCATTGCTGATGTCACATTGCAGGGACTGGATTTTAAAAGGCGGACAGTGGATGGGAGAGCATGAGATGGCATTTCCTCACACCAGGCTCTTCTCTTGCATCCAACCCCAGAAGACCAATGGGGTTGGAATTTCACCTCACCCAGCCCCACATCAGTTTCCTCTTCTCAACCCCTACAGGCCTTCATGGCTGTGCCATTTCTTTGGCACTTGTCACACCCTGCTTTTTCATGTCTCTCTCATGAGCTCCTTCAAAAGAGAAGCTGTCTTCTCTTTCTTTTAATTTCTTGGTTCCTAAATAATTTCTTGCTCAGAGCCAGTGCTCTATATATGTTCATTGAGGGCTGAAGAGAACCTGAATGTTTCCAAAAAGATTTTTTAAACCTCCTTCACTGGTGGACTTTGAAAAATTAGGGTGGATTTTCAGGTGTGTGAGAAAGTTGAATGACAGCTTTTCTGGAAGCAGAAAAGTAAACTACATGAGTCTCTCTCCAAACCTTCAATTCTATGAAATTAAGCAGCATGTTGACACTGTAAAAGATGAGAAAGTGCTCTTTTTGTCTTTATTCATTTTAGACAAAGCCTGCCTATGTCGGGTATGCTTTGATTTTGGGGGTCCTGGAAGAATGGGAAGCATTCTTCACTCTGACTTCAAGTAAACACAGCAGGTCCTTGTCCTACTAAAGACAGAATGAGCAGCTTGCTCAGAAAAGCTGAGGATGGATTCCCAGAATTAGCCCAGAAAAGACCAGCAGCACCACAGAAGTGACCCTGTCACTTCAGAGATGAGGCCTTGCTTCCAAAAGGTCCTAACCCCACACTGACTGGCACGTTGCCCTGGCCTGCAGATAACACGAGAAATCTCATTCTGCCTTTGCGCCAGGATCCTCCTTGCAGGAGTTCTGCTAAGCCTCTCTACACCTTCCCTCACAGGCAGAGGCAGGAAAGGCCCCCTCAGAGGAACCTCTGGATGTGTCACTAATCCATTCCCCTGCTTCTGTGTCACATTTAATTACTCACTCAATACAGAGTTATCTGTACTGCAACTCCAGACTAATGAGATACTGCGAAGCCTTCAAATTGGGGATTACCAAGTACAGCATGTTATACTAAGGTCGGTTTGGATGGTTCTAAAGCTCTGATTACTACATGATCACCTTCTTTTTAACCTGAAACCCTTTCATTTCTCATTTTTCAAAAGGGAATAACTATAGGGTATTTTGGAAGAGGTAAAGTGTGTTGCTTGGTTATTTGTTTTGACTGCATGAAAGCCTCAGTGATCAATATCTAAATCCTCAGAGCTGCATTGAAGCTACCACCTTCGTAATCTTCCCAACGGGGTATGCTGACCTTTGCTTTAAGGGAATAAGAAATTACAACCTCTTGATGACATTTTTGCAGGGAAATAATGCAAGAGGCTGGACAGCCATTGTTTTGAATGTGTTTGCATTCTTACCTAGTTTAATGATCAGAGAGACCCCATGCAATCCTTTTATCCCAATTCCTTATCAAGTCCATCTCACAAAGGTACCAGGACTTTGCCTTTCACCATATATTTGCTATGCCCAGGAAACTGGGGTCATTCAGAGCTTCCTGGACTCTGACTACACACCCCCTATGTCTGTCCAGTAGCTGCTAGTCACGTGCGGCAATCGAGCAGTTGGAACATGGCTGTCCTGAATTGAGATGTAAGTGTAAAATACACACCAGACTTTAAAACTTAGAATTTTTAAAAATGTAAAATATCAAATTAATGAGTTTTCTACATGCGATTACAGGTTGAAATGAAATGTTCTAGATGTACTGAGTTAAATCCGGATTTTTCATCCTCAGTAGCATAGACATTTGGGGCTACATGGCTTTTTGCCATGGGATGCTGTCCCCTGTGCATTGTAGGATGTTCAGCTGCATCTCTGGCTTCTTCCTATTAAGTGCCACCAGCACACTCCAAGTTGTGACAACTAAAACTTGCCTAATGGCATTGCTAAACATTGCCAAATGCCCTCAGGGTGCAAAATCTCCCCTGGTTGAGAACCATTGGGATAAATAGAATACACTATTAAAATTAATATCACTATTCATTTTACTTTTTTTAATGTGGTCACTAGAGAACTTAAAACTACACTTGTGGCTTTTATTGTATTTATGCTGGACAGTGCTACCCTAGACTGAGCATCCTGAGATCAAGGTTCTTTCTTTTCTTTGTTGCATCACCAGAGCTGAGGGCAAGGACCCTTGGGCCTGGCACGGAACAGAGGAGCAGGAGCAGAACTGCAGCCTGTAATGTTTGCAGGTGGGGTTGGTAGGCAGCTGCCCACTGAAGACATTCAGGTAAGTAATAGGAAGGAAATGGGAAAAACACTGAAAGGTCACAGATCAGGCCCACCGGTGCTGGAAGAACCCAGTTGCAACAATCCCAGAGTTTGAGGGGAAGAGAGTTCTAGTAATTATCATGAAATCACAGGCTGGACCTGATGGCATATTAACCATTGGATAAAGTCCACCTCAGGAACCCATGTTGTCTTCTAACCAAAAATAGCTTTGCATGTGTGCATGCTAAGTCGCTTTATTTGTGTCCGACTCTTTGCAACCCTGTGGACGGTAGCCTGCCAGCCTCCTCTGTCCATGAATACTGGAATGGGTTGCCATGCCCTTCTCCAGGGGATCTTTCAGACCCAGGGATTGAAGCCGCATCTCTTATATCTCCTGCATTAGCAGGAGGGTTCTTTACCACTAGCGCCACCTGGGATGCCCAAGAATAGCTTCACCAGTGTCAAAATAGTAAAAAATAATGTATCATTTGGGGACATAATATCTTAATCAGCATACAAGCTCCCAAGTCCCTCTGACATTTGCTTATATTCTACTTTCTAATTCTGATCCTCTTAGTCTGCCTTTCCTCAGCTGTTCTTTCCAGTCCTGGGTTCACCTCCCCACCTATCAGACCACAAAATCCTCATAAGTTTGCTGTTCTTAAGGCACCGAGCATACCTTTCCTCCACCATGTGCTCCCAACCTGTTCTCATATGGTCACATCTCCCAGGTTGGGTGGGAACTCTTTACTCATACCCTGACTTGCTTACCACCTCCAGCTCTTTCTAAACTGGTTCTTCCTGGACATTCTTCTAATACTTAGGCCTTAATGAAGGTACATGTTTCATGGTTGAGTGTATTCTCTAATGCCAGGCATCTCACATTGCCTGCAGTAAGGCTCAGGGATCCTGTCCCATAACCTACCCCACTGTCCTCATGACAGAAAAGAAATTTTAACATTATTGTTTTATCAATTAAGTTGTCTTTCACTGAAAGTAACAGAGAACTCCAACTCAAAATAACTTAACAAATAAGGTAGGCAACTCCATATTTAATTGGGTAGCCGAAGGACATCACTAAGGACCCAGGTGCTTTGCATCAAGGGTCCCTGATGGCACTGGTCCATGGCCTGTTAGGAACTGGGTCACACAGTAGGAGATGAGGGTCAGGCAAAACCAAAACCATCCCTACCCCCAACTCCTGAGTGTGGAAAAATTGTCTTCTACAAAACCGGCCCCTGGTGCCAAAAAAGATTGGACATTCTCAGAGCATCCACTTTGTCCTTAGTGTTGCTCCCTTAATAGTCCCAGAATATCTGCAGCAGTCCCAGGTGCTCCAAAGACTTTGTTCAGAGCTGGAAAAGGAGCCATCTCTTCTCTGTGTCTCATTTGAAAAGTGAGAACCCCTTTCCCATAAGCCCCCTGCAGACTTATCATATCTCACTGGGAAGAGTTGCTTCACGTATCTATACCTAACCACTAAACATCAAGGAGGAGAAGGGACAAAAGAGGATGAGATGGTTGGATGGCATCACTGACTCAATGGACATGAGTTTGAGCAAACTCCGAGAGATGGTGAAGGATAGGGGAGCCTGGCATGCTGAAGTCCATGGCGTTGCAAAGAGTCAGATGCAACTTAGCAACTGAACAACAACTGGTAAGGAGGAGGGGATCACCAGGACTGGCTCAGACAGTGGCTGTCAAAGCCTGGTCTTCAGACCAATAGTATCAGCATCACTTGATGCAAATTCTCTGACATCACCCAGACCTACTAAATCAGGGCTGGTGCTCAGCGACTGGTGTTTTAACAAGCCTTCTGCATGATTCTGATGCCCATTAAAGTTTAGGAACCATTGACAGACCAATCTAGGCTTGCTTCTGGGCTAAAGCCTGCCTCCCTTGAAACATGCCATCATGATAAGGGCAGACATATAACAAAATCAGGGTTATTTTACAAAGGAGAAAGGAGTGATGTAAGAATAGAGGTTGAATAGAGGTTGGTTAAATAGCCAACATTACATGCCATAATCACCAAGTCAATTTTTTTCCTTTTCTGACTGGAAAAGAAGCCTTCCTATGTTATACACTTTTATTGCACATGCCTGGCAACCACTTTACAATAGTTCAAAGAGTGTTTTGGGAGTATTCTTAGAAAAAGTTTAACTCTACTTCTATACAATATTCAACAAAAACAACAACCCTTTAGCAACACAGTCTTCAAAACTATTACCCTTAAAAGGGTTTCATATTATCCTCAGGATAATTTTATAAAGTAGAAAGAGCAGTTGTTATTTTTATTTTCATTTTACAGGTGGGAAAACTGAAGTTCAGGAAGGACAGAATCACACAGCTAGCAAATTTTAGGGTGAGCATTCACTTTGTAGATCTTCTGGCCTCAACTTTTTATTCCTTCCATGATGATACCAAGCTTTCTCCCAGATAAACATCTCCAAGCAGAGGCCACTGTGATTCAACACACCCAGTGTCAGAACTCAGTGGGGCAATGACCTCCTACAATAAAGCATATTGGAAGAAAGCCATGGCTGTCTCCATAACTTTCACCCGCATGACCTGTTCTGGTGCGAGACAGTGGGATTCCACCTACAAGAGAATCTGACAGCTAGAAGAAATGGCCGAAATTTCCCTACCACTGTTAATTGTGCAGCAGAGAGATTTTGCATGCTGCTACCCAAGAAAATGAACATTTTCATTAACACTGTAGATTTAATTATTGACCTAAAGTTCAGCAAAAGAGATGCTACCCTAATCACATTGAAGCCACCTAAGAAGATATTTTTCTCTAGAAAATCCAAATGATTTTTTGTTTTATTTTTGCTAGAAATATGAATGATTTTGAATTGATGCTTTTGGATTGTAGTACTGGAAAAGACCCTTGAGAGTCCCTTGGATGCAAGGAAATCAACCCTGAGTATTCACTGGAAGGACTGATGCTGAAACTGAAGCTCCAATACTTTGGCCACTTGATACAAACAGCCAACTCATTGGAAAAGACCCTTATGCTGGGAAAGATTGAAGGCAAAAGGAGAAGGGGGTGGTAGAGGATGAGATGGTTGGATAGCATCACAGACTCAACGGACATGAATTTGGGCAAACTCAGAGATAGTGAAGGACAGGGAAGCCTGAGGTGCTATAGTCCATGAGGTCACAAAGAGTCAGATATGACTTATCAATTGAATAACAGTAAGAAATGTTTAAATATAGCACACACGGTATACATTAAAATAAATTTCAACAGTAATTTTCAACTAGGGGACACAGGCTATGGTATTCTTGAATAGCCATCAAACCAGGAGCTCAAACCCTAAAGATCACATGGGGTTCCTGGGGCAACAGAACCCAAGAAACAGATGTTTCTCAACTCCATCTCCCATTAATCTAACCATTCTCCAGCTCTACCAGGAAGTCCCTTCAGATCTTGGGAGCACTCATTACTAGAACAGTGCTGCCTGAGATGGGAAACCTAGGAGCTCTACCACAGCCTGAGTCAACTCTGAGATCCTAATAGGCATCCAGAGACCCAGGGAGCAGAAAATAGTATATACCTGAAGACTCCCTGGAGAAAAGGACTTTCGTGGAGAAAACTACATCAGCAGACTTTATTAAGGAACCCTGAAGGTAGGACAAGAGCAACATTATCCCGATGGCCCTCGCTCAAGGCTTCTCCAAAGGAATGATCCTCTCCAGATTCTCTGCTGTTGGCCCTGCTGCTGATTTTCCTCCTGTCTTTTGTGGCTTCCATGTATCCAAAGAGATGCCACTGAGCCTGGAATTTCTAATAATCTGTGCTGGACCAGCTCTGGATTCTAGCATCACTCCAACCTGACTTAGCTTAAATCTAATGCACCCGCTCTCCAAGATGCTGTCACCAAAGAGAACTTTCCTTTTGATCAAAAGAAAGCCCTGATGCAGTGCCATTGGGTCCCAGAGCAGCTGCCAAGTCCTGTCCCTAACCAAAGCCAAGCATCTTCCTGCCAAAACCCAGGTGGAAGGGAGCTCTTTCCCCACCTCAGCCCTGCAGGAACACGGCAGCTCAAAGCCCCAGGAAGCGCTCCGCCTGAGCAGGGTTCATGAATGCTTTATTATTGTTCTGCTGAGCAGTTACCCCCATGCCAAGCAACCCTGAACAACCTTTCTAAGCCGCAGTGATGGATGTTTGCAGGAAACCCATGGGAGTTATTAATATTCATGTTCCCGTCACACTTTTGCAAGTAATGGAAGCTTGTTTTCTGTAACACATCATTAGGCAAGGAAGATAAGTGACCTCCTAGAGTTTTGATGTGCAAAGGGTGGTCACCCAAGGCTCAGAAGGGGCTGAGGGAAGAGCAGGCAGGTGAGAGGGGTGACGGTGTTGCACTCTCCTTTCAGAGACTCCCAAAAGACCCTTTCGGTGAAGGCGGGCCTTCGTGGACCCCCCTCCCACAGAGCGAGCAGAATCTGGGACTGGAATCTGGGGAATGGTCACAGTGTCTCCCCTCCCCCAGAGGACAGCAGGACCCAATGTCGGGTGTCTGAGGGCACAGATCTGAGAGCACAGAGTGAGGAACTGGGAGGGCTGGGCTGAGCCATCCTGCCTATTCTCGAGCGCTGGAGAGGCCTACAGACTCGGGAGCCAAAGAACAGGGGGTCGTGAGGGTCAGAAGGAGAGCATTTGCTGAGAGCTCAGGGAAGATTTGGTCCAGAGCAGCGAGGACTGAAGTGAGGGAAGGAGACATGTCCAGCAACTCTAAGAACCAGTCAATGGGGCAAGAGAGTGATTATTACCCATAAGCCTCCCAGAGCTGCCCACCTGCCCCTCTCCATTCTAAGGAAGTGCCCAGTTACAATGCAAGCTGTTGTCACACACGCCATCCACATTTCAGAATGTGTGGATTCTGTGTCTCTGTTTCCTCATCTGCAAATTGGGCATAAGAGTCATACTGACCTCTTTTTGTTGTAAGAAGAGTTAATACACCTAAACATAGAACAGCATCTGGCCTGTAGTACACTCCATTAAATGCAAGCCATCATCATTATCACTATTAATATTATTTATGGGTCCATTTCCCTCAATAGACTGAGTTCTATGGAAGGAGAAACCATGTCTCATTTACATTCGTTACCCCAAAGCCCAGCACTGTGCCAGGCACAACTTAATTGCATAGTAAATACCTACTGAATGAATGAATCAATGAACAAATGATACATTTCCTGATCCTGTCATTGTAGGAAAGGCCTCACTCTACACTTAGGCTACATGAAGTCATTTCTTCCTAATATTAACAGCATCAGGTCACTGATTCATTCAACAAATATTTGTTGATCACTTTCTCTGGGCCAGGTGCTATTCTGGGTGCTGAGACTGTAGCAGGGAAACAAACGGAGAGACTGTCAGGCCTCATGGAACTTGCCTTTCATTAGGGGAAAGAGAAGGCAAGTGAAAAAAGAAGTAAAATGTGTTCTGTTTGATGACTATCTGTGCTATGGAGAACAGTTGAACAACAAGAAGTGGGAAACTGCTATATGAGACAGGGAGGTCAGTATGGCGTCTGTGATGACCTAGAGATGTGACCAGGGTTTGGAGGAAGGCTCAAGAGGGAGGGGACATATATATAATCATGACTGATTTGTGCTGTTATATGGCAGAAACCAACACAGCATGGTAAAGCAATTATCCTCCAATTAAACTTTTTTAAAAGAAAAGATGCCAGGGAGCAGGGAATTTCCCTGGTGGTCCAGTGGTTAAGAATCTGCCTTCCAACGCAGGAGAGGCAGGTTCAATCTGTGGTCAGGAAACTAAGATCTCACATGCCACAGGGCAACTAAGCCCAGGCCCCATAATTAGAAGTGCCGCTGCCCTGCAACTGGAGAAAGTATGCGTGACACAACGAAGACTCAGCATGGCCCAAAAATAATTTAAAAATTAAATTTTAAAAAGGAATGGCAGGGAGCAGGGGCATTCTGTGTAACAACAGTGCTAAGGGAGGTCTGCTGGAGAAGGGAGCCAAGGAGGCGGGGGAGCCAACCACGTGCGTGTAGGGGAAGAGACTTCTGGTTAGAGGAAAACAAAGGTGCAAAGACAGGTTTACATCTTCTGGCCACACCTTAGTGACAGATTTCATAGCCTTCTTATAATGGAGAGGGTTTCCTTAGATACCTGAGCCGTCAAGGTCAGCTCAGGGTACCGAGTTTTTCACGAAGTCAAACCACAATCAAGCAGTGACAGCTCTTTGTTAACTGTGATTGTGAAGTGAAACTGGATCTCTCAGTGTGATCAGGAAGGAACACTTCTGACAATTCCAGATCTGTCCCCATCTTTAGTTCATAAATCTCATTTCCTTCTGGATAGATCTGTTAAATGAGATATTAGATATAAAATGCCTAAAAGACACTTGATCCTTGGAAGAAAAGCTATGATGAACCTAAACAGCATATTAAAAAGCAGAGACATAGTTTTGCCCACAAAGGCCCCTATGGTCAAAGCTATGGTTTTTCCAGTAGTCAGGTACGGATGTGAGAGTTGGACCATAAAGAAGGCTGAGTGCCAACGAATTGATGCTTTAAAACTGAGGTGCTGGATAAGACTCTTGAGAGTCCTTTGGACAGCAAGGAGGTCAAACCAGTCAATCCTAAAGGAAATCACTCCTAAATATTCACTGGAAGCACTGGTGCTGAAGCTAAAGCTCCAATACTTTGGCCACCTGATGTGAAGAGCCAACTCATTGGAAAAGACCCTGATGCTGGGAAAGACTGAAGGCAGGAGGAGAAGGGGATGACAGAGGATGAGATGGTTGGATGGCATCACCGACTCAATTGACATGAGTTTGAGCAAGCTCTGGGAGTGGTGACAGACAGGGAAGCCTGGCATGATGCAGTCCAAGGGGTCAAAAAGAGTTGGACACGACCGAGAAACTGAACAACAACAAGTGCTATACTGGGCACACTGCAATTGGTTAAATGGTTATTCCTATTATTCCAGTCATTCCTTCACCCTCCCCAAGTCCCAACCTTCCAAAATGCCACAAACAAGGAAAAATACTGGAGGAGGTTGTTGCTCTGTTGCTACTTGGGAAGCACGGGTAGGGAGGGGGAAGAACAGGATAACTGACCACTGATGGGCATTTTCTGCACCAGACTGTGAGTGAGCAGCTTGAGAGAGGCAATCTCCAGCTCTGTAACTCTGCACGATACCCAGCAGATGATCTGCCACATGGTAGGTACTCAATAAATGCTTGATGACAGAATAAATGGAAATAAAGTGCAGCCCTACGTGGTGGACCTCGGGACTGTAATACACTCATTTCCATGAGTCCTACTGGCGTCTTAGCCAGCCTGAGCTGGTGACACCTACAGCGCGAGGCTGCACTTCGACCTAACACCTCAGGAGCTTGTCTCTTGCTGTCCACACGAACACTCGCTCAAATGCCGCCTGGTGTTCAGGGTGGGGCATGAGTAGCAACCCACAAAGGGAGTCTGGGTGATTTTACTGCACTTAGCTTTGTTGGCATTTAGATAAATCATTACTTTCTGTAGTTTTAAACTTTAGCTTGGTGTTCTCAGAGAAGATATAAATTATTAAACAAAGGAAAGCAACTCTGGCTTCAGATCAGCTGGCAATTAGCATTACCTAGCACTGAGGAAAAAGTCCCTTCATGTGGTCCACATGTCAGCTTAAGGAGCTCATGTTTTGGCAATGATGCTCAAGTTCTAGCTGATATTAATCTCAGATGTGCCTGGAACCCAGGGAGAATAATTGAAGTGATTTGGGCATTCACCTCTACTACAAGAGAAAAGGAAATTAAAAAGAGAAGGAAAAAAGGAAATGTAAATCTTGGTATAAGAATAGAGGGAATTTACATGAACTGCCCACTTTCTAGTTACCATGTATGGTACATATATGAACTCATTTCAATTTTTACATCATGAAGTAGGTGTTACTCTCTCTGTTAGTCAGGCAATCAAACTGAGGTTCAGAGAAGTTGAGTAACTCACCCAAAGGCACACAGCAGGTGGAGAAGCAGAGAGTAGAACCTGGATTTGCCTCACACTAAACTGCCTCCTCTCAGAAGAGAGCATAGGACCCTACCAGGCAGCCACAAAGTACACCCCAAAGGGTTTGTGGGCCATGAGCAACAATGCCTGGGGAAGAGTTTAAGTGTGGACCACTCCCTTTGAATGTACATATCCTCAAGGGAAGGATGAATCTGCACACATTTCCATGACATTAGAATTATTCCCTCCCTGTAAGAAGAAAAAAATAAAATGTTTCTTTGTAACAAACTGAGCTAAAGTCATGAGGTCCTATAACACTATTTCTCAACTTTTTCTTCACGCAATCCCCCACTTTGACATCTGTCATGTCCCGTCATTAGAATATAATCTATGTCATATGTATAGAGAGAGATAGAAATGTATCATATTTATATTCCCCTTCAATGCTAGAACTGAGTCTTGCCCCAACAGACTCTTAGTTAATATTTGTTGAATGAATATTCGTGTGTAAAATCTATCACAGGAAATAAAAGATTATAAGTGATCCAACTAAATAAATAGGGTTCCAAAAAAAGAGAAGACTTTAAGCATTGATTTTTTTTCTGATTTCAAAAGTAAATCCTCCTCTTGGAATTCAGAAAACGACCAGCGTTATTGACACTGGAATATGAGGAAAGGGGAGGTTTAATTAACCAGACAGCAAAACAAAAGTCTTTGTTTACCTAAGAGTTCCCTCTGCCATTGCCAGGTACCTCTTACCATGAAGAGTTTTCACTGCTCAAGGATGAACCTCATGGGGCTGGGGGGGGTGGGGGAAATGCAGTTTAAAAAGGTAAGTAACAGCATTAAAATAACACCACCAGAAAGGCTTCTGAGGATTCTCAGGTCACAGTTCTAACTGGTCGGGCAATATTAATAGGAGGGAGAAAAAGAGCAGAAGGCTGTATCGAAAAGATCCTCAGACTACAAAGACAGAAGTGAAATTCTGAACAATGAAAGCCAGGAAAGCTCAGAAGAAAATATGGCTTCAAAGATTCCTAGTGAGACCCTTTTTGGACTTTTCCATGTAGGAGATGCAAGAGACACAGGTTCAAGCCCTGAGACAGGGAGATCCCCTGGAATAGGAAATGGCAACCCCTTCCAATGTTCTTGCCTGGAAAACTCCATGGATAGAGGAGCCTGACTGGCTACAATCTGTAAGGTCGCAAAGAGTCAGACACAACTGAGCATGCATGCAGCATGACCCTTTTTACCTATCTAGAGAGAACACACACACACACACCCTGATGAGAATATTCCCAGCCAGTCCTTGGTAACCTTCCAACAACCATTGTTGCCAATTACTGTCCCTTTGGTCTCAGAACACCTGCTTGGAGTGACACAAGCCAGAGATTCCAGCAGAGCATCCCAGGACCATTGAAGTTCACATTAGCCAGGTGACTTCTGAGCCTGAGGGAAGAGCCAGCTCAAACATTTCACTTGGGATCATGCCAAAATGCAGCTGCCTAAATAACAGCCCCATAACCAGCTCCCATAAGATTGTCCCTCTGGACAAGAAGAATCATTTTTGCTGCCAGGATATGAACTGCCTATTCAGGTAAAGACTGACAGTGTGATAAAATCTAAATCTTCCTCAGAAATTTTAAACCTTCTTAAAACACAAACCTAGACATATCCTCTGACATACAACTCCTGACATTTTACAATTAACTGACACATAAAATAGCTAAAACATACCCAACATTCACTATGTGCCCAACTCTAAGTATTAGCTTGTGTAACCAATGCAAAAAAAAAAAATCTATGAGGTGAGAAATATCATTACTCCCATTTTATGGATGAGGAAATTGAGACCCTGGAAGATTAACTTGCCCACGATCACACAGTTCCAGAGCCCTCACTCTCACCCACTACGCTATACTATGTCTTATGCTAGGATTCCAGGAAAATCTTAGATGTTTATGTCACTTGCTATCACTGACACAAAGTAACCCTTACGTCTTTCAATTGGGAATACATGTGCATTCCTGAGGATTTATCCAATTCAGCAAGTTCAATGAAACCTTATTCAATATCTTCTTGGTGAAAATCAGGGCCAGAGGTGGGGGTGGGCTCCATCTGGAGGTGGGCATCTGGCTTTCCTCCTTGCAGCTCACTGCCCAGGAGGAGGTGTGCTAGTGTGCGAGCCACAACTACTGAAGCTTGAGCAACCTAGAGCCCATGACCCACGACAAGAGAAGCCACCACAGTGAGCGCTACTGGGCCATGATGCAGGGTGGGATAGTCTGTGCGATGAACAACGAGGCAGGTCTTCCCTGGTGGCTCAGTGGTAAAGAATCCACCTGCCAATTCAGGAGACACAGGCTCGATTCCTGATCCGAGAAGATTCCACATAGTGAGGAACAACTAAGCCTGTGTACCACAACTACAGAACCTGTGCGCTAGAGCCCAGGAGCCACAACCACTGAAGCCCAAGCACCCTACAGCCCATGTTCCACAGCAAGAGAAGCCACCACAATGAGAAGCCCAGGCAGCCAACTAGAGAAAAACCAACACGGCAACAAAGACCCAGCAGAGCCATAAATAAAATATTAATTATTTTTTAAAAAGTCAAAGGCTCTTACATCCCTGACCTGCTCTCTGCTCTCCTATCTAGTCCCTCATTTAATTTCCAGACTGTGTTCCTGTATTCGGTTAGTTCGAGAAGTTAAGCCTTTGGCTTCCTACCCCCGCCCCCCGCCCGATGCCATCTCCCAATGCCTGGGGGGTTAACTTAGGCCAGCTCTGCTCTAGGCTGTATCCCCTGGACCATCTCCCTGTTAGATTCAGCTGTCCATGCCCTCCTGCTTTCACACAGTGGTAGAGGCTTGGGTATAAGAAAGGGACCAAGGAAGCCAGTTTTTAGCCTAGTCCTTGAGCTCTTCAGGAGACCAAGAGGAAAGTGTGACTCACACATGGTGAAGCCAGCTCCCTGGTCTATGGGTTCCATCCAACACCGAGTGGTCATCAATAGTCTACTCTTGTCTGGCCATGTTCTCTGTGCATGTCTACCCCAAAACCAGCACTGGTAAACTGAGGGTTCCAGTTTTCAGGATCTCACCCCTGCCTGTCTCCATCTTGGAGACATCTTAGAGATATAAGGACCAGTGAACCATGGTCCTTCCCTACCCTCAAGGAACTCACAATCTAGTGGGGATACATATAAACACAAGTAGTCAGATATTAGGCAGAGGGAGAATGCATCGTCTGTCTACTTGGGAGCACAGAGGAAGGCGTGATGGATTTCAACTAAAGCAATCAGAAGAGAATCACAGGACTTGAACAGGCTTCTGATGGCAAGGGAGGGTGCTTTTTGCAGGTCAAGGGAACAACATGAGCCAGAGACTATGAAGCTGGAAAGGGCAAGGAGTTTTGAAAAACATCAATCACTGAAGCATTGGGTATAGGAGCTCAATGAGAGATGAGGCTGAAATCAACCCATAAAGAACCTTAAATGTCATATTAAAGGGCTTGGCCTTTGTCCTTTAACAAGTAAGCAGATGTTATAGGTTTTGATATTTATTTCCTGAAGACTTCCTCTGCCTCTCCCCTGAACTCTAGACTAGCAAATCCAGCTGCATGGCTTGGCACATCTCCACTTGTAATTCTCAGATCCTAACATGTCCAAACCACGCTCTCCATCTTCTCCCCACATCCCTCTCTTCCTGCAGTTTTCCCCATTTTTCTGCTGCTAAAGCCAAAAACCTATGAGTCAACTTTTACTCCTGTATTTCACTCACACCCCACAGCCAATCCACCAGAAAATTCTAACAGCTCAACCTTGAGAATATATCCAGAATTTCAGCACTTCCCACCACCTGATCCAACCACCATGACCTATTGCCTAGATTATGCCAAGATCCTCCTGTCTCTCACCCAGTCTCGTCTCCTTCCAGAAGCCAGAGTGATCCCTGAAAAATGCAAAGACCGTGTCAGTCACTCCTCTGCTCAAAACCCAACAGCAGTCTCCCTCTCACTTAAAGACCAAAGTCCTTACCTTGACCCCTACAGCCTATGAGACCTGCCTCCCCACTTCAGGGAGCTCGTCTCCTTCCACTCCCTCCCCTTCCATCACCCACAGCATGCTGGCATCATGGCTGTTATTACACATCAAGCATGCTGTACCTTGAGTCTTGACACTCGCTGTTCCCTTGGCCTGGATCTCGAGATGGAGAGATTATCCTGGATTATCCAAGTGGGTCCATTGTAACCAAAAGGCCCATTATAAGAGGGAGGGAGAGGGAGATTACTGCTAAAGAGGAGAAGGCCATGTGATGATGGAAGTGTACATTGTCATGATGTGGCCACAAGGCAAGAAATGTGAGCAGCCACCAGAGCTGAGAGAGGCAAGGAAGAGTCTCCCCCGGATTCTCCAGAAGGAACCAGCCCGGCTAACGCCTGAAGTTTAGTCCCTAAGACTCTTTTCAGACTTGTGGGCTCCATAACTGCGAGATAATAAATTCATGTTGGTCTAAGCCATTAAGTTTGTGGCAACTTGTTACAACAGCGGAAGGAGACATACCACTGGGGATTCACCAGTGCCTGTTACAAGTGGAAAGGTCACTGGACAAGGATACTGGATCTCCAAGAGTCCTTTCTCTCTCAAAATTCTAGAATAAAAAGATAATTGGAGGGGCTTTTAAAACTCATTGCAGACTCTCCTGCTTCTGGGTCCTTCCATAGCAAGATGTTTAAGACTGAGTCCAGCTCTTTCTACTCAATTTGGCCTCTTCTGTAGCAAGAGTTTTAGGAAACACTATTTCCAGACCTGAAAAATTGTCTTATTTTTTAAGCATTAGCTTTCCAAGCTTTTTCTTTTTACCTTGATGGGAGGAGGAGAAAGAGAAGTCTTCATGCCCTAAAGTAGAAATAATTCTCTTGAGGACTTCAAGACCGCACACTCACTGTTTACACCATTCTGATCAAAGTCAGCCATGACTTAAGAACAAACTATAGCCTTCTATTCAGTATTTCTTTAAATAATCTTTCTGCCTCTCCTCTTTGAGGAAAGAAAAAACTTAACAACCTGGAGACTAGTATTAACCATAATGATAATGTTTCACGTTTACATGCTCAAAGAGCTTTAGCATCATTAGGCAGTTAATGCATATGACACTTCATTGCATGAGTTAGGTCAGTACTGTTCTTCCCTCTCAGCGACAGGGATCCAGGTGCTACAAGTTTCAGTTCTCACTCATACACTTGTCATCCATCAGTCACAGGGACAGGGCTGGAAACCAGGTCGACAGAATCTCTGATCTCTCCAACATATGTAGGATTGTGAGCAGCCAACAGCCTCCAAAAAAAGACTGTTGACAAAAAAAAAGTTTATCAATGAATAACAGGATTCAAATAGAGTATTCTCATTCTTTAGGAGAGATAAGACTTGTGAATAATCAACAGCACAGGAGACAATGTAAAAACGAAGGGCTGTTGTGCTCTGTGGCATAGACAGTATGAGCTTCAGGGATTCGGATAAAGGAGATGTGATTGAGCAGATGCGTCTGTGCAGAGTCTTTTTTTTTTCACACCAACTAGAATTCTTGTAGTTCAGAGAGGAGCTTTGTATTTACATGATTGGAGCACATATATGTTCCACCTAAAGACAGAGCAACTACATCTGGAGCAGAAGAAAATGTATTAGACATCAGTGTGTTGGCTTCTGTGCCCCTGTTACAGGGACTGACAGGGATGTAAATTTTCCTATAGCCTAGTGATGGCATCCCTGCATGACTCATGTGGCCCAGCCTGGACCCCTGCTCTGAAGAGTCAAGACAGAGACGAGCCTGCAGGGCTTCAGGCGTCTTATCATTTGCTGAAATGAGCTCATTCTTTTAAGCAGCCCAGTGTCTCACTTAAAACCAATAGGGTGGTTTCACTACCATATGACCCAGCAATCCCACTCCTAGGCATATACCCTGAGGAAACCAAAATTGAAAATGACATATGTATTCCAGTGTTTATTGTAGCACTATTTACAATAGCTAGAACACAGAAGCAGCCTAGATGTCCACTAACAAATGAATGGATAAATAAGTTGTGGTACATATACACAATGGAATATTACTCAGCCATAAAAGGAACACAACTGAGTCAGTTCTAATGAGGAGGATGAAACTAGAGCCTATTATACAGAGTGAAGTAAGCAGGAAGAAAGATAAATACCATATACTAAAGCATATATACATGCAATCTACAAAGATGGTACTGATGAATTTATTTGCAAGGCAGCAATGGAGAAATAGACATAGAGAACAGATTTACGGACATGGGGAGAGGGGAGGAGAAGGTGAGAGGTATGGAGAGAATTAACATGGAAACTTACAATACCATATGTAAAATAGATAGCCAATGGGAATTTTCTGTATGTCTCAGGGAACTCAAAGAGGGGCTCTGTATCTACCTAGAGGGGTAGGATGGAGAGGGAGATGGGAGGGAGGTTTAAGAGAGAGGGGACATATGTACACCTATGGCTGATTCATGTTGATGTTTGACAGAAAACAACAAAATTCTGTAAAGCAATTATCCTTCAATTAAAAAAATAATATAAGAAAAACAATAGGGTGGTTTCAGTGAACTTTTTTTCAAAAGACAGAGATGAGTTAAACCATGGGTCCAGATTTTGGGATTTCACAGACTAATTAAACTTCCCCTCTTCATCCTCCCAAAATGCAGGGGGCTTAGGATCTTTTTGTTTTGCCAGGTATAGGCTAACAAAACTGGTGAAAAGTGTGCAATGTTCTGGCCCCAGCTGTGTTTGTCCAGGTTAAATGCTCTATAAATTCTCTGATGGCTCTTGGTTCAGAGATCTCATTTGCCATCTCATTTGTAGGCAAATTCAAGAGAAACCATGCCTCATACCTATTTTGCTCCTTGAAACCATAATGACAGGTAGGCTGCCTGCAGAGATTAGTCTCTGAAGAAACAAAGACTTTCATCCATCCACCAACCCACTCATTCATTCGTTCATTATTTACGGAGTACCTGTTAAACAGGGCTTCCCTGGTGGCTCAATGGTAAAGAATCTGCTGGCAGTGCAATGCTGGAAATGTAGGTTTGATCCCTGGGTTGGGAAGATCCCCTGGAGAAAGAAGTGGCTACCCACTCCAGTATTCGTGCCTGGGAAATCCCATGGACAGAGAAACCTGGTGGGCTACAGTCCACAGGGTTGCAAAAGTCAGACACGCCTTAGAGACTAAACCACCACCACCACCACTTACTAAACATTAGGGATTATTTTAGAAAATGGAGAAGCAAAGAAGAACTTTCAAGCCATGTTGACACATAAATCATGAAACAATATCCATTGCAGCATTATTTACAATAGCCAATATTTGAAAGCAACCTAAGTATCATCAATAGAATGGATAAAGCACATAGGATATAGATGTAGTTATGCAATGGAATATTACTCACCATAAAAAAGAATGAAGTCTTGCCATCTGAAAGAGTCTGGATGGACCTAGATGGCATTTTGCTAAGTGAATTAAGTCACACAGAAAAAGATGAATATTGATACCACCTGATTTCACTTGTATGTGGAACCTAAAAAAGAAAACAAAACATAACAGGGACAGACTTATAGAGCACAAACCGGTGACTGCCATGGTTGGGGGCGGGGGTGAAGATGAGTGAAACAGGTGAAGGAAATTAAGAGGTACGGACTTCCAGTTATGAAATAAATAAGTCACAGGGATGTAATGTACCACACGGGGAATATACTCAATAATATTAAAATAGCTTTGTGTGGTGACAGGTGGTAACTAGACTGATCATGGTGATCATTTTATAATTATAAAAATATTGAATCTCTGCTTTCTACCTGAAACTAATATAATAAGACCATTATACTTCAATTAAATTGAAAAAAATGAAACAAAAAGATAAAGCTGCAAAGTGCAGCAAGACCTGCAAATAGCAGTGCCAGGGCCAATGCAGGTACAATCAGAGAAGAGGGGGCTGGAGGCACAGGGAAGCAGAGGTCACATGCATCTGCTTCAGCCACCGAAATTTCCATCTTCTGTGGTACACACCCTGGCAATGATGCTGACAGCAGGCATATCTTCAGATAAGGCAGACAATGATACATCCCACTGTTCTAATTCTGGAACTGTTATGCCACCTCATTAATATGTGAAAATGTGTTAAAAAGCTGCTGATAAACAGCTGCACAGAGGCAGAAATAGTGGCTCCCATCACATTTGCAAGCTTTACTAGCTGGCTCTCGAACATGGCATGAGAAACGAAGCTTCGCCTGCATGTATAAACTGGGTAATTTGCTGTAATCTTCCACTTTATTGGTAGACATTTTGCCATATCATGTCTCCCCAACCACAGTTTAAGGGCACTTCTGATTTACACAGCTCTGTAAACTGCCTCTTCCTTAGAAAGAACTGTCATGTCGTTTGGCAGCATTGTTTCAACATTCTGATTTATCAATAAAATGGAAGATTGCCTTGCTTCCATGCACTGCACAATTTCTAATAACTGCATTTCTATTCAGTCGGAGAGCATTTGATTAAGGAATTAGATACAAGTTATATATAAATCACTGCAAGCCCTGAGTTGACTGAAATGTTGGAAAGAGCACTTCATGGGTGAGGGGAGTAAAATTTTCCCCCGACCCAGGAGCAGATCGGGAGTAAGGAAAGAGGCTTGTCTGAAATGTGATGGCAGAGATTTTCATCTCTCCCAGGCACCGTTCCCCAAGGCCAAGAGCAAAAGCCCTCCGTTTACCTTACCTTGGGGATGGCCCGGCTCCATATTTCTCTAGCGACACTTCCCGCTGGAAGAAAAGTCCCCAGCGATCCTCATTTCCAATGCCTCCTTTCTCCCCCCTCCAATTCCTTTAGGGTGACAGATTGACGGCCTCCCCAGGTGCCGCCTGAATGCATCTTTTGACAGGGGACAGCAACATTGAGCTCAACGAACTGATTCCCAGTGTGTCCCTACTTAGACCCAGACCTTGGAGGTGATTCCCAGCCCTGACCTCCCCTCACCCGCCCCCACCCCAGAGAGGAAATACGGCCGGTTGGGGGACCTTCTCTTCTGGGTAAATATTAAGCTGTTTTCTGTTTGGACCAGGTGGCAGCTGCTCCTTTCCTTCTGGGTTGGGGATTATGTATTTGTGTAATTTTTATATTGTGTTTGTTTTCTTGGCAGATGGCTTCCTTCTCATTATTGGGGTGGTATGGAGGGAGAGGAAGGGTGTAACTCTAGGGGTGTGTTCTGCCTGATGAAAGGCAGATAATAAAAAGGTGGCGTTTTGTAAAACCCACAGAGAGCAAGACTATATAATTTAACTAAACATGAACAGCCTCAGATCCTGCAATTATCCAAACAATCTCCATCCAGGCAGCACTTGGAACAGGGCAACTTAGAAATGGGCTTTCCTTTCTAGAAGCATTTAGATGATTCTCCTGACATACACATCTCCTTTCGCCTGGCTCCCCGTCCACACCTCACGCTGCATTTGCATGCAAGAATGCAAAAACAAGCTCCAGGTCAGGATTTTGCCTCGTCTAGAAAATGTGAGTGTTTCCTGGCAGTGCCAAGAGTAGGGGTGGGGTCTTAGAATTACAAATGTAGCGCTAAGTTAAAGCCCTTGGTATAAAATTTGATCTAATTAAGACACTACCAGAGCAAAGCATTTCAATAGCAATTACACAGGTTGCAAAGGGGGTGAAGTGCCTTCTAAAACCAAAAAAATGCTTCTGCCAGAAATAAGCACCCCTGAAGGTCAAATGAGGAGCTGTCAGTGCAGAATACCACTCGCCTTGACCTCAAGTAGGTACCTCCCTTCCATCAACTGCCATGAAGGCTGTATGCTGGGGGTCTCTGCAAGGAGCCTGGGCTCCCCATCCCAGCAATCTCTATCACCTCTCCCACGGACAGCTTCCCAAATGTTGTGATAATTCCCATTTGCACCCCTTGCCTCCTTTACTAAGCTATCATTTATGGATTTTTTTTAGTGTTTTCTATGTACTGAGACCTGTCACCTCCTAAAGAGGCAGTGAGTGTTAGTCACTCAGTCGTGTCCAACTCTTTGGACCTCACAGACTGTAGCCTGCCGGGCGTCTCTGTTCGTGGGATTCTCCAGGCAAGAACACTGGTATGGGTAGCCTTTCTCTTCTCCAGGGGATCTTCCTGGAGATGGATAAAATTCTAACAATAGGATGATCCCGCATAGCAACCTCTAGGCCAGAAATAATTTGCAAATATTTTCTTACAGTTTTCAAGTACTCATAATGGGAAATTATTCATTCAGGTCTACTTTGAATACTGAGCCCTTAATAGACACAGGCACTGTGAAAGGTTCTAGAAATATAAAGGTAAGTTGTATCAGCCCTGTCCCTGTGAAGTCACAAGTCTAATAGATAAAACAGACATATGCCTAAACACTTAAGATCATGAGTAATATTGCTCAGTTACAGATGGAAAACAGAGGCATAGAAATTCACACTAGATGAGACAGAGGTGTCAGACTGGGGATAACGTTCAGTGGTCCTGCTCAAGATTGCAGGACAGATTCAACCACTTTAAACTAAGTGAACAGAAGGTAAGGGTCTAGGCTCTGGGGCCAGACGGCCTAGGTTCAAATCCCAGCCCCCCACCCCAAAATACTGTGTGATATTGGGAAAGTTACCTAAACTCTCTGTGCCTTCATTTTCTCAATTGTGAAGTGAGGCTAAATAAAGCCCCCTGGTTTGAGTTATCTTGATGATTAAATAAGACAACATACATGAAGCACCTAGCACAATGTTTTCTGAGCTCTATCGTTAGCTGTGCAGTGCTGTCCAAATTATTTGAACTCCATGTTTAATTTCCTCCAAATACCTGCTTCATTTACATTAAGAGAATTTAATGAATGTAAACATGTGAACTCAAGTAACAACACCGAGCACAAAATCTTAGTTATTATTATTGACATTTTATTACTACAGACACACTCTCGATGTACTAATGAAACAGCTTTATATTTTAAATTATGTTCTCATAGTCAAAGGAAAAGACCATCAGCCTGGAAATCAAAACTTTAATTAAGGGCTTCCGAGGTGGTGCTGGGAAAGCATCCACCTGCCAATGCAGGTGATGCAGTAGTTGCAAGTTCAATCACTGGAGGAGAAAGTGGCAACCCACTCCAGTATTCTTGCCTGGAAAATCCCATGGACAGAGGATCCTGATGGGCTACAGTCCATGGGGTTGCAAAGAGTCAAACATGACTGAGTGACTGAATACTACACACAGGAAAATTGACTAACCTCTCCAATCCATGGTCTTTCCATCGATTGTTACCTCCTCGAGAACCTTCCAGTCACCTCCTTCCCTGGCGGGCAGTATCAGAGCCCTCTGCAGCACATTACTAGCTCCTGAAGCAATCGCTATCTTGCAATATACTTGTTCACTTGGTTTCCCATCTCGCCCATGAGTTCTTTGAGCTAGTCATTTTTTTCACCTATGCATTCCATAAGTGTAAGTGTTAGTCGCCCAGTCGTGCCCGACTCTTTGCAACCCGATGGACTGCAGCCCACCAGGCTCTTCTGTCCATGAGATTTTCCAGGCAAGGATACTGGAGTGGGTTGCCATTTCCTTCTCCAGGGTATCTTCCTGACCCAGGGATCGAACCCAGGTCTCCTGCACTGCAGGCAGATTATTTACCTACTGAGCTACAAGGGAAGCCCATCCATTCCATGAGAGATCCTAATTTATTTGTTGAATGAGCAAATCCAAGTTTTTAGCTGAGAAATTTGGGGGCACTGAGAAATTCAATTAATTTACTTAAAATCACCAGTTTAGCTAGTGGGAGATGTGAGTCTAGAACTGGAAGTCTTTTCTTACTGTGGTATCTTCCTCCAAGATCACAAAATCAGCCTCTATAAACTGAGTGATTCATTTAAAGTGAACATTTTCTTTACAAACCATTTTTTTTATTTTAGAGTTTTAACATCAATTACCTTCAAATAGCAAGCCACTCCAGTACATTTAAAAACTAATTTGATTTAGCAAACATCAATGTATCTACAGCTTGTTGTTCAAGTACCTGTTGCACAAAGCAAGTAAGTGTAGCTGGATCCCGACTTGAGATATTAACTGAGGTGCATTATCAGGGTGACTAACACCATCTGTGAGGTTGGGGCTGGTTTGTTGTTGTCTTCGAGGAGCAGCAGCTAAAAATTACATAAAGAAGTCATGAGTATAAGTCTCTGATTTGTTCTCAATTCATGAGTATTCATCCAAATATTCAGAGACGTATTAGAAATAAATTCTTACAGCCCCCGACTCAGATTATGTCTACTCCAGGACAATGAGATCCCCTTGTGATCTCAAATGATGACTGTAGAACACAAGGACAGGGAAAAAACAGTGATCATCATCCTCTATGTTCCAAAATGCACTTTTAGAACTCAGAGACAAGTTTTTTAAAAGTCCAGGTTTCTAAGACGCCACACTGGGGGAACATAACATCCTAGCTACAGTTTTCTAGCCCTAAGTCTGGATTTATTGACCTAGGATCTGTCATATCCTATTCTGGTAAATAGGACTCCATGAATAGCTACATACTATCAGTCACTTGGAAGATGCTTAAAGGAGGGGCTGTCTTCCAGATAGGCAGTAATTGTGAAGAGGAAATAAAAGTCTAGAAAAAAAGGTAAAAAGAGACACACACATAAATCACATGCACTCCTCACCTTGGACCCTTCCCTAAGAGAGTTCTACTGCAATAGTTGGTCTTTTTTGGCCTCAGGATCCTGGAAAAAGCAGGAAGGAGCAAGCGGGTATTCTGTGATGGCAGCCTGGCACATCTAAATCAGACCATCCTCCTTGCCGATGCCACTGTTCCTTGTCCTTGTCATCACAGTGCACCAAAACCCTTGTTCCTTCAGGCTTCATGCTCGCCCCCTGCAGCCTAACGCCAGTTTACACTTGAGCCCAAAAGTTTGAATTTGCTATTCTACCTACTAGCAATAACCTTCACCCTGCTCTTAACCGACAATAAATGGTACCATTTGAACATGTTACACATTATATTAGCTCTTAAATTATATAAATAGATGAAACTCCTTATTGTTAAAAGATATCAAGGTAATTAAGTCCTTTGAATATATTTTTAAGTACAACTGTTCTGAAATTAAGCAGTAATTTCTGTGTTCATGTGTCTATCTCCCTCACTAGACTATGAGTATTTTTAGAGAGAAGACTCTCTTGATGAGAAAGCAGTGCAATGCCTGACACATCATTTGATTAATATTTGATGAATAAGTGAACAAATAAATATACATATGTCCAGGGACAATGTAGCTCAAAGCCCAGATTCTGAGGCCAGACTACCTGGAGTCTAATCCCAGCTCCATCCTTACGAGCCAAATGACCTTGGACAAATTGCTTAAACTCTTGAGTTTTCAGATCCCCCATTAATAACGTGTTGCAATACTACTATATAGGACACGACTGAGCACATACATACACACTCTGTGTATGTATATAGACAGTGTGTGTATACAAGTGTCTGACACAAGTGAGTGTTCTCACATGCAAATCCTTGTGCCCAACCCACAGTGAGGCCAAACAATATCAAAATGGCAGGGTTTGAGGTCCAGGCCCTGGCTACAAGGAGGGGTCCCTGCACGGGCCAGTCATCCTACCCAGGAGAATTCGTCCAGCACCAGTCTTGGTCCTCCCACTGGCACGCAGGCCTGGCTGAAGAAGGGTGGTGAACTGGCAGCACCCTCAGGGCCAGGCCCCCAGACCCTGCCCAGCCGCCATCATTGCGAGAGCCAGACGCCCAGGGCCCAGCCGGCACCTCAGGCTTTTCATCTGAACTGGAGAGAATCCTTTGTATAGAACCAATAGGAATACACGTTGTAGCAAATACCACTCAGGTTAATCCCCAGCTCACAACAGCCCTCTTTGAGAATAGCCCCAACCACAGAGATACTCTGAAGTACAATGTCCTTGCAACTTAACCCTGACCTCTGGCCACTTCCTAGGTGACAATTGATTTAAGCTGGACCAACTTTTGAAACTTGGAGAGTAATCGGTTAAAGCTGTTACCTTAAAGGCCGTGTCCATACACTCCAGTTGCTGAGGCCTCCATGGACTGTGGGTTTGCGGGAAAGGTTCGCTGCTGCTTCCAGCCTATGCCCGGCCATGGTGAGGACCCTGGAGCTCTTCAGGATCCAGTCCTCAGCCTGTCCCCAGGATGCCCAGCTCATCCACCGGCCTGGAGGCTGGAGGGCCTAGAGGGCCCCGGGGAGAAGGCCTTAATCTGCAGTCCTGCCGCAAGGACCACTGGGAGGCTGACTGTTGGCCACGCTCAAGGTCTCCTGATAACAATTACAGACTAACGGCTGCATGCTCGCTTCACTCCTGTTACATAAGTACTCAATAAATATATATCTATTATTATTGCAATGCAGACTGTCTGGTCATCATAGCTACCAAAAGATTCCAAACATTTAGCTAATTTAATCCCCAACTCTGGTCAAGAAAGCCCCTTTTTGTAAACGTTCATTTCACAAGCTGAGACATGATTTAATGGGCTTCCAAAACATGGAAGAGTTCCAGGCACAGGTGGTGGTGAGCAGCTGTTTTCCATCTCCGCTGAGGACGAGCTGAGAGTCTTAAAGAGCCACATGAGCGATTTGGGTATAAAGTGCTAGGAATACCTTCCTAATGTTTGAGAGTGTGAAACTCTACATTGAAACCTCAAGAGAAGCCATGGAATCCTCCTCTCTAGAGATTCTTTAAAAATGGGACACTGAATCAGCTCTAAGTTGGATAAAGACCAGAAAAGCATCTCACATTAAAATAACAAGCAGTTTACATGGGTCAGTCAAGTTTGAGTTACACTGCTATTGATCTAGTTCCCTTGAAGTACCATTACCTGGAGACACATATAAAAAGAAAGAGTATGGGAAGCAGATTCCTTTACTAAGTGAGACCGCAATGAAAATCGTTGAACACTCATTCAAAATAACTTTAAATCTCATTAAGAAATCATTTCTGAAGGATCTGAATGAATGGTACCTGGTATAAGTACTTCATGAGAGAAGGCAGTCTTGGGGGTCATGTTTGAGGCAAACTCAGGAAAGTACCTAACATTCTATTATATGCAGACCACACCATATGCAATTTCCAGCTTAAGATGGTAAAAACAAGAGGGGAAAATGCACTTCCATTGTACTCTCTTGGCGGAGAAAGTGTCAGAAAAACCCCTGTGAGTGGAGAGACCCAAATTACACACCTATTATTCTTTCCAAGCTCAGGAGTGTTTTGCATATTTCCTCTTGGGAAGAAAATATTCTGATTTTAGTAAAGAGGTGGAGGCAGTCTCTTGCTATTCTTGGTGGCTCAGAGGAAGAAACCAAAGAGAAAGGCGATTTCTAGGGTTAAAAAAAAAAAAAGCTAGCAGAGGCTTTGATCCTGAACAACCTGAAGTTTGAGTTAGGGCCGAAAGAGGAGGCTGCATAGGTGACTAAGGAAGCAAGGCTTGTTTGCAGTTTTACAGCCACATAAGTGGGTTAGACAGAAGGCAGGAATGGTGATATGTGATAAAGACACTTAAATGGAATTTAACGGTTTATTCTCTTCCAAATTACTGAACATTAGGTTTAAATGTTTCCATATAAATATTAAATTATATGTATATAGCAGGATTGCAAATTTGCACATTACCACTCTGTTTTTTAAGGAAACTATAGCTTCTTTATTTCTTATAACTATTCTTCCTCCAAGTTCACACCCCATTGAGGAGTGTGGGGCAAAAACAAACTTGCCAATTAATAATATCTCAGTCTCTTCCCTTTTAAAGAGTGTCTTTGGGTAAGTCTTTTTTTAAAAGAGAGAAAGATCTGCTTATTTCTTCTCCCCAAAATGAGAAAGAAGGTCTGTGGCTGACACAGCCAGCCCCTCTCCTTGCAGGTGGCTGGTCTGATCCAGCCCTGACTTGGCATCTGCTGGGGCACAACGGGTCCCTCTTGACCTTTGGTGCACAATCATTGCCTCCAAAAGTCCCATGTGCACCAGCTTGCAGGGACCCAGAGGCTCTGCCTCAGACCATGGTCATCCCGAAGGCCAGGATGCTACAGCTCCCAAGCCAAAGCCAGCTTCTCCTTGGCCTGCAGAGGCCTGCAGCCTCCCAGGAGCTGTAGATGAGGAAACAGGCCACAAGCCCCAGTGTTCTCAGGCTCCCTGTTCCTGTTCAGCATATTTCTAGCACAATATCCCCAAGCTTTTACCTATATAGGAGGGAAAAAATATCTTGTTCTTACAGTTGCACTTGCTTTGTTTCACCACAACTGGTTTTAACTGCTAGAGCTCTAAAACAGTCATGACCTTTAGCAACCTCACCACCATCACCACCACTAAAAAAAGCTGATCAACTACTAAGACCTCTGAGTGACCCCAGTTCATCAGACCCTTACTGCGCTAAACTGAGGGTTCCTTCCTGACCAATGAACAGCAGGACTGGTTTTAACCAACCGCACACCAATGAATGGATGCATTCTGACTTTGCTGGAGTACAAGCTTCCAAACATGATTTAGCGTAAGTGCCGTGGCCTCCTCCCTTTCTACTGCATAAACCCCTCTGATCTTCCCCTCAGAAAATGTGTCCACGGCTGCACGCACTACCTCCTTTGCCTGGAAAGTAACTAAGCTCAAGGCCTACTTTGTTGACACTAGTCACTGGTTTTCCATGAATAATCCCAACAGGAGGCAGAAGGGAAAAAACACAGGCATCTTGGCCTTCCTCTCAGGTCCTCACTGTCTTCCTCTAAAGTGCTTCTTTTTATGAGATAGGACTTCCCCTTCGTCATTGTTCCTGGGGGCACTAGACCACATGGCCTAACACTGGTGGCAGCCAGGATGCACGGAGACAAACCAGCTTAGTCATAAGAACACCTATTGAAAAGTAATTTTAATTTATTCTTTCCATTACATACCTGCATCAAGAAGGAAAAATCTCATACAGATGGCCTACAGGCACATGACAAGATTCTCAACATCACTAATTATTAAAGAAATGCAAATCAAAACTACAATGAGGTATCACCCTCATATGGGTCAGCACGGCCACCATTAAAAATCCTACAAACAACCAAAACTAGAGAGGGTGTGGAGAAAAGGGAACCCTCCTGCACTGTTGGTGGGAATGTAAGTTGATGCAACCACTACAGAAAACAGTATAGACGTTCCCCAAAAAATTAAAAATAGAGTTGCCATATGATCCTGCAATCCTGGGCACATATCCAAAGAAAACTATAATTCAAAAAGATTCATGCACCCCAGTGTTCACTATTTACAATAGCCAAGACATAGAAACAACCTAAATGAATGAATAAGGAAGATGTGGTACATATATACAATTTGGATATTATTCAGCCATAAAAAAGAACAAAATAATGGAACTTGGAACAATATGGATGGACCTAGAGATTATCATACTAAGTGAAGTAAATCAGAAAAAGACAAATGCCATATCATATCACTTACATGTGGAATTTAAAATATAACACAAATGAACTTATCTATGAAACAGAAATAGACTCACATAGAGGACAGACTTGTGATTGCCAAGGGGGAAGTGGGTAGGGGAGAAATGGATTAGATGTTTGGAATTAGCAGATGCAACTATTATACAGAGAATAGACAAACAACAAGGTCCTACTGTACAGCACAGGGAACTATATTAAATATCCTGTGATAAACTATACAGAAAAGAATATGAAAAAGAATGTGTGTGTATAAACACACACATATATATACAACTGAATCACTTTGCTATACAGTAGAAATTAACACAATATTGTAAATCAACTATACTTCAATAAAAGTTTTAAGTGAATAAAAATCCAGTTTAATCTGGTAGGCAACAAGCTTAAGGCAATTTTACTTATTAGAGTGTACACTAGTAATTTTTTAGAAACACACACATATGATGTGCAGCATGTACTAGGTACTTCTTTAAGAGATTGACTCAGTTCTTGCACTGCCATATGTGATGCCTCATGTGCTTAGTCATGTCCGGCTCTCTGTGACCCTGCCAGGTCCTGCCAGGCTCCTCTCCTGGAGCCTGGAGTCCATGGAGATTCTCCAAAGCAAGAATACTGGAGTGGGTTGCCATGCCCTCCTCCAGGGTCCTATGTGGCAGTACTATTATAATTACTATTGTAATTATAATCATTGCAATAGTAATTATTATCCTCATTTTATAGAAGAGGGAATTGAAGACAAGAACAATTAGATAACCCTGTCCAAGATTCCAAGGTGAACTGTGGATGAGCCAGGATTCAAGTCTAAACAATTTGGTGCCTCTGAAACTCAGAAACTACTGACATTGTTCCGCCACTGGGTGTCAGCATACCAAACTGAAGGGGCTGCAGTCTTTTCAAGAAGAAAATGAACAGAACTCACTGAGGGCCTTCTAGATGCAAAACACTTACACGTACATTTCCTAATCTGAGAGATGAATAAACTTCTTAGAGGACAGAATGTGCCACATTTAGTTAACGGAGTAACTAGTTTTCATGAGAAGAGGGTTTGTTCATTTTTTTTAATTGTAAAAATAATGGTAGACAATTTAAGAGGATCAGTCCCTAGATTCTTCATTAATTAAGGGCTTTTTCCAGCTGTCTGCACCTTATCACCCAGTGAAACCATTATTAGAAAGACCTCAGGGAAGAGACCACCACGCCGTGTGTACTCTCCCTCTGCAAAAATCAGCCAGAGACAAGCATCTGCTATAAAATTATCTGGTTTAATCACAATCAACATCAGAACCATAGTACATTAAAGTACAAAACCTGTATGTACAATTACACATACAAAGAATGTTTTTTGTGAGGAGCAATTTTCAACAAATCTGACAAACAGCATGAGTCATTCCTATTGGGGGTATGAAAGGAGAAATGAAAATTTCCAAGATGGCCCCCTTCTCCCTCGGTCTCCTCTGACCCTCTGAACATCAATTTGCAGAGGCCTGAGGGAGGAAGGGAAGTATTAACAATCTCAGACACTCAATCCTCCTCTTATGGAAGGGGTGAATTTTTAGGGAACATTTTCCATCCTTTATTACACTGATGTTCCATCCATTTGCATCATTAGGTTCAGTAGTTACCATGACAATATGATGCCTACAGCAATCTAACTTGATAGCCAGATGCCAGAATGTGAAAAAAATAGGACCAGCTAAGAAAGTGAGAGAAATATAATTAATCTGAACCACATAAAAAAAAAAAAAATGTGCACAAACCAAAACCAAGAAGGAAACTGCCGAAATGTCACCCAAGACAGAATGATGACAGGAAACAATGATCAAGTTTCCAAGATTCAAAAATCCTTTGCTAACTTGAGCCATGAATTGGTCTGTAACTAAGGCATGGAAGGAGTCAAAGTTAATCTAGAATATTGCTCTGAGTGCCTCTCCCCAAGTAACTGCTGCTGCGGAGTCCAGTGGTGTCATCTTTGATTCCTGCAGAGGAATTCTTAAGCCCTGATTTTCCCAAGGATCTACAGCCACGTGCTCAATGCTGCCACCATGGCATTCCGCTCCCCTCCAGTCTGATGTTATACCCAGCTTTTCCACCTGAAGAAGTCATTTCCACCATCACTGTGAAGCTAATCTTAAGAGATTGAACTGAGCTGTGTCCTGGGAGACCCTGTCCCCTTGCCTTCTCCATACCCAGTGAAAGCAACTGGCTAGCACAACCCTCTTGGGGGCCCAGACATGGCAGAGGGACTGGGAAATGAAGAAACAAGAACAACATAACAGTTGTGCTTCAGGGAGACCAGCCTGGGATGGGTGGTCCTTCTCATCACGACTGGGTTGGATAACGGCGCTGAGCTAGGCGATTTGGCCGGTTCAGGCTGGTAACCGTGGAGAGCTGGAAAAAGACAAGCACAGCGCTAGGTTATAACCCCAGGCACGACTGGCTGGATTGAGCTTGAAGTGAAGTGAAGTCTCTCAGTCGTGTCCGACTCTTTGCGATCCCATGGACTATAGCCTACCAGGCTCCTCTGTCCATGGAATTCTCCAGGCAAGAATACTGCAGTGGGTTGCCATTTCCTTCTCCAGGGCATCTTCCCGACCCAGGGATCGAACCCAGGTCTCCTGCATTGCAGGCAGATGCTTTACCGCCTGAGCTACCAATCTAGAACCCTTCAGGAACATTTGGCTTCCCATGTGGTATTCTCATTATTCACTTTCACACAACACCTTTACCTCTTAAATAAGGAGAAAGAAATTTGACTTTATAAAGAAGAGAAGCCAATGACACATCCAAGCAAGCAGTCTGCCTCAGATCATGCAGAAGCAGGGAGTTTAGTTTCAGCCAAAGTTTGCAATGATCCCCTCACCCTCAGGACCCTGTGCTGGTGCAACCATACGATTAACACCGACACAAATTGTCTCTCTTGAGTCTTAAGACTTATGAAAGGTCAAGAGCAACATTAATAATAGTGACACTGACTGAGCATTTTCAGAGTGCCAGGACCTTCACATACATGCCCTGATTTAATCCTCACAACTATCCAGGGAGGTAGTTACCACTAACCCCATTTCACAGATGCAGAAACCGAGACTTACAGAAGTTAGTCATTGCTGAAGAACTCAGGCAGAGTAAGTTGTTATCAGTAAGTTATAAACCAGGGTCTCCTTCACTCAGAACCCATGCTCCAAACCCAACCCCTCTCCCTCAGGACCTCCTTACCTGGGGAACCTGAGATGGGTTGTAGAGAGGAACACTCCCCGTCACCGGGGGTGGGGGAAGCAGAACACCAGCGTTGAAGTAGAGCTCAGTGGAAACACCCTGTGATGGAACATAATAGAAAACCCTCTTAGTCACCACTTCCTGGATTCTAGAATGTCAGGGGCTTCCCTGAGAATCAACTTTGGTCAAGAGATGCAGTCCCTGGTGATGCAGAGGATGGGAACCCAGCTGCCAAGGCAGGGGATACAGGTTCCATCCCTGCTCCAGGAAGATTTCACGTGCAACTAAGCCTGTGCGCCACATCTACTGAGCCCACAAGCCTAGAGCCCAAGCTCTGCAAGAAGAGACGCCGCTGCGATGAGGAGCCCGTGACTGCAGCCCAAGAGCAGCCCCCACTCACTGCAACCAGAGAAAAGCCCACATAGTAACAAAGACCCGGCGTAGTCAAAATAAACAATAAATAAATTTTAAACATTTGTAAAAGAAAGAGGCAAATGTGATAGAGCTCAGGGAATCCTGAGCAAACAAACAGTCCCAGTGGGCACAGCCACCCCCGGGGCCTGGGGGAGCTTTGCAGAGGCTCAGGTGCTGCTGTCTGAGAAGAAAAGGCCACAAAAATGGTACTAATAGCATCATAAAAAGTAACCTCATATTCCTTGAAAAGCCTAAAATACTACAAGAGTGCCGTAACCAGGCCCCAAGAAATAAAATTGTTTTCCTAGCAATTGGCATAAATCCACACTGGACAATTCGTCAAGGCTTTATCACAATCCTTGCAAGGGATACTGGTAAACTCTAGCTCCTACTGGGGACAGGGAAAGAGGACTTTCCCTTTTTTCTTTTTTTTTTGGCTGTGCTTTGTGACATGTGGGATCTTGGTTCCTCAACCAGGGATTGAACCTGTGCCCCCTGCACTGGAAGCACAGTCTTAACCACTGGACTCCCAGGGAAGTCCCGAGGCCACTCTCTAGATATCACATAAGGAAGCAGTGAGGGGCTAACTCATGTTCCTGCCCCCAACTTCCTGTCCTGAAGTCCTAACCCGGAGACCTCAGAATGTATTCAGAGACAGGGTCTTTAAAGAGGTGATTAACTACTGCACAGCTCAGGGAACTGTATTTGGTGCTCCATGGTGACCTAAATGAGAAGGTAATCCAAAAAGGAGCAGATATACGTATACTTATGGCTGATTCACATAGCTGTGCAACAGAAACCAACACAACATTGTAAAGCGATCCAGGCAAGAGTAATGGAATGGGTGGCCATTCCCTTCTCCAGGGGGCCTTCCTGACCCAGGGACCGAACCCTCATCTTCTGCATTGCAGGCAGATTCTTCACCTTCTGAGCCACCAGGGAAGCCCCATACTCAATAGAAATTAATTTAAAAAAAAAAAAAGAAGGTGATTAGAGTGGGCCCTAACCCATTATGACCGGTGTTCTTGTAAGAAGGGGAAATTCTGACATAGACACACACCAGGGAAAGACCACATAAAGACGCAGGAAGAACATGGCCATTCACAAGCCAAGGAGAAACCCACTCTGCGGACACTCTCCAGCCTCCAGAACTGTGAGGAGATACTTGTCTGGTGTTTAAATGGCACAGTCTACAACACCTTGTTCTGGCAGCTCTAGCAAATTACTACAGAAACTTTCTCCATACTCTCCACGAGTCAGGCCCTCACGGGGCAGCACCTCCAGCCCCCATGAAAGTTCAGTTCACAAACAGGTGGGCTGCTCACCTCAGGTCCCAACAAGCCTCCACTCCCTGGGCCCTCAGCTGTCCCCGCACCAGATGCTGACCCTCGGACTTCATCTCCACCTAGGAAGCAACGAGTCGGGGGTGTTCCAACTACTCAGGACAGAGGAGTCCCCACTCCCAGAAGGCTCCTCCACCCACCCCTGAGGAGTGCAGAGAGGACCAGAGAGGGCTCAGAGGACATGAGGTTGGCATACCTGTGTCCCTGGAGAAGGCACTGGCACCCAGCAGAGACTGGGGATCTGGGGAAGGTGTCAGTGAGAGGCCTGGGCTGGGCTGAGGTGGAGATGCTGCCCTGGGCATCTCCTGCTTAGTGGAGAAAGAAGGGTGGAACTGATGGTCAACACATCCATGCCACCTGCTTGTATTCCTGCAGGACCCACATGGCGGCCTCCGTCCTCAACCAGGGCTGGGCTCCTCTCCACCAAACTCCATTCTCTTCATACCACTCCTCCGCTCAATAATCCAAATCACTGCCGGCTCTCGAAAGTTAAAATTCTACATCCTAACTTTTAAGGCCTTTCGTCATCTGCCTCTCCCCTCGCTGAACCAATCTGTCTCCCACAACCTCCCATCACAAAACCAGTTTCATCCAGACCAGGGTGGAGATGCCAGCTCCGAGCCCTCCTGGAGTTGAGGAAACTTCCTCAGAAGGCGCCACAGAAGAGGGAGTTTCCCTGCCCAGACCCCCACAACCTTCTGCCCAAGGTTACCTCAGAGTCCGGGCTGTCAGAGGAGTCTTCGTCTCCAGAGGGGGATGCGTTGTGGGTGGGCTTTGAGCGGAACCAGCTGAACCAGCCAAACCCTGAGCTCTGGAAGAGAGGGGGGTAGTTCTGTGGTCTGTAGGGTGGAGATTAACCCCCCCTCACTGTGACGGTGGTGAGACAGGAGAGGAGGGGACCCTACAAGAGCCCAGATCCCCAGCTCTGCACCACCATCTGGGAAGAAAAAGATCCCTCCACCTTTGCATTCTCCTTCACGTTTCCAAGCTTTTCTCTCTGGATGGTATTTTGTGAAGATTTTTTATCTGCCTCATCAGAGGACTCATCCTTGTCCTCCTTGACTGATATGGTGGAACTCTCGGAAATACTTCGAGCTCTGGGAATCAGTGGCACCTGGAATTAGAGAAAAGAGAAGTAACATCTTTATAGCACTTGACAGGTTACAAAGGCACATTTACATGTACTCCCTCACCTGACCTGCTCGATAAATCAGCGGGGATAGCTTTACAGGATCTAATATCACTGATGGGGCACCACGATTCAGCCACGAGGAATAACTTGCTGAAGGTCTCAGGACAAGGCCAGAGCCCAGTCTCAATCTTCAGATTATCCTTAATCCTACAGGGTTTTGGCCATTGTGCTACTAGTCCCCAGGAGCACCAGGTTTCCTGAACTATTCCAAGGCCTGGAGCAGTGGTATGGAATGCTTCCACTGGAGATGAAGAAAGCCAGGAAACACCCTTCAGGGAACCCCTAAATGCAAAGATCAGGGAAAGTGACAGCCACTGAATCTAACTCATCCCAGACCTCACTTCCTAGCTGACTTGCTCAAGATGAACCGTGAGCAACTGTACCGGGGGGGGAGTAAAATACACCCACATCCCTTAGTATTAATTTTGTGTGTGTGGTAGAATGTATCTAGTTGCCCAAAATGTTTGCTCAGGTTTGTCTGTAACATCTTACGGAAAAATCCAAATGAATTTTTTGGCCAACCCAATACATTGCATAAAGTTTACCCATTTAACCACTTAAAGCATACAGTTCAGTGTATTAGAATATTCATGATGTTGCATAACCATCACTGCTTTCCATTTTCAGAAATTTTCATTAACCTCAACAGAAACTCTGTTCCCATTAAAACTAACTCCTCATTTTTCTTTCCCTGTGGCCCCCGAGAACCTCTACGCTTTCTGTCTCTATGAGTTTGCCTATTCTAGATGCCTTGTATAAGTGGAATCATACAGTATTTGTCCTTTTGTGTTGTATTTACAATTTTCACTCTCAGAAAAAGATAATTGGTATAACCTTTAGAAAAAACACTTTGGCAAATATAGAAAAAGTTTCATTTTTTATTCTAATGAGTATAGAACTTACTGTGTAGCAAGTAGTATTCTGAGCATTTTATGTACGGCGAGTCATTTAATCCTTAAAACTATCCTGTCAGGTAGGTACTGTTATTGTCGTCCCATTTAACATATGAGAAAACTAAGATACAGAAAAGTTAAGCAACCTGGGTAAGGTCACACAGCTAGTTAAGGGCAGAGCAAGGATTCAAACCCAAGCAGTCCGGCTTTCCTTCTAGGAATTTCTCCTAATTGAGTGATTCAAGAAATACACAAGGGCTTATATATTAGAATGTCCATCACTGTGGTTTACCTACGAGGGGAAGGGAAGGGAGGAGTAAGGAGAAAGAGTAGAAAAGAAAAGGAAAAGAGAGACACTTGGCGTGTTTAACAAAGTAGTAAAGACGAATTAAAATCCAAGCTCCTTCCAGGGCCTACCAGGCCCTCTATGATCCTGCCTTTCTCTTTCTCTCTGGTCTTGCTTCTTAGTCCTCTCTTCACCTTTTTTTTTTTTTTTTTGACCACACTGAACAGCTTGCAGGATCTTAGTTCCCCAACCAGGACTGACCCCAAGCCCTCAGTAATGAAAGCGCAAAGTCCTAACCACTGGCCCACCACGGAGTTCCCTCGTCCCTCTCTCTAGATACAGCCCATGCTCTCCCTCAGTTGTACCAGGTCATCTTATTACAGGGTCTTTGCTCTTGCTATGCCCTCTGCCTTGAACACTTGTTCCCTGAATACTCACCTGGCTCATGTCCACCCTCCATGCTGAGCTCAGAGACGCACTCCCTCCCACACCATCTAAAGGAGCATCCCTCAAGCATACAGTGGTTTATTTGCAGTCACCTCTACTGAACAGAAGCCCCATGAAGACAGGCTTTGTCTAGTTCCCTGTGTATCCCCAGCCTCAACAACAGGACCAGGTACACTGCAGGGTCTCAGTATTTGTGAATGAATAAACACATGAGCAATGATGTTTCCATACAGTGAATTTATCACACCAATACTAAAAATCATATTTAAGAATGACATGGAAAATCTCATTTTATAGTGTTAAAAATAGAAAATAAAGCTTCATCTACATATGTTCTCAACCATTTAAAAACACATACATGTGTATATATATACACATTTATGCATGTGGGCTAAGTCACTTCAGTCATGTCCGACTTTTTGCGACCCTATGGACTGTAGCCTGCCAAGCTCCTCTGTCCATTGAATTTTCCAGGCAAGAATACTGGAGTGGGTTGCTATGCCCTCCTCCAGGGGATCTTCCCAACCCAGTGATCAAACACGCATTTCTTATGTCTCCTGCATTGGCAGGCACGGTCTTTAGCACTAGCACCACCTGGGAAGCCCATATACACATCTATATATACACCCATATAGACGGGTCTCCTTCACTTTTTGAAAGTTTGTATCATACAGCTTTGCTTTTACCAAAGACTGACATTAGTACCTATTTTCGCTAACAACAACAACAACAAAAAATCCAAAGAGGACTTTCACTTTTACCAAAAAAGTCAGAAAGCGAAAAAAGCATTCAGCATTTGTTTTGTAGGAGCCATTATAGAGGCAGCTCGTATCCCAAGCAGTGAGACTGGCCCCACTAAGCTCCTTTACCGGAAACTACACTCCGCATCTCACGTGGCTTTGAACCGTATCTGTGAGCATCTGGGCTTCATCTCGATTCATTTTGTGCATTGTTAGCAAGATGTGTACTGAGGTAATTGCTTCTTCCCTTCACATCATTTAGACTTACAAAAGGTTTCATAGGAAGGCTCTGCTTTCAGATAGCATGAGAAATGTGTACATAGAAAAAATATTGGAAGAAAATAAACTGTCTGGCTATGAGATTCTGAGTGATGGCTGTTTGACACTTTATATGACATTTTCTCTCTGTTTTTCAGATTATGTATAACAATAAAGCACTAATTTAGGGGGAAAAACATGTTTTAAGGTCTGTAGCTTGGTTACTACTCAAGATAGTTCTATGACATCACGTCCAAGCAGGCAAAGCTAGAGAGTATCTTAAATTTGGACCAGCAATGCCTGTTACTAGTGGAGGGATTCATTCATTCAACAGCTGAATAGATGATTAACTAGACATGGTTACCTCCAAGACCTGAAGAGAAGAGACACAGCTGCCATAGGTCCTTCTCAGAAATAAAGCAAGGCAAAAATGTTAAAGATAGAAATATCAAGAGTCTTCCATGATGGCGCAGAGCACAGCAAGTGTTCAGTGCATCAGTAAGAAGAGGGCATTGGACGGGGCTGATGTATGAGACCAGAGGGAAACCCAGTCCTGCCCCCACCGACACAGGTTGGCAGGATTGCACATGAACAAGAACGAGCCTCCTCTCCACCTCTCAGGATCTGGTGTAGACAGAAACAAGGAGCAATGTGGAAGAAAGGGCTGATGCAAGGCACAGGAAGGTGCCTGCATGTGGCTGAGAAACTGGGGCAATTGGAGGAAATCCACAGCTCAGAGTGGGTGCTGTCATCTGGGGACTCTGTCCTCTCACCTGGGGTCTGGAAACAGGCTTCTGCCCATCAGGATGCTGGAGGGTTTCTGGAGACACTGTGTTCTCTCCTATGGCACAAAACAACAGAAATAAGCATGTTGCGTCTTTCCCTTCTCTCCTGAAGAAGGGAACACAGTAAGCTTTCCTAATTGCCAAGTGGCTGGAGCTCTGAGCACGTAGCCCCAAGCGCCTCAGAATAAATATGAGGTCCATTTGCACAAGCCTCTCAATTCAGGCCACCCCAGAACATGCAACTCACCCAACCTCCACCCCAAACCAAGATCATTCCACGGGAACCCTGGAAATGAGAGCCACGTCAGGCTGGATCACAGGGATCCTCCCAGGCTTCCCCTCTGTGTGAGCCTCCCATCTTGGATGGGACCTTGTGTTAGAAGGTCTAAGATCTGACTCTTCTGTTTGGCTTCTAGCACTTCCCTGGCCTCACTCAGCAGTGCTCACCCACACTCGGCCCCCGTTGTCCAAGACTTGATGGGACAGGACAGAAGCACGAGCCTCTGCCCGCAGCCCCCCTACACGGATGACTTCAGAAAGAGGACTTGGCCTAAACTGCAGCCGCAGGCACAAGTGGATGGTCTTGCCTTCCACCGCCTCTCTCCTGTAAACTACGGAATCCAAACGGGGGCCGGAGCGGCTGCTGGAGGCTGCGGTGTGTTTGTCCCAGCAGAGAGCGGGGCTGGAATGGGAGACAGCCGGCTCCCTCGGATGAACGCGAAGCCACCAGCCCAGGTCTGACACCCCGAGGCCATCAATCGCATGCACACCCACCACCCAGGGCTTCACTCGCTCCCACCCCGTATCCCACACTGGCCCCCGCACCGCCCTCCTCTGCTCGCTCCCCTCCACACCTCCCCACCCAAGGCTCACTGCCTTGCTGGCAGCTCTTACCAGGGGGCAGGTGTATCTGCTGGGCTCCCTCCCAGGCTCCGGGAGCCCCTGTCACCGCCACGCTGCCACCGGTCTCCAGCAGATGGGTCTCGGGAAAGGAGTAGAGAGGCACCGGGACCCCCATCTGCCCGGAACCTCCGCCTGTTGGGTAGGAGCCGGGCTGCTGTGGGCTGGGCTGGGCGGGGCCCGACTGCTCCGGAGCTGGCCACAGAGCTGAGCGGTCGCCATAGGCTCCTGAGTTGCCTTGAGGTCCAGAAAGATCATGATAGAAAGTGTTTTCTAAGGACACAGGACAAAGAAGAAGAGGTGAGACCTGTAATGTGGCCTTTATGTGGACTAAACACCAGGAACAAGCCTGCTCTTTGGAAAGCAGTGACGAGGACAGGCCAGTTGACGTGGCCACCATCAATGTGACAAGTATAACACAGCAGCGATTGTAACACCTCCCATCACTTAGGACTTAGAGTTTTCAAAACTATATCCCTCACAGCCTGTATGATCTCTCAGCCTTTTAAACCAGGGGGTTGGGATGGCAGAAATGACCATCTCGTTTAACTCTACACCTTTTAGCTTTTGGATAAACTGTTGTTTGTTTTTTTTTAATGGATTTCCTAATGGACTGGGGTACTTGGAACTTGGAAAGTTTCAACTTAAAACTCAAATCTGACTACAGAAATGATGGCTTTGTTTTGAAAGATAAGAGCTTTGGCCCAGGAAAGGGACTTGGTGACATTCTTTCTGGCTTCGCTGTGTTGCTGACGAGACAGACCAAGGTGTGGACTGTGGACGTGGACAACTGTTGGCCCAAATAATGGGACTAGTGAGGTTGGCTGACCTACCCGCTTGATAGGGTGACAGGAGACACAGCTGTTTCCCAGGGGAAGTGACCACTCAGGAGCACCCAGCCTGCTCTCCCGCATCCCTCTCCCCTCACCAATTCTGGGGCACAGCAGCAAAGCTGGGAAACAGAGACCAAGGCCTGCCCATCCTTGCTATCCCCTTAATCATCCCTAAAGGAGGTACAAAAGGCTGGGAATCAGCCAGAAGCAAAGCCGTGAGACCCCATCCTCACCCCACCAGTGAGTGCTATTTGGGGAAACAGCATGGAGTTAACTGGGATAATAATGTCTGCCCAGCCCAGCACTTGAAGCATCCTAAGGGAAAAGGAGGGATCTGTTGAAAACACTTTGAAGCCTATTTCACGTGTGTGGCAACTGATGCTCAAACACCATAGGCACTTCCAATGTACCCACCACTAACATGAAATACAGATGATCCACCACCTCAGGCATCAAGAAATGCATCCACATGGGGAGATGGTACTGACACTAGCGAAGCAACTATATAACAACACAGCAACAACAAGATTAAAGCCTGAAAGTGAAACAAAAACTCTAAGGATGCGGAAACAGAAGTGTCAGGGAAGGCTGTGGCCGGCGGGGCTGTGTAGAGAGAAGCCTGCACCATGGGTCAGACCAATATGTGTGAGGAAGACACTCCAGGCAAGGAAGGGGGAAAGTTTTTTGTTAGGTTATCTCCTATAATCAGATCCCAAGAGTCGGCTATTTACACACTCAGTTCATTAGTTTAGGTACCTGGAGTTTTTCTGGCTTCTGAAATAACCGCTTGAGCAGAGTGAGGACCCCCAACGTCTCCTGCTTCCTTTTGCTATTAAGATAAAGTAAAATCCTCTTAGGTGACACAAAGGAAAACAAAAACAAGGAAGCATGATTTGAAATGAACTCAAGCAACTTCAGCAGTGATGAGGTAAGGGATCCTCAGCTGAGTGTGGGGGCTGTGAGGGGTTGGGGGTGGGGGGCCCGCGGCTCTTCCTACCTCACAACTCTGCTCGGAGACAGCAGGCAGAGGCCAGGGCCTCCTCTCCCAGAGGAAGGGACAAGAAGAAGGGACTAAACCACGGGCCCCAGAGCCCACAGCACACGGGGGAAGCAATGGCCACGTGTGTCTAAAAAAAAAAAAATCCACCTGCCCCTTTCTCAGAGACAGAGGAAGAAAGGAAATGGAGGAGGCCTTGTTCCAATTACTGTGACAATTACTACCAGCTGCTTTTGCAATTGTCAGAACAAAAAAAAAAAAGAAGGAAAGGTCCGGAAGTCTTTTAAGCAATTGCCCTACATTACATGAAAGTGACACGGGGCCGCTATGAGCCACTGTTCCGCACAGAGAGAGACGGAAGCTTTGATGGTCAAACAATGTATTTTCTAGGACCGCAAAGAAGGGTGGCTGGGTGACTCGGGAGAGGGTCCCACTGTCTCCCAGGGGAACACAGGAAAATGTCTCCACCCAGGAGGGGAGCGCGTTAGCGGGGGGGGGGTGCGGTGGGGTGGGTAGCTGAGTGCTACCCCTTCCCCCATTAGGCTGTGCTTCCTTGGGGACAGACGACCCCGAGGCCCTCCACAGTGTTGGGGACTTGCCGAGGTCAGTGCCTGCCTACCCTGGGTCCAGAGGAGCCGAGAGGGGCGCAGAGGCCCACCCCGCTGACCGTGCCCCCTCACCTGCAGCTCCCTATGATGCCCCCGGAGGTGCACCAGCCAGTCCGGCTCCAGGTCCCTGTCTCCTCGGCGGCGGCGGCGTTCTAAAACCAGAGGGTCTGACAGCTTCAGTCTCTCTGCCAACTGTGCCCGGTTTCCAGATGGTAAGAGAGGGCAAAGGAGGGAGAGAAGTAGGAGAAATGAACCATGGGGAGAAGCAGTAAGAGAAAAGAAGAAAGAAAGCCTTTGCTCACTTGTAAATCAGATTACAAAGAACTGCCAAATAGCAACATCAGCAGATACCTTCCTCGAATCGCAACATAAACAGTTAAACCATCCTGGTGTTAGATACTAAATAAAATATGAGGAGAAACTGCTACTCTGCTCTATGTCTCTGCAAAGCTGTTCTCAGGAGCAGTGCTTCTCAAACTTCAGAGCTGGTAGGAACCACCTGGGATTTTGTTAAAATGCTAATTCCGATCCCAGAAGTCTTTGGACCTGAGATCCGGCATTGCTAACAAGCCCCCCATGAGGTGATGCCCATGTTGCCGGTCGAAGGACTGCTTATGTTGCAAGACTATTCAATCGTTGCTTTTTTGGTGGCTCAGCGGTAAAGAATCTGCCTGCCAATGCAGGAGACGCAGGTTTGATCCCTGGGTCAGGAAGATCCCCTGGAGGAGAGAATGGCAACCCACTGCAGTATTCTTGCCTGGGAAATTGCATGGACAGAGGAGCCTGATGGGCTACAGTCCATGGGGTCGCAAAGAGTAGGACACAACTTAATGACTAAACAACAACATCCCATCATTAAGGCCCCCAACTTTCCTACTCCTCCCTTCTGGCTCCTGAGCAGCCTGCAACCATCATCCTATTGGCAGAAATTTGCCATCAGGTCACTCACTAGCACAGATCTTACTGGCTACAGAATCCAACACTTGGGCCTCATTTAAAGCAAAGCAAAAATTGACGGTAAGCTGCCTTTTTACTCTCAGCTAATGGATTTTTCTTCAATTAATTGGAACAACTATTTGCCTGATTGTTTTCTTTCCCAGGAACTAAAAGTTGATGTTTTTGTTTTCTTTTTTTTGAATGTATCTCACATGTGATAAAATATTCCATGCATTTAAAAGCATTTTAATAAGGATCATTTCCCATTTTAATCACTAAAATATATTTTCCAAGCCCAGCTCTTATAATTAGAATGGTTTGCCATAACATGCATTTTTACTGTACCAAAAAGGCAGATGCAAGAATGACTTCCTTGCACAGCACACGCCTGGTTTCCAGTCCCCCTATTTCAAACCCACTCCCGCCCCCCGCCCCTCCCACCCATAGCATCCTTCTTTATGCAGTGTCAGGCCTCTGCTTATCACATCTGGGCATGCATATGTGGTCAAAGACAGCCAGGGGCTCCAATTTTATAGCATGTTCAAAGAAGATGAAACGGGGCTCTGAGCCGCTTTACAATAGCTTTCTCTGAACACTGAAGATAACACACCTGCAGAGGACCCTTTGAGACGCTCACCTTGATGAGCTCCACTAATAGCACAGGGTGACTGCTCCCTCCGTGGCTCAGGAGGGCTGTGCCAATGGCTTCGCAGTAATGCAAGGCCTGGGACGTGAGGCCGTAATCTGCCAGACGGGAAGCATAAAGGAGCTTATACATCTGCGAAGAGGAGCGGGGCCAGAAAGAGAGACGTGGAGATAAGACTTCTTGGAAGTCCGTGGACGGCCAACTTCCTCTAACTCTGGGTCCAAATATTAAAGAGGGCCTTGCAACATTTAGGGCATTCTATCTGTGTATAGGCACAGTTCCAAACCCAGCCCGCAGTTCTGTCATTGCAGAGAATGAGGTGGAAGGCACATCAGCTGAGTCTCCCTAGGCGCTGGTCACCATGGAAATGCACCAGCCTCTCCACTTCTTATCAGGCAGCCTGTATCTCTGGGAAGCCTGGTGGGGGTGGGGGGTGGGCAGAGGACCAGGCAGCAGGGACACAGGTAAAAGAAGAAAAAATGCCTCCAGTGGAAGGGGCTTCAAGCCTAAGAGGAAGAGTAAGAAAGATACAGGTAAGGGTTCAGAGAAGCATGAGGGACAGGGCCAGATGGAGCACAAAGGGGCTGGGAATCAGACAGACCCAAGTTCAAACCCCAACTCTATGCTGGATATGGAACATGAAGCTAGTTCACCCACCTCCTCTCTGCACCTTGGTTTCCTCACTCTAATATGGGGATGATACTACAATCTACCCCTTGGTTGTTGTAAAGATTCAATGAGATAATCCATATAAAGTCCCTAGAGCGAATGGTACCCAAGAGATGTGAGCCAATAGCATGTAACTCCTTGGAACCTCTTTTGAGAAAAAAGGGTAATCATGCCTGCCTCACAGAATTAGAAATCACACAGTCAGAGGATCACAGCACAGTGCCTGGTGTGTAAAACTCATTCCCTAAAAACAGCTAATCTCACTGCTATCAGTCCAAAGCCAGCTGAGAGGTGCAATGACTACAGAAGAGAAAGACAGAGACTGAAGACCTGCATGGACCCAAAGCAGCTCACTGGGCAGGGCTGCGCTGGAGAAGATGGGTCTTTGGTAAAACCCTTACAGAAGATACTAACTGGGTCACTGCCCTATAGACAGTAATCCATCCTTTTCCAAGGCTTTGTTTTGTGTTTGGTGGTGATGGTGGTGATGGTGGTGATGGTGGGGTGTATGTGTGAGTGTGTGTGTGTGTGTGTGTGTGTGTGTTGTTGCCACCAGAGACACTCTCACTACAATCACTGATGAAGTCTTTGGGGATCAAAGGGGACACCAGGGCATCCAGTAGAGAGGTTGAGAGGTTAGAACCTGGACATGGATGCTGCCTACACACCTGCAGCCATGAGAGGAAGAGGAAGGACAGGGGCCAAAGTCAGAGCAGGGAGGAATTCCAGAGTTAAAGAGGGAGGCAGCCGAGAGAGATGGGAGCGGCAGGTCAGAGGAGAGTAGGAACGGTGAGCAGCGGGGGGCCGCCCCTGGCAGGATGACCGTGGAGCCGAGAAGATAGAGCCGTTTGGAGACAGAAGAGCGGAAGGAGCTGGGGCGGGGTGCCAGGGAGCCTGCCTGATTCTCCTTCGTCAGGAGGGAGGCAGGAGCCCGCAGCACAGAGGCTGCTGCCATGTTTTGCTTTCCTATCTTAAAATGCAGACCTTCAGGGGACCTCAAAAGAAATCCTAACCCTTCCCACACTCCAGCTCATGAGGAAAAGTTCAGTGGATGACTTAGTCCAGCCGCTACGTGCCAGAGAGCAAGGCTGAGAATCCAGGCGCCCACAGCCGTGAGATGCAGATAAGGCCTCGAGAGCGTTCAGTTACCTGGAAAGAAGGGATGAAGGATCGGGGACGGCCCAGCATCTGACAGTACTCGAAGATTTCTGTCCTCTGGATAGCCTCAGTTGTTGCAAATTTCAAAAACTCTTGACTAAAGCCAGGGAATAACAATAAAAGAATTTGAGGTCGAGGCGGGTAGGGGACGTATTTCACTCATAGATAGCCAAACACCAGCTGCATCCATTCACGGCAGAGTTTCTGTCCTGGGCTGATCCCTGGGGCAGCTCCAAGAGAAGAAGGAGAATCTGTGCCCCCAAAGGCTCTGGGGGAAGGCGGGGCCAAGCAGGGGGACTTCAGGCAGTGGGGGCGGTTCCTGCCATCTTTCTTGGGGGGTCACTTAAGGCAAGATGCTCTCATGCCCAGCTCAGAGGGGCACTGCGTCCCCCCTGTAAGCATGCTGAGCGCCAGCCTTAGTGCCCGGAGAGCCCAGAGTGGGTGTCTGGGAGAGGTCACCCCAGCCTGAGCAGAAGAGCAGGAAAGAGGGAGCCATGTGATGTTCCGGAAGCACTGAAGAAAGAAGGCCCGGCAAAGAGAGGGTAGCACCGCAGAGCCAAAAATCAAATGACGGTCCGTACATTGGACGCTCATTCCAGTGAGAAAGCAGACTGAGTGAACGTGATCAGGGGGCCCTCAGAGTCCCCACGGGCCCCAAAACAGCTGCCGTGGGGGCTGAAACCATAATCACTGGGGCTTCCCCTGGGGTCAGGGCTGGATCTCCAGAAACAACTTCATACAATACACAGGAGGGAGACACCTTAACCCAGGAGTCTCCAACCTTCGGGATCTAACGCCTGGTGATCTGAGGTGGAGCTGATGTAATAAAAGAAATAAAGTGCACAATAAATGTAATGCACTTGAATCATACCAAAACCATACAGGGTCCCCCACCCCCCGCCCCCACCAACTCCAATCCGTGGAAAAATTGTCTTCCACGAAACCAGTCCCTGGTGACAAAACGGTTGGGGAAGCTGCATAACCCACTTCGCTTATTTGACACATCTGGCCCAGACAGGCTGCTTTGACAAGGTAACTATGTGCTATCAGAGACCGTGACCTTGACAGACAGGTTATGAGACGATGCATTTCTAGGAAGAAAAGCCCTAACAGTCTGGATTCCAAGTCCAACCTGACTCCACTTTAGCTGTACAATCTTAGACCCGTTACTCCACCTCTCTGTGCCTCAGTTTCCCTCCTCTATAAAGTGAAGCTTAAAAATAGGCTTTCTTCACAGGGTGAATGTGTAATGATTAAAGGAAACGGTGCAAATAAAACAGCTGGTACAAGGTAAGAGTTAGGAAATCTTCACTAACACAGAGAGAGAGAGAGAAAGAAAGATCCAGAATGTGGAGGGTGGCTGGAGAGCAACCCGGTCTTTTCATCCATTTATTCACTGTCTAGAGGCTTATCAAGGTCCTTCTATGTGAGAAGTCTAATGTTATGGCCAGCAGGGAATGAGTGACAGGCCTGACTTTGAGTAGCTCGTGTGTCAAGTCAGTGTAAGGTGTGGGGGCGAAACACGAACTTCTTCCACTTGCAGGTTTTGCCCAAGGCCGGTTCTGAGAACAGATCCAGGGCGGCCGAACGCAGAGCCTCAAGCCACCGCGCTCGTATTAGCATGCTCCAAGAGTCGGTCTCCGGTCATGGAGCCAGGGCGCCACCGAGTGGCCAGAGGGGCATAATCCAACCCACGGGCACCAGCTCGCTGCTTCCCGGAGCAAGGCCTGGGCCTGAGGACCCCTGGCGGTGTGATGTTGCACTCTCCCCGGCACCTCTCAGCCCAGAGCCCACCTGTGCTGAAAAGCCATCAGCAGCAGCTGAAAATTCACAAAGGACAATGGAAAAATGAAGCCATGAAACCCAGCTAGGGCGAAACCAATCCCCTGGAAGACGTCCTCCCCACTCTCTGGCCCCCAGAAGATGGGCATACCTGTGGCTACTGCCCAGCAAGGCCAAGTAGTCTGTCTTCACGGTGTAGTAGCCGAAGGGCACGTGAGCCATGAGGTAGCAGAAGTGAGCAGCCTCCACCAGCCCCTTCCCAGCTGTAGGCGGAGAACAAGCCCAGGTCAGGGAACACACCCACAAAGAGAGGGACCCACCATCCGGGTGGGAGGGGAGAGGATTAGAGAGCGGCTCTGAGGTCAGAGCAGGGAGCTTCCGGGGAATAAAAGAACAAGCTCTCCATGACACGAGTCACAGACCCCAAACCCCACTCCCTCTCCCACCCCATTCTTGCCCTCCGACATTATATTTCACGTCTCTTCAGCCAGAAAAAGGAACTATTTCACATTCCCCCAATGGACTTTTGATGAGGACGTTTCTAAGCATTTTAGTCCTTCTGGAAGGGAACAAATAGGTAAGAAATGCCTACACCTGAGAAGAAAAGCAGACCCTTGGAAGCAGCGGTTTTTAAACTAGGCTTCTTGGGACATTGATGCCTCCCCCGCTAAAAATCAAACAATAGAAGACTTTTTCCCAGTGCTCATAAAAATCACATTCAGTACCAAATTGTTCCCAGTTTTTAAATGTTCTCCCATACCTTTTTCATTACTTCCACATTGAGTTAATTCAAGTAGGCAAAGTAATTAGCCTGGCACCCAAGAAGGTTCAACAAAAGTTAAGTTCTTTCTACCCAGGTGCTGAATAACCTGTCATTTGACTGGGCACAACTTTACCTGTAGCTATTTTAAGTTTAGCAGAGCAGTACTTCACGAAGTGCCACAAAGCAATGATTTTCTAAATATTCTGTCCCTTGACCCAATCTGAGAACCACTGATCTGCAACATCCAACAGCCCCTAAGTGTTTAAAAGGCCACATTCACAAAGAGATGATAGAAATAAAGACTACACAGTTACCCAGGGTAGCTCAGACAAAAATAGAATTTCCTATCTGGTTGAGCTGGGTCACTGGGGGACTAACAACAACAGTAGGAGAGATGCTCCAGGTGTTAACTCCATCTGCTGGGGACTCTGACCCCGGCACAGGAATCAACCACTCAGGGCAGCCTCCTGCAGCGGCAGGACACCGGAGTCTCAGGGGCCTGGCCTGCACTCACTCACAGCAGAAATCCGGGAAACGGAAAGGCAAGAAGGACACTCCTTTCCCTGGATTTTCTGTCCCCAAAACACTGAGGCTCCTGGGTCAAAGGAACGGCTGAAGCGCAGACTTGGGCCCAACACAGAACTGAAGTGTAAGCACAGGGTGTTTAAAGCTGGCCTGGAGACAGAGGCGAGGAGGGGACAGAGCTGGTGTCTGCTTACCCAGGGTGTCCCCCATGGTGACAATCGTGCGCTGGTACAGCTCCGGGTCTCCACCCTGGTTCGACAGAATCACTGCTAAGTGTGGCCTCCAGTCTCCCCACTGCTTGTCCCCACAACACTGAAAAGCAGCAGAAAAATTGAACACTGGCTGAGTAATACAGCCCCTGCCAGAACATAGGTTAAGGAAGGCTGTTGTCTATTTTCTGATTTGCCAGGAATGCCTATTAGGCTGCCTGCAGTGCGGCCACTCATTGATTCTGAGTTTTCTTTTATTAAAAAAAGCAAAACTCTTAGAAGGATGGGTAGGCAGACACATATACATACATACACACACAGGAGTATTGGGAGGTGGTGGTTGGTGGTTTAGTTGCTAAGTTGTGTCCGACTCTTGTGACCCCATGGACTGTAGCCTGCCAGGCTCCTCTGTCCATGGGATTTTCCTGGCAAGAATACTGGATTGGGTTGCTATTTCCTTCTCCAATATTGGGAGGTAGATAAATAAATAAAATCACACTACTAGTCACTAATTTTCAAATTTCATCCTGGTGCCCCTAATCTCAATAGCTGGGGGCCAAATTTAAAAAAACACACACACTGATATTGATACACTTCCTTCTTGGAGGATCGCAAACCCTTGGTTCATGAGAAGAGTCCATATTAACCTGTAAGAAAACAGGGGAACACTGGGATCCTTAATATTTTACCAAATGGCTAATGTTCTCTGTTTTTACAGAGTCCTCTTCTACACATCACCTTCTTTAGTCTTCACACAACTCTGTGAAATCTAATTCCTGTCGCCTCTTGAGAGAAAACAGGCCAAGGGGCCCAGCCAGCGTTAGTCGCTAGTGACGGTGCAGGGGCAGCAGAGCTCCACGAGGGGGCGGTAGAGGGTAGTCAGAGAAGTGGACGCGGGTGGAAGCCCCATAGGAACGGATGGGCCGTTCTCCTTGAATGCCGGGGAATTTCGGGGCAGAGGAAATAGTAATAAAGAAAGCAATGTCACAGGCTCTGGATTCAACAGGAGTCCTGCCTCTTGAGCAAGTTTCTTAATGCCTTTGAAGCTTTGTTTCTTCATCTCCTAAATCGAGATCATAATGTCTACCTGACTGGATTACTGTTGGTAGTGAAATGTGATTGGTAAAGCCCATAGCATAGTGCCTTGCACTTGGTTTGCACTTTATAAATTACATGTAGGTGTAAATACACACACACAGAAGCACAGCAGAGGAAAAGAGATGATTTGCAGGCCAGTCCGTCCTCCAATTTGTTACACAGAATGGACAGAACAGGAGATTGACAGTAATAGCTAAGATCTGGAGGTCAAAACAATTCACAATTATTTGGTATTGTATTTGTAATTATCCCACAGAACAAAAGATGCTTTATCCAGCTCCATTTTATAGATACTCTTTGTTTATCTGGGCAAAGCAGTGTGAATGAGAGGAATGATAATAATAAATCACAAAAATAATAGCAGTTCTCACTTATTGCACTCTGACCCCAGGCCACAGCCTGTGCTAAGCATTTCTCCTGTGAACAATCACATGCATTAAGTACCATTATTATCCCCATTTTAACGTGTGAGCCAGGCTCTTTCTGGCTGGAACTAAGGCAGCCAGCAACAGAAAAGCTCTTGCTAAAAGAATGAAAACTTAGAAGCAATTCTTCTGTCTCCTCCCCAGGTGATGGAGGCAGGGGGGGAATCACTGTAAAGGAAGTCTATAGAGGTGGGGAGAGACAGAGAACACTTATTAACTAACTTCAATGGGCCAAGCATGGCCATTAATACATTCAGATATTCTCTCTCCTTTAAATTTTTACAATAACTCTGTTAGGCATCAAAATGCCCACAAAGACGAAAAGCTGAGACTCTGAGACTAAGTAACAAGACCCAGTTCACACAACAGTGAGAAGCAGAGTCTAGGTTAAGCCTGTGACAGAAGCTGACATCTCTGTTTTCCAGTCGCCATGCTTCGTCCACCACACCTCTTATTGTAAGTACCAGAGTCTAGCCTTTACTGGCTGCTATGATGCTAGGAAACTCTCCAACACGGGTGTCAAATACCACATTGGAATATCACCTCTGGCTCCTTGGTTTTCTCACCCAAAAGCAGGGATCAGTTAGCAAACTCTACCAGTGCACTGAGACCCAATGTTGTTTGTTGATTACATCACTCCCTGCATTTAGTGTTTTGTGACGTGGTAGGATTTCATTGCAGAGCACAAGCACTCGGCAGAACTGTGAGGTGCATCCCACGTTCTGATGTAGCCAGTTCATTTGACAAAGGGGCATGAAAGTCAGTATTTCTCTTTTCTTTTCTTTTCTTGAAATTGTCCACAAGCAATAAGAAGGACAAAAAAGCAAAAGTGTGAGTGTGTTTTCACTAAAACTAAACGTCAGCAAAAACCCAAGCCTCTAAATACAAGAAAAGGCTTCCAAAAGAGATTGAGCAGAGGTGGGTTCGGGAGGCAGAGAGAGAGAACACCAGAGACAAGGGATCCCACAGCCATCTCCACTGGCTCACAGAAAATACCAGGTTATGTGGAAATGCCAGCTGGCCTGGAACATGGCCCTGGCATCTCCCCAGCTCAAACCTCCCATAAATAATGGGTCCAAGGAAGGGTTGAAGCCTGTGAAGGAACAAATACAGAATTTGTACAAATATACCATCAAGATAAAAGGAGGGAAGAAGGTAGAGAGAACATTCACCAGAAAAAAAAAAACAAATGATACCACCAAACAAAGAATGGTCATCAAATATTTCATCAGGAATTAAGTAAAATAATGAAACAGTTTCTTTTATGAAGCAAGACCCTGAAGCTAAGTTATAGGAGCAGAGGAAAGAGATGGTGGAGAACAGGAGGAGGTAGATGTGACCTGCAAAAGCTCAGGAGGGAAGTGGGAGGAAAGTCAAAGAAATAAAGACAAAAATGGAGGGGACTTCCCTGGTGGTCCAGTGGTTAAGAATCTGCCTTCCAGTGCAGGGAATGTGGGTTCTATACCTGGTCAGGGAACCAAGATCCCACATGCCATGGGGCAAATAAGCCCATACAACACAACGACTGAGACTCCGTGCTCTGGAGCCCACACACCATAACCAGAGAGAAGCCACGCTCCCACAGCAAAGAACCCGGGCACCACAACTAAGACCAGAAATAGTCGAATAAATAAATACATATATTTTTTTTAATGACAAAATTTCAAAGAGCTCAGCAAGTAAGAGACACCGGTGAAAAGATAGTAAGGGACACACAGGAGGGACACAGCAAAAAAGAAGAAAAGAAAGAATTAATCATATATATATATATATATTATTATATTTTGTATATAGAGGGAGTTCCTGAAAAGAAAACCAAAATAAGAGAACAAAACAAATACTGAAGGACATAATTCAAGAAATTTTTCCTGAACTGTTAAGAGATGGATGCACATATTAAAACAGCGTGCTCTATCCCCCAAAAATCGACACAGACAGTCAACAACAAGATATATCTTACTAAAATTACTGGACTTCGAGGACAAGGAAGGAATGCCTTGGGACAAAAAGATCAAGTCTCTTATCATGGGAAAACTATCAAGGTGGCCTCAGGGTTCTCTTGAACCACATCTCACACTGACAACCTGTAGAATCTAAAGTGTCCCTCTTTGAAGGGTCCCGTGCAGTGGTGGGGAAGGAAGGAAGCCTGGTTGTGGGAAGCGGGGAGAGCAGCCTCAGCTTCACTCGCTATTCTTCACTCAGCAGGTAGCTGTGGATTTGTGGAAAGAGCAAGATCTTCGGAATCAGATAGACATGGGCCAATCTTGACTCCTCTGCCCCTAGCTCTGTGATCTTGGGTCATTTTACACTTTCGCATCTCAGTTTTCATGATTGCAAGACAGGGATAATAATTCCTACCTCCAGGCATTAAATGAAATAATATGCATCACAATTCTTAGCACAGGACCAGGCACATGGCAGGTAATTAAGGGACAGTTGTTGTTTTATTTGTCATCTCTAAAGCCATCACTTCGTTTCTGAGCAGTCCCCACCCACTAAACCCTTAGGATGCTGGGCTCCTGTTACGAAGGGTACCGTGGCTGCCTGTGGGATCCTCCCCGACATGAGCTGGAAGAGAGTCTGCAGTGGATCGTTGAGCGCCAGCGTGCTGGTGAAGCTGCAGAGAGAGGGGACCGACCATCAGTGGGGACCCAATCAAGAGCACCTCTAACCCATTGCCTTGCAGTGGCTTCTGTTGAAACTTGAGTTTCTCTCTGCTTTTCGGTTATGGCTCAGCTCCATCCCACTTTCGGACACCCATCCCACCACACACCCCAAGCAGACCTTACCACCCAGGGAGACCTTCTGCACTTCAGCACTGACACCCTATCTCTTGAGCAAACCATTTTTATAGACCTTCGTCCATCACGGAGATGAACCACACATAAGTCAATGAACGCTGAGAGCCCAACAGTAAACCTGAACCTCTTCTTTCCAGACCCCTCCTCCCCAGCCACCCTCGAGACCCACTGCCCCAAGGCAGTCCCCCTCCAGGCCAAGCCTACAGTTCTCAGTGCTGGGTTTTTTGGGCTTATCGCGAACCCGGGTCTCTCATGCCTTTGCTCACAAGTACTAAATAGTCATTTTCAGTAACTGAAGAGGCGTAGAGCAGGGACCAGAAATGATCCTGCTGATGACAAACCGTGGGATCTGCTTAACAAGTATATAATAAGCTCTATGGCTGATTTGAGATTTAAGCATACTCAGTAAGAGAGATATTTCACGATTCACTGGGCCCCATCAAACATCAATGGCCCAAGGCGGAGATCCGTAGCAGAGATGTATGCTACAGCAGAGGGTTGTCGGATGCTCGCTTCCAAAACCTAAAGGAAATTTATCCCTCATAATGCTGTCTTTAACAGCATCCTTCCTCCAGAGCTGGGAGTGCTTCTTCTCATAGAAGTTCAGTGCTCCTCACTGTTCTGGCCTCTGAACATAATGAAGTACATGGTGGTCACTATTTACTGGGAAGACTGAGGGTCAGAGTAATAAAGAGACTCAGCAGGGACCATGGTGAAGAACAGACTCCCAGGCAGTGGGATAGATGTGAGCCCCACAGACCAAACTTAAAGTTGGGGTGTCCATCTCCTTATCCAACTCTGCCCAGCAGGATTTACAGCCAATTTAAATATAAGATGGCTTCCCTGGTGGCTCAGATGGGAAAGAGTCTGCCTGCAGCACAGGAGACCCAGGTTCAATCCCTGGGTTGGGAAGATCCCCTGGAGAAGGAATGGCAACCCACTCCAGTATTCTTGCCTGAAAAATCCCATGGGTGAAGGAGCCTGGTAGGTTACAGTCCATGGGGTCATAAAGAGTTGGACACGACTGAGCAACTTCACTTCACTTAAATATAAGATAAGGCTTCCCTGGTGGCTCAGCAGTAAAGAATCTGCCTGCCAAATGCAAGGGACTCGGGTTCAATCCCTGTGTCGAAAGATCCCCTGGAGAAGGAAATGGCAACCCACTCCAGTATTCTTGCTGGAGAAATACCAGGGACAGAGGAGCCTGGTGGGCTACAGTCCACGGGGTTGCAAAGAGTCAGACGCGACTGAGCAACTAAACAACAACAAGCTGAGAAGGTTGCTTCAAGGCTTTAAGCAACACGAGAAGATAAATGTTGAGTTAGCATCCTTCTCACTGTCTGACCCAAGCCTGCTTCTTATGGGAGGGTCCCCCACCCCACCCCATCCCTGCCACACATCTGTCCCCAGCCACCCACAGATGCTAACTGCAGCCTGAAGGGCTGACCCCAGCACGTGCTACACCCACCACCTCCGTCTGATCCTGAGTCTCCTTAACTGTTTCATCGCCCCTGTTCTAAACTCCTGGCTGGGTACTCACACCTGCATTCCTATCCTATTCTGGTTTGAGCCTTCTTCCCAGTGCCCCCTGGCACCCAGGTCCTGATAAACCAGTGCAACCTGTGACCGAGGGCATCCCTTCAGTCTTGACATCTCCCTTTAGATGAAGTCTTCCGTATCTCATCTCCAGCCCTATAAACCCCTTTCTCCCACAGCTCACAGTCCTGCTACTGTGTACCCCTCCCTACCTCTCAGCACCCACACCCCCACTGAGGACTAAGCAGTGAGTTACTCACTCTCAGTCCTAAGGCTCTGTCATTCACCCTTAAGGGATCCACCCCCTCACTGATTCAACTCTCTAGAGTTCTAGGAACTTCTCTCTTCCAATGAGAGAAGGCTACTGCAGTGCAGAATCCTGTTTAATCTTTGGAAGCTCTGACCCTGAGAAAATGTTAGTAAAATGTTTTGTTCAACTTAGCAGCTAAAAAGAATGTATCCACACCTAGGCTATAAGGATCTGGAGAAGAAAAATACTATGCCCAACTTAGAATTGGAAAGACGCTTGGAGGGTGGGGCTCCTCAGTGCATCTTGTATGTCTCCCTACCCTCATCCCCACGTTTGGAGGGGAGGTCTCTCCACTCCACTGGTCTCTCCCTGCGCAAGTCCCCAACTCACCCACTCATGACCCAGCTGTAGGTCCTCGGGTCCATCTTGCTGGAGAGGAACAGAGCGTGGCCCCACAAGTGGTTCTTCATGGCCCACTCCAAGGCTTCCTGAAAACACAGACATCGCCTTCAGGACCTCCATGCTCACCTTCCTCTAACACAACCAACAACTGTGCTTGGGTACCACTGCCCCCTGAGCAACTAGAGGCCAGGCTTCCAGGAAGACTTGCAGAGCCTCCATGTGAATCTGAGAAAGAAAGAGTAGGGAACCAGCTTCAGCTGGCGGGTATTTCTCTCTCCATTGTCCCTTTCTCCAACCTTCATGTTATCAGAACCTATTACATGATTTCATTAGCTCCCCACAAACATGGTTACCAGTTACCTTTATCTCTTGAGAAAATGTCACATGATACTTTCATGAGCCTAAGCACCAAGAATGAGAGAGGCATTTCACACCAAGACCGAGTCTCTAAAGATGAGTTGTAAGATGGTGTTCACAGGGCATATAGAGGAACTGTTTATTAACAACTGTGGCAGAGACACCTAGTTCCTCACCCAAATCCATGCTCTCCTTCCTGGGCCAAGAGCTGGACTGTATTTCCCACCTCCCTGGCCCTGAGGTGTGGCTGAGTTCTAGGTTATCAGATGGGAATGGAAGCAAATGCATGCAGCCTCTGGGTCTGGCCCATAGAACTCCCCATGCTCAATCCTCCATGGCCTTGTTCCCATCTTGTTGGAATGCAGATGACACCCAGGAGCCTTAGAGGCTCTATGTTAAAGATGGTAGAGCCTCATACAGCTGAGTCCTTGGGTTACTTATGGAGGAGGGCTGCCCCATCTTCTGTTCACCTGCTCAGTACTCTCACATGAAGAGAAAAATGCTGCTATTATGTTTAAGCCAGTATACATAGCCATTATCCTACCCCACCTAATACTATAACTAACTGCCTACTAACTATCAAGTGCTTATTAGTTAACTAGTCAACTTCATATGTCAAAGTAATCACACCATTAATTTGGTGACATGGGTCAAAAGCTGCAAACTTAAAAACATACACATACATATATTTATCTTTTCATTTAATTTTCAAAACTATTTAGTAAGAGTTTAATTTATATGTGAGGTTGAGTGGTGAAGAAGCCACCTGCCAATGTAGGAGACACAGGAGATGCAGGTTTGATCCCTGAGTCAGGAAGATCCCCTGGAGGATGAAATGGCAACCCACGCTAGTATTCTTGCCTGGAAAAATCCCATGGACAGGGGAGCCTGGTGGGCTACTATAGTCCATGGGGTCACAAAAGAGTCAGACACAACTTTGTAACGGACCACGCAATTTTCTTACTGTCCCCAAAATAATTTTATTTTTGGACAGGAGGTTACTAATGAGGTATTTTCACCTCCAAATGAAAATGCATTTGATTATCCCAACATCTCCCACGTTACTGTATTTGAAGAGACAATAAATTTAAACAGTTACAGTTAGGAAATTCAGCCTCATAGTCAGTAGAAGTAAAAATGACATTAAGATTGCTCTTTTTGAAACAAGTTCCTACTGTATAGCACCAGCAACTATATTCAAAATCCTGTAATAAAACATAATATAAAACAATATTTAGAAAAAGTGTATCTATATGTAAAACTGCATCACTCTGCTGTATAACAGAAATTAACACAACATTATATATCAACTATACTTCAATTTACAAAAAACAAGAAACCCAGGTGAAATCTTTAAAAAAAAAGAAAATGTTCTTTTTGGGGAAAAGAAGATTGATATTTTTGTACGTTAAACTATTTCATAGTAGTATTTTTTAGAAGGATTTACTAAAGACTGGTAAGCTTTCTTATCTCTCCTTGCTATTCTTTGGAAGTCTGTATTCAGTTGGGTGTATCTTTCCCTTTCTCCTTTGCCTTTTGCTTCTCTTCTTTTCTAAGCTCTTTGTAAGGCCTCCTCAGACAACCATTTTGATTGGTAGGGATTTACTACATTAGTCAAAAATCTGCATCCCCAAAAATATAATTAAGAATAATTGATGAATTGAGAACTTATATGGAGGATATCAATCTTGCCCAATGCCAGAATTAAGATCCTGCTGCTGCTGCTAAGTTGCTAAGTCGCTGCTAAGTCCGACTTTGTGCGACCCCATAGAGGGCAGCCCACCAGGCTCCCCCGTCCCTGGGATTCTCCAGGCAAGCACACTGGAGTGGGTTGCCATTTCCTTCTCCAATGCATGAAAGTGAAAAGTGAAAATGAAGTCGCTCAGTCATGTCTGACTCTTAGTGACCCCATGGACTGCAGCCTACCAGGCTCCTCCATCCATGGGATTTTTCAGGCAAGAGTACTGGAGTGGGTTGCCATTGCTTTCTCCTGAATTAAGACCCTAGTCAAGTGTTAATATAACATTTTAAACATATTGTGGAGGAGAGCTCCTCACAGATCACCCTGAACTCCCACAGTGCTCTATCTGCCCTTGCTACCTTTGGGTCATAGTATGATAGATGATGTGGTGGGTGGTTACAAGCCCAAGCTCAGGTACCAGGCTGCCTAAATCTAAACCTGGGCTTTATTACTAACTTTCCTCATTTAAAAATACATAGAATAAGAATAGAACCTAAACTAGAGGGTTTCTATGAAGATAAATGAGATAATGCATATAAGGTGATAGGTGAGTATCTGACACATAGAAAGTATTTTTCAAATATTTTCTTTTATTATTGTTGTTGTTATGATCATTACTTATTCTTAAGAAAGAGATTATCACTGATTTATCTCTGTATCTCCCTACTGGGTTTGATGCCTTAGAAGAAGTGGCTGCTACATAGATGTTTATTGAGTAAGTGAATCACTGGTGAAATAGCAGTCCCTACTATATAGTGAATATATATATTAAATATATAATGACTATATACACACACATATATGCTACATGTTGATCCCATTTTCACTGAGTATCATGTCTATCTCTCATTTAAAAGATAACATCACATACAAAGAAACACACATAATTAAACATTTAAAGGTAAAGGTGAAGTCACAAAAGTATTTCAACTTTATTTTCATAAGTTAATTTTGAAGCAGGAAAAGCCTTTCTATATATCATCCCAAAAAAGTGATTTCAGACAGAAAATCCTAAAAAAGTAAAGAGCTCCTACAAATCAATATATGGGTATCAAAAATCCACAGAAAAATGTGGAAAACCCATGACAAAAATATTCACAGATTAAAGGATATTCAGCTTCATTTATAATAAGAAAAATGCAAATAACTGCTATACATTTTTTTCACCTCTCACACTGGCACATATCAAAAAGAAACACCCTGGGTTGGTGAAAGTTGGGGGAAGCAGGCACTTGATAGAGTAATCAGTACAACCTCTAAAAAGTCAGTTTGTAAATATCTATCAAAATTACAAACCATATACCCTTTGATCCAAAGCTTCCACTTCTACAAACTTTCCTTACGTATATTCTCTCCACAGGGGCAAAATGACTGTTATTCACTGCAGCATTATTTGTAATTGTAAAAGACTAGAAATGATCTAAGTGTCAATCTACAGAAGTTCAACTGAATTGATTATAATTCATCTAGAGAAACCTATGTAGCTGTAACTAATAATGAGGAAGGTATTTGTATATAATAAGAAACAAGAGTCACCAAAATGCGGCCCGAAGACCCAGTTCAGCCCACTGCCTGTTTTGGTACAGCCTACAAGCTACAAAAAGTTTTTACACTTTTAAATGATTGGGGAAAAGATCAAAAAAAGAATAATGCTTCATTACACGTGAAAGTGATATATTCAAATTTCTATGTCCATAAATAAAGTTTTATTGAAACACAGCCACACCCATTTATTTACAGATTATCCATGGCTGTCTTCACACAATAACAGCAGAACTAAGTAGAGCAAAGCCTGCAAAGCCTAAAATATTTACTATCTGTTCCTTTACAAAAAAAATTTACCAGTGCCAATATAGTGTTTCCTATAAGATTTTGTTAAATGACAAAAGGAAGGTGAAGACATGATATGTAATATGCTATAAGGGCAAGGAGGGAGGAAATAATTATATATGGAAGAAATACCTCCATATATTTCAGAAAGGAAAAATCTTATGGCTGGGAAGGAGCAGGGAACAGCATCATTTCTCCCATTATATCCTTTTTATCTTTTGATTTTTAATTGATTTGAATTTATTTCAACCATTTATGCAAATATTTAAGTTTACTGAAATGCAACTCAATCCAGTATTCTTGCCTGGGAAATCCCATGGATAGAGGAACCTGGTGGGCTACAGTCCATGGAGGGTTGCAAAGAGTCAGACACAACTGAGTGACTTTCACTTCACTTCACTTAAGACTTCTGTAAAATGTGAGCTCAACTTCAAAATTAGGGTATAAAATAATAGGGACATATGTGAGGTGATGTATATGTTAATAACTCAGTGAGGGGAATACTTTCACAACATATATCAAATCACATTGTACACTTTATCTTACCATTTTATTTGTCAAATATACTTCTATTTAAAATTTAATAAATAATATAAAAATGTCAAAGTCTAACTTACACATCAAAAAATACAGAAGACATCACTTCATCAGTGGAATTATTCAGTATTGACATGTATGTTTTAGATATAGTTGATGGAGGTATCATTTGTAAACAAACTTCCTGGAAACTAATTTAGTGTATATGTGAAGAGCCTTTTAAAAGTACATACTCTTTAACCCAGTAGTTCCACTTCTAGGAATCTATCTTAAAAAAATAATAAAAAGATCATCCAAAGATTTATATAACAAGATTTTCGAATTGTGTAATTATGGTGGTGGTGGTTTAGTGGATAAGTCGTGTCTGGCTCTTGCAGCCCCATGGACTGTAGCCCACCCGGCTCCTCTGTCCAGGGGATTTTCCAAGCAAGAATACTAGAGTAGGTTGCCATTTCCTTCTTCAGAGGATCTTCCCCACCCAGGGGTGGAACCCTGGTCTCCTGCATTGCAGGTGGATTCTTTACCCACTGAGTTACCAGAGACTGGCAAAATTGTACATGGCCTATAGAGTCAACAACAGTGAATTGTGCATAAAATATGATACATTCATATAATGGAATATATCTAGTTTTTAGTGGCATAGTTTAATGCTATGAGAGGGTTTCACCATATAGTCTTAAGGGGAAAGAAAGAAAAAAATTGTTTATGTAATTTAATTTAACTTTTAATATTGATACATATGCATAGAAAATACTAGAAGTAAATATATCAAAATGTTAACAGGTATTATCTTTTAATGGTAGGACTTTGGTTTTTTCCTCCTTTGTACCTTTCTGAACTTAACTGTTATGAAATGAGTATATGTCACTCATATCATTGGGGGAGGGGTGAGCTATAGGGCGGCCGGGACTATTTTAAGCAGGAGCGGGCGCGGCACTTGCCTTCTTCCTTCCATAGTAGAGCAGCTTAGTGAATTTCTCCACGATCTGCGCAGGCGTCTCCACGCTGGGAGGAATCTCCCCGGTGAGCAGGTCCCGGGTCCCGGAGCTCAGCACTGGCCAGTCCTCGTCCGTCAGGCTGATGAGGTTGGCCACAGGCGGCTGCCTCTTGTACTTCTCCAGCTTCTTACAGTCCTGCATCAGCAGCTCGGCGATGTCAGACCCCACCATGGACTGCAAGGCAAAGAGAATCCCATTCCCTGAGCTAGAATCCCATTTGTCGCCATGCTGGTACCCCAGGCTGCAGAAGGGGGGCACCGGAGCACCCGCCTTCTTCAGGAGGAGACCCACATGTAAACACAAGACAGTCATTTTTGCATTGTGGTAGTTGAAACTCCACCTTCATTCTCATGGCTATTTTCTGCCTGTCAGGAGCCACAAAGATGACCAGCAATATGCACACTCTCATAGGTGTATTATCTGCTTGGTGCAGTAACCCAAGAACTGAGCAATAACCAGAGGCTAGTGGAGAAGGGCAGGGAAAAGTTAGCCTTTGAACAGTGGCATTGACCTCAGCAGTTTCTTTTCTTGAGGCCATTTGTTGCTTCTTTAATGTTACCTTTTATAGTTATGCCCCAAGACGAATCTTCTGTCTCCCAGGAAAATTTAAATTTCAGTCCAGCCTGCACCTGCCCATCCTCCGGCCGCGGTGATACTGACCCCGTTCTGCCGACAAAGGAGAACCAACAGCTGCCAGAGTAGGGCCGAGTCTCTGCCCCCCGGTGTCTCAGATTTGCGGCTCTGTGCTGCCTTCTGCTGGCAAAACGTCATGATGTCCACCTTGTGCACATCTTCCCTAGGGAGAGATTTCAAGGAGCCAAGAGTGATGGACAGACTCCGACCCCGGGCAGGACCACCAGCCCCTCCTACAGCGCGAGGGTGCTGCCTGGGCTGGGACTGAGATAGTAACAGAAAGAGGACCTCCTAGGATGGGAACAGTGAGTCTGAAGTTACAGAGCAGTTATTCCCGTATAGAACAGGAAGGGACCGCAGAGATTCTCTCATCCACTGTCTCCATTTTACAGAGGAAGAAACTGAGGCCCAGAGACCTGAAATGACTATTTGGGTGGCAGGTTAGAATACAGACTTTGAGATCAGACAACCCTGGATTTAAATCTAGCCTAAACTTCTCAGCCTACACAAGTTGCTGATCTCCTCTGAGCCTCTGCTCTTTCTGATAAAACAGGGGTGATGAAAATGTCTACCTCCAAGGCTTCCCTGGGGGTACAATGGATAAGAATCTACCTGCCCATACAAGGGACACAGGTTCAATCCCTGGTCTGGTAAGATTCCACATGCTGTGGAGCAACTAACCCATGTGCCCTAACTACTGGCCTTGGCGCTGCAACTATTGAGTCTGTGTGCCACAACTACTGAAGCCTGCACGCCTAAAGCCTGTGCTCCACAAAAAGAGAAGCTACCACAGGGAGAAGCCAGTCCACTGCAACAAAAGTACCCCCGCTCCCCACCACGAGAGAAAGACCGCATGGAGCAACGAGGACCTAGTGCAGCTAAAACTAATAAACAAAGTAAAATTTCTTTAAAAGTCTACCTCCAACTCAATGTCTTATAATAACCTACAGTGGAAAAGAATCTGAAAAGGAACAGATTTATATATAACTGAATCACTTTGCTGTACGCGTGAAACTAACACAGCATTGGAAATCAACTATACTTCTATTAAAACACTGTTTTAAAGCCTACCTCATACAAAAAGGAATTAGCCAACTGTGTAGCACATATAAAGTGCTCAATAAACAGGAATTATTATTTGCTTGAGATTATTTAATGAAGTCAGTCAAATGGGGATCAGTACCCTAGGTGTCCAAACACCCAACTCGGTATTCTAGGCCACATCGCTACACCTGTGTGTAAAAAATGGCGACAGCAATTCATTTTTACTTGAAGGAACTGTCAAAATACCCTGGGGATTTTCTTGGAGGGGGAAGCTTCAGGATAAGGACACATCTGTATAGTTGTGGTGATATTTAAAGGGCTTCAGAATGCATTATCTCACCTCTGACACCAGCGTGAACTCTTCTCTCCACAACAAAGAACATCCTCAATATTTATCAGAAACATGACTAGGAACTTAAAAGCAGTTCTAGCTCAGTCCTGCAGAGGGCAGACTTGCACACTGTCTAGTAACTCATGCTGACTGGGTTATATACATCTCTCCAGAAAAATGTTTTCCATGTGAGCAACTTGCCTGTGATTTCCCATAGGAAATCGTATTATTATTAGGTACCCAGAACACTAAAACCTCCTATCACATAGCCTTTGTAAAATAGAACTGATTTCAGATTTTTAAACCTTTTTCTGTCTTTCAACACTCAAACTGCTTGTCAAAATGGCTCAGGCCACATCTGTCTCCAACTTGTAGCACAAAGATTCCATTCCAATGGGGACAGATATTTTCTTTCAAAGGAAGCCAAGCCCAAATCCCCAAGATGCTGATTTGGGCAGGAAGGTTTCAAAAGCCCTTATTTGGCGACTTTTATGGTGATTTACCTGATCAGCGGTCCTGAGAAAGTCCTCATCTCTTCTTGTTCCTCAGAATCATTAAGAATAACCTGGAACAAAAAACTCAGGTTTGGTCTTCAAGACTATGTCCCCCTAGTGCCCCATTCCTCGGTTGAGTCCAGTATCAGAACCCAGAGCTGTGGTCCTAGGATGAGGCTCAATGCCTCATGGAGAAAGCAGAAAGACAAAAATGAGCTCTCTAGTTGCTGGATATGAGCCAACAGCATCACAGGTAAAACATCAGTCTAGCATTACTTCTTTCAGAGGAGAGCCCACACATTCCTTCACACACACACACACACACACACACACACACACACACACACCAATCCACAGGGTACATGGCTCAGGCCCCTCCAGAGGAGAGCCCACACATTCCTTCACACACACACACAGACACAGACACACACACACACACACACACACACACACACACCAATCCACAGGGTACATGGCTCAGGCCCCTCCAGAGGAGAGCCCACACATTCCTTCACACACACACACACACACACACACACACACACACACACACACACCAATCCACAGGGTACATGGCTCAGGCCCCTCCAAGAGATTCATGGAGATGCAAGGGCTCAGGCAGAGGGGAGCCAGGAGTAACATGCTGACATTCAAGGGACACAGAATCTTGTTTACCTCCATGCTGTGCAGTTCAACAAGGGCTGTCTGTCCATCACTGGGAGAGCTGGGACTCACACACACCAGCTGACCTCCTGGCCCAAAACTCACAGGCATGTGAGGGACATAGAACTTCATGGGTTCCTTGGGACCGGCTGCTGAGACGTCCTCTGACCAACCAATACAGGTGGACAGTGTTAGCATTACTACCACTGCTTTGCTTTATGTAAGAAATATTCCACAGACATATTTCTTTCCAAATTTCACCTGGGACCAAGATAAGATTCTGGGTGGGTTACATAATTAGAAGAAATACATGCTCTAAGTCAGATTTAGGCCTTTAATAATATGTCAGACTATAATGCCAAATCCAACAACATATCACAAGGATTATACACCATGATCAAGTGGGATTTATCCCAGGGATGCAAGGATTCTTCAGTATATGCTAATCAATCAATGTGATGTACCATATTAACAAATTAAAGAATAAAAACCATACAATCATCTCAACAGATGCAGGGAAAACTTTTGACAAAATTCAACACCCATTTATGATAAAAAAAAAAAATTCTTCAGAAAGTGGGCATAGAGGGAACCTACTTCAACATAATAAAGGCCATACATGACAAACCCACAGCAAACATCATTCTCAATGATGAAAAACTGAAAGCATTTCCTCTAAGATCAGGAACAAGACTAGGATGCCTGTGCTCATCATTATCATTCAACATAGTTTTAGAAATCCTAGTCATGGCAATAAGAGAAGAAAAAGAAATAAAAGGAATCCAAATTGGAAAAGAAGTAAAAAATATCACTGTTTGCAAATGACATGATACTAAACATAGACAGTCTTAAAGAGGCCACCAGAAAACTACTGGTGCTAATCAATGAATTTGGTAAAGTTTCGGTAAACAAAATTAATGCAGAGAAATCTCTTGCATTCCTGTACAATAACAACGGAAGGTCAGAAAGAGAAATTAAGGAAGCAATTCTATTTACCATTGCAACAAAAATAATAAATACCTAGGAATAAACCTTCCTAAAGAGGTAAAAAACCTGTACTCAGAAAACTATAAGATACTGATGAAAGATATCAAAGACAACACCGAGATGGAGAGATATACCATGTTCTTGGGCTAGAAGAATAAATACTGTAAAAATGACTGTACTACCCAAAGCAATCTACAGATTCAATGCAATCACTATCAAATAACCAATCGAATTTTTTCACAGAATTAGAACAGAAGATTTTATAATTTGTGTGGAAGCACAAAAAACCCTGAATAGCCAAAACAGTCTTGAGAAAGAAAAGCAGAGCTGGAAGAATCAGGCTTCCTAACTTTAGACTATACTACAAAGCTACAGTAATATGACAGGATGGTACTGGCACAAAAATAGAAATATAGATCAATGGAACAGGCTAGAAAGCCCAGCAATAAACCCACACACCTACGGTTACCTAATATTTGATAATGGAGAAAAGATAATCTCTTCAATAGTGATGCTGGGAAAACTGAACAACCCATGTAAAAGAATGAAATTAAAACACTCCATAACACTATATACACAAAAATAAACAGAAAATGGGTTAAAGACCTAAATGTAAGGCCAACACTATAAAACTCTTAGATGAAAACAGGCAGACCACTCTGACATAAATCACAGCAAGAGCTTCTTTTGACCCATCTCCTAGAGTAATGAAAATAAAAACAAAAGTAAACAAGTGGGACCTAATTAAACTTAAAAGTTTTTGCACAGCAAAGGAAACCATAAACAAGGCCAAAAAAAAATAACACTTAGAATGGGAGAAAATATTTGCGAATGAAGCAACACACAAGGGACTAATCTCCAAAATATATAAACAGCTCATGTAGCTCAATATCAAAATAACAAACAATCCAATCAAAAAATGAACAAAAGACCTAAATAGACATTTCTCCAAAGAAAACAAACAGATGGCCAAGAGACACATGAAAAGATGTTCAACATCACTAATTACTAGAGAAACGCAAATCAAAACTATAGTGAGATATCACCTCACACTGGTCTGAATGGCCATCATCAGAAAAGCTACAAACAAAATAAGCTGGGGACAGTGTGGAGAAATGGGAACCCTCTTATAATGTTTGTAGGAAAGTGGATTGGTTCAGTCACTATGGAGAACATTGTGGAGGTTCCTTAAAAAACTAAAAACAGAACTACCATATGACCGAGCAAGCCCACTCATGGGCATATACCCGGAGAAAACCATAATTCCAAAAGATACATGCACCCTGATGTTTATTGCAGCACTATTTATAATAGCCCAGACATGGAAGCAACCTAAATGTTCATTGACAGAGGAATGGATAAAGAAGACATGGCACATATACACAATGGAATATTACTCAGCCATAAAAAGGAACAAACTTGTGCCATTTGCAGAGATGTGGATGGACCTAGAGACTTTCTTGCTGAGTGAAGCAAGTCAGAAAGAGAAAAACAAACATCATATATTAAGGCATATATGTAGAATCTAGAAAAATGGTACAGATGAACCTATTTGCAAAGAAGAAAGAGAGACACAGACATAGTATGGACATCAAGGGGGGAAGGGAGCATGGGATAAATTGATGGATTGGGATTTACATATATACACTATCAGGTATAAAATAGAAAACTAAGAGAACCTACTGTATAGCACAGGAAACTCAACTCAATGCTCTATGGTGACCTAAATGGGAAGGAAATCCAAAAAAGAGGGGATATGTGTGTATATATGGCTGATTCACTTTTCTGTACAGCAGAAAATTGCAACATTGTAAATCAACTATACTCCAATAAAAAATTAATTTTAAAAAAGAGGAATATAATGCAAGGAATTGATGGTTTGGTCCAAATGATAATGTACCAGGCCTAGACTCTCAAGAGGGTGACAGGTTGGGGACTGGCTCTCAGAGCCCCAATACTCAGGGCAAATCTCCTACATCCGGACCTTTGCGACCTGCCTTCACTTTCCCAAACTGACTCTGGTCTTTATTTTCTTCCCTTGTTACCTACAATACCTCTGAGGGCCTCCTCTCCCAACCTGACGATGGCCATGGGCAGTGTTCCTTTCCAAGAATCAGCTATGATGCATTCTTCAGGACAAAAGAAAAGATGGGGAATGGAGCCAAAGCTGGCCACTCTGCCCAGGGGACCTACATATGCAAATGAGGCAGACAAAGGCTCTACTCTTGGAAATACCAGGTAAAGTTGACCTTCCAAGAGATGTGCCACCCAGCACTCTTCTCATCAGACTCAGCCAACTCCTTTAATCACGTCAGTACCCACCAGCCTGAACTGGGCTCCAGACTGCTGAAGTCATGGGGTCATGGAGCTCTGAAGCATCTGCCATGTACTGACTGAGCTCGTAGCTACTGGAGGTGAGACCAGACTCATGCTGCCAGAGAAGGTTGGACTCCTCCATCAGTGATGGCTGGAAGTTAAAAACAACAAGAACACATGGGGAGAATCAGAGGTACTTTCAGAGAGACAGTCCTCCAGTGTTTCTTCAAAGCAACAAAATTCCAACTTTCAAATAAATCTAATGAATGTGGACATATTGAAAGGAAAAGAAGGGATCATTCAACTGACAGTTCTCACTAAGGGATTCATTTTGGCCCCATGGGTAGAGTGCCCATGGGGTCAGAGGGGTTTTAATTCAAATCCCAGCTTTGTTAATACCAGGCTCTGTGACCTTGAACAAGTGACGCAGACTCTCTAAGTTCAGTACCTTCATTTGTAATGTAGATAATCATACCTATCTTATATAGTTCAAGTACTTACCGCTTGCATTCATTCACCAACTGTTTAATGAGCACTTACTATGCTCCAGGTGCAATGCTTTCCCTTAGGATACAGGTATAAAAGAACTTCCCTGGTGGTTCAGGGGCTAAGATTCTGTGCTCCCAATACAAGGGGCCCAGGTTCAATCCCTGGTCAGGGAACTAGATCCCCCATGATGCAGCTAAAAATTTGCACACCACAACTAAAAAATTCCACATGCTGCAACTAAAAAAAATCCTACATGTTGCAATGAAGATGCATGCCGCAACTAAGACCCAGTACAGCCAAATAAATAAATATTTTTTAAAAAAGAAATTCACAGAACTTATATTCTGGGAGGATTGTAAAACAGATGCAAACAATGGATACAAAAGCTCTTTGTCCACATTGTAAAGTACTGTACTCATATATGACTGCTGTTATTGTGTTGTTGTTACTGTTAGTCCTAATAGGTGCCCAGCCCTGTTAAGTATTAGGTATATAGAAGAAACTGTTCCCCCAAATCATACAAATCTAATCAGGGATAGAAGATTAATACAAGACTGTCAAAAATTAAGACCTTGTCTCTTGTAACTTTTCCATAAGTCTAAAGTTATTCCAAAATTGAAAGTTTAAAAACTTCAGGAGTTCCATTTCATAGCCCAACTGGTTCACAGTAAGATTTCAGAAGAGAGAAATGGAAGAGTCAAGAAAGGTTTCACATTCTGCTTTTCATACCCAAATTAAAAGATTCCCAGAGGAATCGGGTGGAGAGGGAGGTGGGAGGGGGGATCGGGATGGGGAATACGTGTAACTCTATGGCTGATTCATATCAATGTATGACAAAACCCACTGAAATGTTGCGAAGTAACTAGCCTCCAACTAATAAAAAAAAAAAAAAAAAAAAAAGATGCTAGCAACTTCCCACTTCCTGAGTAAACCAAATTGCTAGTCCACTGGGGTACCAGTAACATTTCTTTTCTTTCCCACCTTGGAGTGACTTGGATGATATTTTCTGGCAGCTAACTTGGCAAAAGAAAAAAGAAAAATGCAAAAGAGCTCGATAAGGTCCCCAGACCCAGAAGATTGGAATAGGAAACAGGGAAAGGAGGACGTGGGCATGGAGGCTCTGCCAAGAGGGGAGGAATGGTACCCCTTAGACTGCTGGCACCAGGGACCCCCACCCCCAGGGCCCTGCCCTGCCACTGCTGATGATGTCAGCGGAGATGCCCTGTCACAGACCACCAGCCCTGTGTCACTTCAGGTTACCTTGTTTTTCTCGGCCCCAGTCAGCGGACTCTCCGTGAACAGGTCCCCGGGCCTCTCCTGTCCAGAGTTAGAAGCAGGACTGTCTTTATAAGGATTCCGACTCTTAGATCTGCAGCAAAATGACAGGAGCATGTGAGAGGGGGTCCAGGGCAGGCCAGCAAGGCTGAGCTGCTCTGTACCGGAGGCTGCTCTGCCGCAAAGTGTGGGCAGGTGTCGGATGGGCCCATGTGCCACAGGGAAAAGCCTTGTCCTCCCTTGTGCTGCCACAGTCTATTAAACCAGAAAAACAGGAACTCCCAGGGTTCATAGTACAGTTAGTTACTAGAAGTGGCCCCAAACTCTGCAGAGAAGGCTGGGTCTCTGTGGCCTGGCATCCCAGAATGACTTAAATCAGAGCAGGCGGGTTGGTGAGTTTCAGGCAGGGGAAAGGCCCCAGGGTACCAGACAGGTACATGTACAAAATGCTCTTCCCTGCTCTTCTCATCCCGGGGGAGAGACCATTCTTAGGGCACAGGACTGGGCAGAGGAGAAGCACCCCATCCCCAGGCAGGATGCAATCATGAGAACTTCTGCAAGGCCACATCTGTCCCAAGGCCAACATAGAATTAAGGCCCTCCTTCAAGGTGGACCTCAAGTAACCTCACAGGTTTGGGGACTTAGGCAGGTTTGGGGAACTGCTGCTCAGAATTAAGAATCCCTCCTTCCAGGGTCCATGAGAACAGCTGGCTCGGGCCAGCCTGAGCTCCATCCCTGTGGCCAGAACAAAAGCAAACAGGCTTCTGAAGATGAGGGACCAGTACCAGATGACATCAGGTTTGCCAAATATAGTCTGAGTTTGGCTGAATCATGTTGAACCAGCCTCTCCTTTCACACTTACTGGAACTTGGTCTCTCTATTTGTTCCAAAGGGACTATTCTGGTTTTCATGTTGATGATCATTGAGGTACTTTTGATCTCGATGATCTTCCTGCCAGATATAAGGACTCCCTTGCCTTGGCACTGCACCCTCAGAGAAAACAAAACAAAGACAGGTCACTTCCTATTCCTAAAAGTTTGGAGATACTAGCAAGTTGTAAAGCTGGGCTATTGGAGCATGGCAGGTATAAAGACATACAGTCATCCTTCTGTATGCTTTAGGAGATTGGTTTCAGGACCTGGGAAAGTTAAATTCCCTTATATATTAATAAAATGATGTAATATTTGCATATAATCTATGCATGTCCTCCATAAACTTCAAATCATCTCTATATGACTTCTAATACTAATAATACCATATGCATGCATGCATGCTAAGTCGCTTCAGTTGTGTCCGACTCTGTGCGACCCCATGGACAGCAGCCCACCAGGCTCCTCCATCCAGGGGATTCTCCAGGCCAGAATACTGGAGTGGGCTGCCATATAAACGCTATGCAAATAGTTGTAAATACAACATAGGTGCTATGTAAATAGTTGCCAACAAGCAACAAATTCAAGTTTCAAGTTTTGGAATTTTCTTTTTTTCAAATATTTTCGATCATCAGTTGGAGGCAGACCTGCAGATTCAGAGGGCTGACTGTATTTGCCAAATTGAATAAAGTTGGTATGTGAAAGCCAAGAGTGTAAGTCTGTAAGATGAACCTCAGTCTTCTCTGAACCAATCAGCATGACTGTATAGGATGGTGCAATCGTGGGGATCCTCTGTGTGTGTGTGTGTGTGTGTGTGTGTGTGTGTATGTTTGTGTTTTCATTACTGAAACAGATTTTTCTCTTTGCTAGCAGGTCAGAAGCTGCCATTAACACATATCTAAATCCTTACTATTGGTATAGGGTATAAATTCCTTTTTGCACAAATCTGCCACTCTGTGATGGTCAGACTCACTACAGCCCAGCCACACACTTGATGACTTCACTGTCAAGAACTGACTTCACTGTTACTTGGTCAGGGAGAGACTATAATCTTGATTATAATGAGGAGTAGGGAAAAAAAATGGATGAAGTACAAACTATCCGTAACACTAATAACATAATAACAGTTTCAGTACCATCAACTACACCTACATGTACCAAGAAAAATGACTCTTTTCTATCTCTTCTCAAGACATCTAGCAGCAGTGTGTTTGCTGTGGCCTCATCTGACCAAGAAAGAAGCAGGTGGGGGTGAGAGGGAGTCGGGGTGGAGGCCTAGGATGAGGCTCCGAGCATGGCCCTTTTGGCCTCTGCCCTGTCATACCAGTGGTACCATCCCAAAGGCTTCTTGGAGATTATTCCTTACCTCTTTCTTCCTGAAGCTGCTGTGGGTGTCCATGGTAGTAATAACTTCCATAAGCATATTCTTCCCTTAGGGCTGGAGAGTAATAGTTCTGATAGAGATCCTCAATGCCCCACCTAAAGAATAACAAAGAAAGCCACTCATTGAAGGATGAGCGTAGCAAAGAGAAAAACCAATGGAGAGCAACTTTCCCAGTGGTCCAGTGGCTAAGACTCCATGATCCCAACGTAGGGAACCTGGGATGATCCGGGTCAATGAACTAGATCCCACATGCTCCAGCTAAAGATTACACATACTGCAACAAAGATCAAATATCCTAAGTGCCACAACTAAGACCCGGAACAGCCAAATAAATAAATGATTTTTTTAAAAGAAAAACAATGAGGGACTTGACAAACAAAACAACTTCAGAGGACAAAACTGTGATACCCATCTAGAATCTGCTCTAAAGCTATGGTTCATCCTACAAGCAAAAATCTAGAATTGGAGCAGGAATAGGATCATTGTGTCAGAACAAGGCTGCAATTTTTACAGTAAAACCACAGCCAAGTGTCTCTTCTCCTTCCTCATGATCCCTCTTACTCCTCAAATACACACATTCAACAAAACGAAATATTATCTAAGAAAACCCTGACCTGATATCACCTTAGGAAACCCCTTCCCAAGATAATTGTGTAAAGCACCCAGTCAGTCAGTCATTTCAGTCGCTCAGTCGTGTCCGACTCTTTGCAACCCCATGAATCAAAGCACGCCAGGCCTCCCTGTCCATCACAAACTCCCGGAGTTTACTCAAACCCATGCCCATCGAGTCGCTGATGCCATCCAGCCATCTCATCCTCTATCGTCCCCTTCTCCTCCTGCCCCCAATCCCTCCAAGCATCAGGGTCTTTTCCAATGAGTCAACTCTTCCCATCAGGTGGCCAAAGTACTGGAGTTTCAGCTTCAGCATCAGTCCTTCCAATGAACACCCAGGACTGATCTCCTTTAGGATGGACTGGTTGGATCTCCTTGCAGTCCAAGGGACGCTTAAGAGTCTTCTCTAACACCATAGTTCAAAAGCATCAATTTTTCGGCGCTCAGCTTTCCTCACAGTCCAACTCTCACATCCATACATGACCACTAGAAAAACCATAGCCTTGACTAAATGGACCTTTGTTGGCAAAGTAATGTCTCTGCTTTTTAATATGCTATCTAGGTTGGTCATAACTTTCCTTATAAGGAGTAAGCGTCTTTTAATTTCATGGCTGCAATCACCATCTGCAGTGATTTTGGAGCCCAGAAAAATAAAGTCTGACACTGTTTCCACTGTCTCCCCATCTATTTCCCATGAAGTGATGGGACCAGATGCCATGATCTTAGTTTTATGAATGTTGAGCTTTAAGCCAACTTTTTCACTCTCCTCTTTCACTTTCATCAAGAGGCTTTTTAGTTCCTCTTTACTTTCTGCCATAAGGGTGGTGTCATCTGCATATCTGAGGTTATTGATATTTCTCCCGGCAATCTTGATTCCAGCTTGTCCTTCTTCCAGCCCAGTGTTTCTCATGATGTACTCTGCATATAAGTTAAATAAGCAGGGTGACAATATACAGCCTTTTCCTGTTTGGAACCAGTCTGTTGTTCCATGTCCAGTTCTAACTGTTGCTTCCTGACCTGCATACAGGTTTCTCAAGAGGCAGGTCAGGTGGTCTGGTACTCCCACCACTGTAATTCCCATGCATATTATAGATGGAAATGAGATGGAAAAGTCAAATTGGACCATCTTAAATCTGCTTGCTGTTATTGCCTCTACTCTTAACAGACTTTCCTTCAAGAATTCAACACTATTTTTATCAATTAATAATTCTTTACTATTTCATAGGGACAGAATTCTTTATAATAAATGTCATAATTTCAACCTTAAACCTAGAGGCAGGAAAATATCATCTCACTGAAAAAGCTAAAGTGAAAAATAGATGGCTTGCAACATTCCATAAAATATGAAGGCCAGGAGGAAAAACTCCAGATTCTCCCAGAATCACCTCACAGAGACCTTTTCATTCTGAATTTGGAGACTATAAGCTTCTATCCACTTTCTGATTTTTTTAAGTTTCCATTCATTCACTCAATGTATATATTTTCTGTGTAGGCATCACACTGTAGGTGCTGTTCTAGGCACTAGGACTCTTATGTAGCTGGTGGGTTCGGTGCTAACCCTGGGTTAGAGTCATCAAAGAGGATAAGGAACTTTTTATAGACATCCATAGGAAAAGCTTTTCCATAGTCTACAAATCCTGCCTTTTGTGATCCCAGAGTAAGAGGGTCTCATCTGCCATCTTGAATTTCACCATTCTTTCTACTCTCTCCTCTGCCCCCAACACCCAATCACATTGTGATGGCTTCTTAAGAAGCTCCCCTAGGGACTAATAAAGGGAAATAAACTATATTTCAGTCACCAAAATCCAGCCTGGGAGAGGAAAGGGTTTAGCTAAGTCAGTGTAGGAGGAGGAGGAAAAGGAAGAAGAGAAATAAAAGGAAAAGGAAGACGGAAAAGAACAATCTGTTCATAAGCATTTGGGAGAGCTGGGTCAAGTCCAAGCTCTAAACTCATACCTTGAATACAATTGACTGGGATAACTGCCTTCATAGTAGTCAACCCCAGACACAGATGGATGCCATTCCCTAGGTCTGGCTGCATAGTGAGGCTCCTGGTGGTCTGCCCTGGGGTCCTGCTGTGGCTGGGGGCTCCTGCCCAAGTCTTGCCTTTGATGGACCCTCTCTCCATCGTGCCAAGAGTGAGGAATAGGCCGATAGTATCTATCTCTCCAAAGCCCTCGGTCTGGATCCTTTGATGGTGCTGGGGGCCTCCCTGATGGCTGAGGCAGCCACTGGGGAATCCAAGGTTCCATCCTAGATCTTCTGAATTTCTCTAGTGTTTTGAGTCAGCTGTGCATTTATTTTATCCTCCTGCCAGACAAAACAAAAACAAAACAAATTATCATTTTAGGCCTATATCCAAGCATGATGCTTAATTAGGTTTTGTGAAAGAAGCACCGATGGTCCTCAGAAATCTTCTATATAAAACAAACCACACAGGCATTGAGACAGAGATATCTGAAAAAATCGCAAGCAGATACTTGAAATAAATAACAGGCTAGACAATTATACTGAGCTTGTTATAAAAATTTAGAAGTATATTTGGAGCAACAATAGATGTGGGAGGCCCGGGAGAGAGAACAATAATAGATGAAGCTCCAAAACACAATCAAAGTATTCCAATTAAAGACATGTGTGCTCACCTATTCCACCAACAAATAGTCATTCAGGAGGCGCAATGTTGTCATAGAAATAAAGTGGGCTTTAGACAGAGCTAGACACAGTTCAGATCCTAACGCTGAACTTCCCTGGTGGTAAAGTGGATAAGAATCTGCCTGCCAGTGCTGGAAACAAAAGAGACAAGGGTTCAACCCCTGGGTGGGGAAGATCCCCTGGAGAAGGGCATGGCAACCCATGCCAGTATTCTCGCCTGGGAAGTCCTATGGACAGAGGAGCCTGGCGGGCTGCAGCCCATTGTTTCACAAGGAGTCGGACACAGCTGAAGTTACTTAGCACACCAGGACGATCTCACATGCCGAGGAGTAGCTAAAGCCTGTGAGCCACAACTACTGAGCCCGCACACCACAACCACTGGAGCCCTTACACTCTAGGGCCCGAGAGCCACGACTAATGAGCCCCTGTGGCACAACTACTGAAACCCACGTACCCTAGAGCCCACATGTTGGAGCTACTGAAGCCTGTCCACCTATAGCCTGTGCTCCACAAGGGAAGCCACCGCAATGAGAAGCCCATGGATGGTAACTAGAGAGTAGGCCCCACTCTCCAAAACTAGAGAAAGCCGGCATGCAGCCACAAAGACCCAGCACAACCAAAAAAAAATAAATAAATACATTATTTTTTAATGTAAAAAAAAAATCCTGACTTTGCCCCTTATTAGCGAGTTAAATTTTTCCAGCCTTAATGTCCTTACCCATAAAATGAGGACTATAATAATTAGCTGACTGGGTCACTGTCAGAGTTAGAGATACTTATGTAAAGTGCTGAACACTATGCCTGGTATACATTAGTGGTTCAATAAATAACAGTGTTATCAGAGATAGAGATTAGCATATTGTGAGTAGCTGAAAAGATTTCCTAAATAAAAAGAAGCTTAGGGACTTCCCTGGTGGTCCAGTGGTGAAGAATTCTTCTGCCAATGCCAGGGACACAGGTTTGATTGCTGGTCCAGAAAGAACCCACATGCCTCAGGGCAACTAAGCCCATGTGCCACAACTACTGAAGCCTGCTTGTTCTGGAACCCGCACCTACAACAAAGATCCCACATGCTACAGCTAAGACCCAACATGGCCAAATAAATAGATGTTTAAAAAGAAGAAGAAGAAGCTTAAAGTGACTTCAAGAGACATCTTTTCTAAATCCTTAAAGTCTTAGAGAACTGTGCTCTATAACTTGCCCATGCCTGCCCCTCCTCCAGGGGAGGTGAGGAGACGCAGGGTTTGGGATTGCTTCAGTGACAAACTAGAGAGCCATGTCTCAGTAATCTTCCTGCCTGGAGATTTTAAAACCTGGAAGTCACCCCAGGATCAAACTGGTATTCCCCATTTATTCTTCGAAATGGGACATAGCTCCCAAGGACGAGTTACCCTCCAAGCTTCTCTGCTTGTATCACAGAGCACCTCCAGAGAAAAGTACCCATCACCCCTTAGAGCTGCTCAGGAGTCTCCTGTTGTCAGGAGTATACACGGCTCCATCAGACCCCATGCTCCTTCTCCCTTGGGAACTACGTTAGGTTGAAAAGTTCTGATTGGATCCACAACTTGCTCCCACTCCTGAAACTCCCAGCCCAATATAAGAATGAATATCAGAAGCAAAGGTCAGAGGGTGTGTGTGTTGAAATCAAGATGTCACTCTGCTCCAATGCTGCGGAGCCAGGGTCCACAGCTATGAGCAGAGAGCTGTAAGCAGAATGCACCAGAAGAACAAGGCGTAGAAGTGCCTTCTACCTCCAGAACAATCACAGCTCAGGAAAACTTGCACCTTCCTTACCATGTCAGCTTACTTCCTTGAAAAAGTCAGATGTAACGAGAGCCTTTTCCAGAAAACCCAGCTAAGGCCAAATGCCCCAGACACAGTGAAAGGCTACCTGTGTCCTTCCTGAAGGCCTATGGAATTTGAAAGCATTTGGACACAAGGAAACTCAACAAGAAGAAAGCCTCAGGATTTCCCTGGTGGTCCAGTGGTTAAGACTTCGCCTTCTAATGCAGAGGGTGTGGGTTCAATCCCTGGTCAGGTAGCTAAAAGCCCACATGCCTTATGGCCAGAAAACCAAAACATAAAACAGGAACAACACTGAAACAAATTTATAGATAAAAACTTTTAAAATGGTCCACATCAAAAAAAATTATCTATTAAAAAAAAAAAGAAGACGAAAGCCTCTTCCACCTCATCCCCAGATATTTTCACTAGACAGCCCTTCTCTGACTGCAAAGACACATTACCCACCCCCTTTGCCAAAGTCAACTACAGTTGATTACTGTTGCCAATATATCAATTCCAGCAAGCTAGGGCTCAGGTTACAATTAAGGACCCCAAGTGAAAAGCACTTAAGATACTTCAGATGAAGGCATTACATGCACAGGGACAAGTCATACTCACGCATCCACATAAATGACCTTCCCTGGCCCCACTAAGATCAATATTGCCTTTCCTAATTTGACCAGCACAGCAAGCACAGCCCAGACAAAGCCCACAAGGGCGCTAGCGTCCCCACACACCTGCTCTGACAGCCGCCACCTTCCCTTCGCACGCTCCCGGAGTGTCTTCTCCCCTCCTAGACACTGTCAAAGTCCAGGTGCCACATCTACCAAGACCTACCTGGCTCTCAGATCTACAGCCTGTCAGCTACCTTTGCAACTGCCCAGCCTCCATGCGCTGATTCACGGGGGCAAAGTACAGCCCAGCTCCCTCCTTCGTCCAGACCCGGCTCGGCGTGTTTGCCCAGAACCCAGTCAGAGGCTGCTGCTTCCGTTTGCCTGGTAGTGGGCTGAGCCAGGTTCCTGCACATGGGAAAGAATCCAAACCTGCAGAGCAAAGAACAGAGCCCCCTAGGAGAGGAAGCGCAGAAAGCCCAGAGGCAACCTGGCCTGGGGGGAAGAGCGCCACCTATGGGTTGTTAACTCCTCTCTGGGCCACGGGCGGCTCTATTGCTCAACCTTTGTTTCTTCTCTGAAAGAAGAATAACAAGGTGGGTTTTCCCAGGTGGCTTAGTGGTAAGGAATCCGCCTGCCAATGCAGGAGACTCAGGAGACGTGGGTCTGAACCCTGGGTCAGGTAGATCCCCTGAAAGAGGAATAACAATACTTAACTTAGGAGGGTCATCATGAGGACCACAGGCTGACTTCAGAGATATTGTGAGTTCAATTCCAGACCACTGAAATATAATGAGTCATATGAATCTGTTGGTTTCCCAGTGCATATAAAAGTTCTGTTGTACATGATACTGTAGCCTACTGTGTGCAATAGCTGTATGTCTAAAAAAAAAAAAAAAAAAAGGTAGGACTTCCCTGGTGATCCAGTGGTTGGTAATCCACCTGCCAATGCAGGGAACACAGGTTTGATCCCTGGTCTGGAAGAGTCTACAGGCCATGGGATGACTAAGCCCATGTGCCACAACCACTGACCCTGCACTCTACAGCCCATGCTCTGCAACAAGAGAAGCCACTCCAATGAGAAGCCTGCTCGCTGCAACTAGAGAAAGCCCATGTGCAGCAAAACATAAAAAGAACAAAACACAAAAACAGACCCAGTGCAGCCAAACATAAACAAATAAATTTTTTTTCATGTATATACCTTAATTCTAAAATCCTTGGGGACTTCTCTTGTGGCCCAATGGTTAAGAATCTGCCTTCCAAGGCAGGGGACACGTGTTCAATCCCTGGTTGGGGAACTAAGATCCCACATGCCACAGGGCAATTAAACCTGCGTGCAACTACTAAGATCCCACATGCCACAGGGCAACTAAACCCACAACTACTGAGCCCTCGAGCCACAACTAGGTGCTGACACAGCCAATCACAAACAAATAAATGAATATAAAATACTCTATTGCTAAAAATTGCCAAAACAATTACAATAGTAATATCAAACATCACTGATCACAGATCACCATAACAAATATGATCACAATGGAAAAATCTGAACTACTGCCAGCATACAAAATGAAAAAGAAAACGAAAGAAATATTGCCAGAATTACCAAAATGTGACGTGGAGACACAAAGTGAGTAAGTGCTATTGGGAAGGTGGTGCCGTGAGACTTGCTCAACGCAGCTTTGCCCCAAGACTTCAGGTTGTAAAACAACACAATAAAGTGAAGCGATATAGAATGAGGTATGCCTTTAAATGTTGGTAATGATATATAATTATCTATGGTTTATAAATAAGTATTATCTTTTCGTTTCAAAGGAAATGAGCTGATTGTACTGGCTGAGGTAGGCAGAGTACACCCTGTGTGTGTTAGTTGCTCACTCGTGTCCGACTCTTTGTGAACCCATGGACTGTAGCCCACCCAGCCCCTCTGTCCATGGGATTTCCCAAGCAAGAATACTGGAGTGGGTTGCCATTTCCTTCTCATGGGATCTTCCCAACCCAGAGACCAAACCCAGGTCTCCTGCATTGCAGGCAAATTCTTTACCATCTGAGCTACTGGAGCACCCTCAGAGTATTCACTGGTGGGTAGTAAATGCCTGGTTTAGGTTTTTCTCATTCAAATTTCTCTCCATTGGATTCTGATTGTGCATCAATTGTGTTATCTAGATGGAAGGCAAATTTAAATGCTCAATACTGAATTGAAGGCACTGAGAAGTTTCTATTACAACAAGAACATAATTTATCTTGTTTGAAAAATAAATTTCTTCAGGTGAACACAAAGAAGCTCATGTCTACTCTTGAATTAATATTTTAAAATTTAGCAAATCATCATGCTGTCTACCTTAAATTTGTACAATGTTATACATCAATTATATCTCAAAAGAGCTGGGAGAAAATACAAATCAAACTCAGAATTTGCTCTAAAAAGGCTCAGATGTTTATCCTTTCTTTCAACAAACACTTACTGAGTCCTTATTGTGTGCCAGGATTTGACACACATAAATATGAAGGACACGAGTCCTTGTCATCAAAAATCTATGAGCAAATTAACCTGTCATGCTGTTTATTAGTCCAGGGAAGGCCTGGACTAATGGTCCATGGTTGATCACACGATCAGATAGGCTAAGGTACCTAAGCTATAAGATTATGACACAGAGGACTTCCATGGTGGTCCAGTGGTTGAGAAGCCATCTTGCAAGGCAGGAAACAAGGGTTCAATTGCTGGTTAGGGAACTAAGATCCCACAGGCCATGGAGCAACTGAGCCCACACATTCTGGACCCGAGTGCCACAACTAGGGAGTCCGTGCACCACAAGGAAGATCCTACATGCTGAAACCAAGACCTGACAGAGCCTAATTCATTAATTAATTTTTTAAGAAAAAGCTTTGGCCACAGCCCTTCAACTGACTCCGAGGACATGACAGCTGAATGTAGAATTCTCTGACTCTGGGTCGTGGTTTCTTACCCCACTGGTAGGCTTTGAGGCTTGGCTCAGTAATAACCGCACTGTCATTTTTAATCCTCCAGGGAAGAGGTACTGGAAAAGGACACACACAATGACCACAGGAATCAGAACATGGTTGATTACAACACAGGCTCAGATGTCAAATTATGTGTCCCAATATCTCACAATAACATCTCTTTTGGCTTATAACATGATGTTAGCTCTGCCCCCAAGGGCTTCCCTGGTAGCTCAGCTGGTAAAGCATCTGCCTGCAATGCAGGAGACCCCAGTTCAATTCCTGGGTCAAGAAGACCCCCTGGAGAAGGTCTAGGCTACCCACTCCAGTATTCTTGGGCTTCCCTGGTGGCCCAGACAGTAAAGAATCCTCCTGCAATGCGGGAGACTTGGGTTAGATCCCTGGGTTGGGAAGATCCCCTGGAGGAGGGCATGGCAACCCACTCCAGTATTCTTGTCTGGAGAATCCCCAAGGACAGAGGTGCCTGGAGGGCTAAGTCCATGGGGTCGCAAAGAATTGGACATGACCGAGCGACTAAGCACAGCACAGCACAGCCCTGCCCTATAACACAGCTCTGTCACTGAAATGTTAACTTTGGAAGACCTTACAGGTTATTTTAGCAACTTCATTTGGTTGGTGATAAAACCAGATCCAGAGAGATAAAGTGATTTAGTCAACATCACAAAGCTAGCTAGAAGCCCAGTTAAGATGATCTAGATGTACTGGACTTGTCTTGCATTGGGCTTACCAAAGTGTGATTATTAATTATTCAAGAATTATGTGAGCCAACAGTAAAACTGTCGATAATTTGAAATCCACCACAGTGGGGGTATTTACAGCACAGAAACTGGCAAGTGCTGCAAAACCAGGTTGTTGTTGTTTTCAGATAATCACTTTCCCAGCACAATGATTACAACTCCTAACTCCTATTCCAGTGTTCTTTCAACCACAGAATTGTCATTGTTTCTAGCTTTCATCTCACACATCTGGGTTAAACATCTAGCCCCGTTATTGCAAATGCTCCTTTTGTGACATCCCAAAGCATCTCCAGTCATCTCAAGAGTTATTATGAAACTCTTCAAATACTCACCAACCAAAATTAATTTTAATTAGCTTTAATTATTTTATATCGACATATGGCATACCACAGTTATATGGGTCATGAAATGAGACAGATTGTATGGGGTTTCAGCACTCCAAAAGGTTTGGGATTTATCAGTCCCTGCCTTTCCTAGCCCTGTAAATCAACAGTTACTAAGTCTTTCAACCTGGCAGCTCAAGTCTTCCTGGTTTCTAACAAAATTCATTCAGTTTGACAGTACATTAGCAGCTCATCCCCAACAGGAGTTGGGCTAAAATTGGTCTTGTCACCTCAAGTCCTGATCACAGTGCCCTCACATGATCCCATAGGCTCTCATATGCTGAAACAGTTATAGTCTTAACATTTTTCCCTTCCCCAAGTGTCCTGTCCTTTTGCCCAATTCCTACTCTGCATGCCAACTGTCCACTGGAACTGGAAAGAAGAGTGAAAGTGAATTCGCTCAGTCGTGTCCAACTCTTTGCAACCACATGGACTGTAGCCTACCAGGCTCCTCCGTCCATGGGATTTTCCAGGCAAGAGTACTGGAGTGGGTTGCCATTTCCTTCTCCAGAGGATCTTCCCAACCCAGGGATTGAACCCGGGTCTCCTGCATTGTAGGCAGACGATTTACTGTCTGAGCCACCAGGAAAGTCAAGCCCTGGAAATGGAGCCCTGGTCAATTACCAATTGTTATGAATTACCTTTCTCAGCCTTCCTCTCCAGATACCAGATCACTAAGAGGATCTTGCTTCAATCAGGTGCAAATACCCTAGTGTGACATCTATCTAACAAAAGCATCATCACTGCTAATAATGCAGTTAATCTCTTCCCACCGGAATAGTGCTGCTAGACGTGAACACCCACCTAGATCCAGGTCAGGTTTGCCATGAATCCCTGAACACTAGGATTTAATGACTGGTGAGCTTTGCAAAGGCCAGCTCAGTAGCTGAGATATTCTCCAGGCTTGACCCCATTTCTTTACTGAAAGTAAAACTTTACGAAACGAACTGAGAGGCCTTATGTCAACAGATGACTGGTAATTATTTGTCTGGGTAATGGGTCTATGGATGATTTCATTTTTTTCTCCTGGCTATTCGTATTTTCTAACTTTTCTACAATAAACTTATTTTCAAAGACAAAATCAACTAACATGATTTTTAATCAGTTCTGTATCCAAGTGTGGTACTCTCATAGCAGTAATTAATTATTTACCCAAGTTGCTAAAATGCAGCAGTAAGTCCCCAAAGCTTCCAAGATTGGTTGGCTGTGCTGTCTGCTCCTCTGAAAAGATGATTCTGGAAGTCATACATTCACTAAACAGATCTTTATTGAACACTCACTCTATGCCCAGCATTGTCACTTGCACGGGGGACACTGAAATTAATAACATAATCCTTTCCCTAAAGAAGTTTTCAGTCCATTGAAGCAGTAGATATTGAAAAGCTGGACACAGAAAGAGGAGCCTGTGAAAGACATTAATGAAGGTGGGCTGAAAACTAGGAGAGAATGGTGTCTCAGAAGCCAGGGGAGATGATGGCTTCAGAAATGGGAGAGTCATCGACAATGCCAAATGTAGGAGAGACGTTGAAAGAGGCAACAGTGAAAGTATTCTCCCTACACTGGTTTTACCAATAAGGAGGTTTGATGATCATGACCTAAACAATTTCCTTGGAACTATAGTCAACGGTGCGAGGAATTAGATACAGAAATCACTTGTGCTGCAAATGGAAAGTAAGAAAAGGAGACAGTAAGAATTACTCTTTTGAGAAGCCTGGGTATGAAGAAAAGGGGACAATAGCCAGGACTACTATGAAGCACTCAGGACTGAAGAACTGGCTTAGCATAGACAAGATTAAAAAGGTTATATGCTGATTCATATGGAGATTGGAGATACAGAAATGAAATACAATTACTGAAGGAATAAATCTCAAAAGAGGCTGATTGCATTGAAGTATAGAAATAACGTTAAGCCTAGCTAAGAGAAAGGGCATTTCTTCCTCCAAGAAAGAGATAAAGGCAGTGAAGATAGGCTTGGATGGAGGCAAGTCTGTTCAAAAAGGGACTGGGTACTAAGACTTCTCTGCAGAGTAGACTGCTAGAGATCAAAGTGAGCTTTTAGTGATAAACTTGAGAAATGTGGTGATGGTTTGGATTGTCCAATGTGGAAAACAAGAGTGGGCTTTAACCAGGAACATGTCCTCAGAGGAACCAGTAGGCAGGAAATGCGGCTGTTATTGGACCCTTAGATGGATCTGAAGCTCCATGAGGATATTGAGCATCTGTGGTTTTGTCCATGCTATGACCACTGGGCCTAGCACAGCATCTGGTGTGTGACAAAAGCTCAATAAAGACTTTATTTATAAATGAACGGACCTCTGAAATGTATAGCAGCAACAGTCTTGGCTGCAGATTGTATCCAGTAGTTTTCCCAGCCTAAGTATAGAATTAAACTCTGATAGAGAGTTCCTAGGGAAAGTAAAAGGGAATGTTAAGGCAGTGAGTTAAGGGGACTGACTGAAGAGTGGTTGAAGGGGTGCCATATAGGGCATAAATGAGACAGAAACACAAATTCTCTGCATACCTTGTTAAAGTGAGGTGCCTAGAAATACATAAGAGGCTTCTCCAATAAGACAGCAAAAGAAAAACATTCAATCATGATTCAAAATGTAAAACTTCAGTTAAAGGGGAATGACTGGATAATGCCTACCCCAGACTTTCCAAAAACATCTGATACAATGAAGTGCTTTTTAGACAGCTAGCATCTCATAGCTCTGGCTCCAGGAAGGAGTCGGGGGCAAGGCGAGGAGGGGAAGGTTTAGCACAGAGCAGCCTCTGGACTCCAGCAAAGCCAGCCCCTAGAGCCTGCCTTGGAGATATGGAGTTCATGGCCTCAGCCAGGGCCTGGCAACCAAGGGTTTAACCTCCTTCTTCAGGAGGGTTGGGTGGCAGGTGAGAGGCATAGCAGCACATGCCTGTCAGCAGTCCCATTATCAGCAAGGACGTGTGCCAAGAAAACCTGGTATAAGGGCCAGAGACAATTAACCTGGCACAGACACCATGAGCTACCCATGCCAATCCTGGGACTGTTGCTCTTACCCTAGAAGTGAAGGAGAGGGGCCTCACTCTCTCCTCTCCTCACCCTTCCCTTTTTATCAATGCCCCCTGAACCTGGATGAGTGGGGTGGCAGATGGACACTGCTCTGACTTTTAACCCCACATCAAGCTTCCATCAGACAAAGATGACTCACGCACCTGCTAAATGAAATAAAAGGCTATAAATGCTGGGAGAGTCCTCCAAGCCCCCTAAGCCAACTGGAAATAGGCAGGATAAAGCTGAGTATGAATTTCAGCTCCACTATCTGCTAGTTGTGTGAACTTAGGCAAGTTATTCTATATCTCCTTTTCTTGCTCTATAAGATGGGAGCAATAATAACAGAACCTTTCTCAGAGAGCTATAATTTAAGGGTACATTTTTAGATTAAAAAACTACAAACATGATGTATACTAAATGCTCAATAAATGTTAACTGTTACCATTTCCCTGAAAATGCTATAAAGTGCTCAGGAAGCGTTCCGTACAAGTCATCAGTCAGGAATTAATTGGTTATCCATTACTGCTCTGAAATCCACAGCTTCTCCCCAACGTTTAACCCAGTGTCCCCAATGAACCATGAGATCAGGGAAAAATTGAGAGACTATGTTACACAACTACATATGACATAAAACAATGGGTTAAGGTAAGAACATCAGAATTAGAAACTTCATGATGATGCAGTCCTATGCTTCTCACACTGGACAACTTGTATCCACTGTCAGGATGCCTCAGGATCAGCACTAATTTTATTTTATAAGGAAATTAAAATATTACCTTAATTTTTAACAAACAAAAATATTGTAATATGGAATATAATGGAACAAAACTCAAATCTGTATTACTTTTCACAACAAAACATGAAAAACTTCAAAAAAATTTCACACTTGCACTGAGACAGGTACACACACATCCCACAGAGACACATGTTCACATACACATACCTTGCATCCCCAGGAGTCACTGCCTGCCATTTGATGGAAATGTTTGAGAGACACATTTGAACAAGAGCAGACATTTGGACACATAACTGATGAGCTGGGAAGAATCTCTGGAAGGAATCCATCTGTGCAGGTGATGCAGTGTCTAAGCCAGAGAGACTCAGGCCAAGGCATACAGCTCATTGATTTCCAGACCTGTAGCACTCCAAGCTTTCCACTGCTGGATAAAAAATCCTCTCTTACATAAGACTCTATAGAGTACCTAGGTGGCCAGTGACTCTCTTCCTTTACCTGGGGCAGGAAGTGTTTGTTCTCCAGTTGGTAAGTCCTCAGACTCCTTATAGAAACACACCTCAATATTTTAGAGTTAAGATATTCTCCTTTTGGGCTTCCCTGGTAGTCCAGTGGTTAAAAATCTGCCTTCCAAAGCAGGGGACGTGGGTTCAATCTCTGGGTGGAGAACTAAGATCCCACATGCCACAGGGCAACTAAGGCTGCAGTCTGCAACTACTGAGCCTGTGCAACTAAGAGCTGATGCGGCCAAATAAATAAATATTTTCAAAAATAAAGATACTCTTCCTGGATGGTAACACACATACGTGATTCAAACTCACTTAAACTCTTCAAATAGGGGGAAGTGTCATGCCACTTAGCCGCCTTCTTCTCTCCCGGCTTCACAGCCCCAATCCCATTTATGTTTCCTTGTGCAATTTCCTTCCCTCAGTCACTTTGGGAAGTAGTAAGGGCACAGGGGAAAGGAAATAGGAATTGAAATCTGGATTTAGTTTTAACATCGCCACTTCTCAGCCATGTGCCTTTGGAAAACCATCATTCCAACTTTATCAGCCCCAGTCTCCTCATTTTTAAAATAAAGTCTAAAAAGTACCAAAGAAAGGCAATGTCAAAGAATGCTCAAACTACCGCACAATTGCACTCATCTCACATGCTAGTAAAGTAATGTTCAAAATTCTCCAAGCCAGGCTTCAGCAGTATGTGAACCGTGAACTTCCAGATGTTCAAGCTGGTTTTAGAAAAGGCAGAGGAACCAGAGATCAAATTTTCAACATCCGCTGGATCTTCAAAAAAAGCAAGAGAGTTCCAGAAAAACATCTATTTCTGCTTTATTGACTATGCCAAAGCCCTTGACTATGTGGATCACAATAAACTGTGGAAAATTCTGAAAGAGATGGGAGTACCAGACCACCTCACCTGCCTCTTGAGAAACCTGTATGCAGGTCAGGAAGCAACAGTTAGAACTGGACATGGAAAAATAGACTGGTTCCAAATAGGGAAAGGAGTACGTCAAAGCTGTATATTGTCACCATGCTTATTTAACTTTTATGCAGAGTACATCATGAGAAACGATGGGCTGGATGAAGCACAAGCTGGAATCAATCAAGCTGGAATTGCCAGTAGATATATCAATAACCTCAGATATGCAGATAATACCACCCTTATGGCAGAAAGCAAAGAACTAAAGAGCCTCTTGAAACAGGAGAGTGAAAAAGTTGGCTTAAAACTCAACATTCAGAAAACTAAGATCATGACATCTGGTCCCATCACTTCATGGTAAATGAATGGGGAAACAGTGGAAACAGTGACAGACTTTATTTTTGGGGGCTCCGAAATCACTACAGATGGTGACTGCAGCCATGAAATTAAAAGACGCTTGCTCCTTGGAAGAAAAGTTATGACCAATCTAGACAGCATAATAAAAAGCAGAGACATTACTTTGCCAACAAATGTCCGTCTAGTCAAGGCTATGGTTTTTCCAGTAGTCATGTCTGGATGTGAGAGTTGGACTATAAAGAAAGCTGAGCACTGAAGAATTGATGCTTTTGAACTGTGGTGTTGGAAAAGACTCTTGAGAGTCCTTTGGACTGCAAGGAGATCCAACCAGTCCATCCTAAAGGAAATCAGTTCAGTTCAGTTGCTCGGTCATGTCTGACTCTCAGCGACCCCATGAACCGCAGCACGCCAGGCCTCCCTGTCCAACAGTCCTGAATAATCATTGGAAGGTCTGATGTTGAAGCTGAAACTCTGATACTTTGGCAACCTGATGCAAAGAACTGACTCATTTGAAAAGACCCTGATGCTGGGAAAGATTGAAGGCGAGAGGAGAAAGGGACTACAAAGGATGAGATGGTTAGATGGCATCACCGACTCAATGGACATGAATTTGAGTAAACTCTGGGAGTTGGTGATGGACAGGGAAGCCTGGAGTGCAGCAGGAAATGGGTCGCAAAGAGTCAGACACGACTGAGAGACTGAACTGAACTGCACTGAAAAAGTACCTCTCAGGGCTGTGATGCAGATAGACTGAAATCATATATGGCAAAACACAACAGTGCCTGTTAAATAGAGGTTTGCCATAAGTCTCTGCCTCTCTGTATTCCAGGTTCCTTACCTGCTGTTAAAGGTGTGACAATCTAAACTGTAGGCAAAGCTCATGAGTACGATACAATATGATGGTTAAGGGCTCAGGCTTTGCAGCGTGAATCGGATTCAAGTCCCAGAGCCTCCCCTGAATAACTGTGAGACTTCAAGTAGGATACTTAACCACTCAGGCTGAGTGTTCTTATTTGTTAAGTGATTGTATAATAATGAATATCTTCACAAGGTTGTTGTAGAATGAGTAAGACAATGTACTTTTCATGGCATGTAGGAGGTGCTCAATGACTATTTGATGCCAGATGAGTGCACGAGCTAGGAAAAGCACTTGGCACAGTGCCTGCACATAGGAAGTGTCCACCAGTGCTTATTGCCAGTGTTCTCGTGTAAAAGGTCATAGCAGGAGAGTTCCCTTCTGGGCTGCTCAGGTGTAAATTCTTAGGTTCTCTTATCATAGTAGTTCATAGCTTTTATCTTAGCTGATCTTTATTATTGGCTTCAAATCTAATCTTGGGTTATTGCTTTTAATTTTTCTCCTGATCTCTCTCTCATCATCATAATCCCCATAGCTTGTCTTCCCCCAAGACAGGCATCCTTGGTTCTTTATTTATATCACCCAGTGGTATTGGCAGAGTTTGTCCATTTAGGGGCAATGAAAGTGAGTCCAGAAAAGGTAAGAGATTTCACCAAACTCACACAGTGTCAGTATCAGTCATCAAGTAGCAAAAAATCAATTACAGGACTTCTAGTCAAGGCTTTGTTCAGAAAAGCATACTGGTTCATAAAAAACATGTGATATATTTAATACAGGGCTTCCCAGGCAGTGTTAGTGGTAACGAATCCACCTGCCAATGCAGGAGATATGAGACACAGGTGTGATTCCTGGGTCGGGAAGATGCTCTGGAGGAGGACATGGCATTCCACTCTAGTATCCTTGCCTGGAGAATCCCATGGACAGAGGAGTCTGGCGGGCTACAGTCCATGGGGTGGCAAAGAGTCAGATGCGACTAAAGCAATTTAGCACGCATGCAAGCATATTTAATACAAAATTGCAATTATTTAAATACCCATTCCATAAACTTCAAAGTTATCAGTCACTGTAAATAGGCTCATTGAACTTGACATATATATAGGAATACATATTCATAAAAATAGAAACTCAAAGATTAACTTCTGTATTTCCTCCTTGTCTCATTTGTCAGTCAGTAAAGGTGCATACCATTTTGCTGGTTCTACTCCTCTGCCCACTGTTCCACATATAGAAATAGCCCATGTGTGCACAGCATGAGTGCATACACGTATTTTCATGGTTCTCACATTCTTGTTCTCTCGGCCTGGAATAAGTGACTGCAGATATAGCCAAGATCCCCAGGAGTGCTGTTCTAATGCTGAATTTAGCACATCAGGACAATTTCCATAGGAGCCGCTTTTGATGCCAAAAAACAAAGCTCAGACTTCAGTTTCTGGAGGACACTGAAGGACACGATGAGCTGATGGAGAAGTTTCTTTTCTAAGAATAAATGTCTGTAGTCATCGAAAGGGAGATGGCCAAAGTTCATTTTTTTCTGGGAGCCGTCCATATGTGAATATTATAGATTCTCTGCATGCTGAGAAAATACTTACTGCCTTGTTCAACATTGCTTCTGTGATATAACTTCCGTACAAACCTCCTAAGAATGCTTCTTTTTTCACTAAGGATGCAATACTCTGTGATCCATGACATCATGACACTGTGACACCATGTCCTAGTGCTGGTCCAAATGTTATTCACTAGATGGATGATGTCACTGAATGAACCTGACTGGGGTATATAGCCTCACCCCGGGAGGATTTTTAAAAATTATTTCCTTCATTCAGTAAATGATATTTTAGACACATATGATTCATTATTCACTGTAATAAGAATATTTTCTCCTGTATGAGCTGGCTTTCCACAGTTTATCTAATAAAGCTGCTAAGTCCCAGGACTATGTGGAAGATAAAAACCCCAAGAAAACCCCAGTTCCTATTTAATAACCAAGAAATGGGTGAGAAGCTGAGTACTTCATTTATCCTGTCTTTACTATGTGCCACACACTGTCTTAGGTGTTAAGTGCAGGCCACAGGAAGTGACCAAGTAAGTTTGGTCTTTATCCCCTTGGAGTTTACTACAAACAAGGTAACAGGCAACTCCAACGATCAGCGCTAGGAGAGGATGGCAGTAAGAAACAGATGAAGCACACAGCAGAGGTGCCCAACCTAGTCAGGGAAGTCTTCCCAGCAAAGAGAGAAGTCTCATTGAAGACCACATGAAGGAAGACTCACATTCAGGAAGGATGTGAGTCAGTTAGCCTGGAAGAAGGGAAGGAAGAGCAGGAGAGTAGGTGTTCCCAGCAAAAGGATGGATATGATAAGGGCTCAGAGTTGAAGGAGGATCTGCACATTTAGTACATAATCAGTAGGTTTTACGTTCAGTGTGGTTGGAGCCTAGAATGCACAAAAGGAGTTGCTAAGACTGAATTTTTGTATCCCTCCAAAATTCGTATGTTGAAACCTAATTCCCAGACTGAATATTTGTGGAGACTTTGGAGGAGGGGTGATTAGGTCAAGAGAGCAGAGTCCTCATAAATGAAATTAGTGTCCATATAAAAAAGACCCTAGAGAGATCCCATGCCCTTTGTGAAGACACAGGTGAGAAGATGTGAGAAGATAGCTATCTATGAACCGGGAGGCAGGCCCTCCCCATACCCTGAACCTGCCAGCACCTCAGCCTTCGGCTTGACAGCCTCCAAAACTATGAGAAATAAATTGCTGTTGTTTATAAGCTAGCCAGTCTATGGTATCACATCATAGCAGCTTGAGTGGATAAAGACAGCAGTGATGAGGGCTGAGACTGAAGAGACTCTCCTAGCTGTCTCCGCCAGCATGCAGAGCAGAGCATAGCCCCAGCTGTCCCTAGCATCCAGATTGTTTGCACACAATGTGGCAGACATGTGCTACTACTGCCTGCCTGCCTCCTTTCCTCCAGCTTCTGCTAATAAATCATTAGTTTTTCTATGATAAGCTTCCCTGCCCCCTCTCAGCTTATATAGCATGTATAGGACTGATCCCATCCCTGTTCTGAGAATGGACACAAAATTCATACCTGACAGAGTCCTGCAGCTCCCTGCCTGAAAAGATTAATTTGGCAGTTAGCACATGTCCAGGGACATGTCCACAAAGCATGCTCCCAGAGCTTATGCTTGAACTGCTGGGAAATAAGTCTCCCCACTGGATTGACTGAGATGATAGAATAGCAACCTGGAGCTGCAGGCAGCCATCGGTCCACCATTCATTCAATCTGTAACAGTTTCTTGGATAACTAGTATGTGCCTCATGTTGTTGTAGACATTAGGGACACAGGAATAAGGATATAATTCTGCTTTTTAGGTTTTCACTATCAACTGGAAAGGCAGACAAAATAATCGCCTTAGATGAAAGTGATAAATATCACATAGCTTCTTATATGATCACTGAAGGGCAACCAACTCAAGCAAATCTTCTTAGGAGGAAGAAAAAAACTCATTAAACCTTATTGGATAATTAGGACTTAATCAGGCAAATTGAGGCATGGGGGTGGTTCCAGAAGAGGAATCAGTAAGTTCAAAGGCATGGAGGGGAGGCCCAGCTGGACAGGCTCTGGTGACACACCATATTCAATTAGACAGGAAGATAATGCCCTTTCAAGGGAGTGTATGTACCAATATACTTGTCTCGGACAGTGAATATGAGTCACGAGCTCCTGAGAAAAGTCTGCAGGGACTCAATGTGTGGTGGGTGGTATTATTTGTTTATATGTTGCTTCTTTCCTGAAGATTTGTATATGTTTTGATTTATGTGTTATCAGCATACAAGTCATAATGAAAATCATGGACATGATAACATTATCAAGGAACAGCACAGACTTTAAAATAAAAAATAAGATGAAGAATTAAGGGTAAAAGGCAAAGAAAGAGAAGTTCATGAAGACTAAGAAGGCAGAGTTGGAACAGCATCAAGGAAACCAAGGCATCAAGACATAGGAAGAGGTAAAGAAAATAAAATCAGTAAGAGATCAAGTTACATAGGAACTTGAAAGTATCCATGGGATTCCATAGGGTTCGTGGAATGGTGAGAAAAGGGGTAGAACATTAAAGAGGGTTGTTGATTAGCTGGCTGCTTGGTTGGTATAAAATGGGAGACACTTGAACATGTTTTTCCCTATGGTGGACTGGAAAGCCAGTGTAAAAGAGAAGCTAAAGAGATGGGGGAACAAGGAAAATGAGTGATGGATGTGGTCCCTTAGGAGGCCATAGAGGGATGGAGCTCATAGCCCAGGAGAAGGGATTACTTGGGTCAGGAAGTACACTTCTGCCACTGAGAAGGGCAGGAGGCAGCAAGGGACGTATAAATGCCCAGGTGGGTGCTAGACACGGCTGATGGGGGACATATGCATACTAATTATGTTAAAGAAATTGATCTTATCCTTCAGATTCTATTAAAACATGTTAATGAGACGCCCACAATTTCCAAAGCTAAAAATGACTGAGCTGATGGTGCTGGGTTTCAGGAAGCTGAGGATGTAACACACAGTCACTCGTGGTAGGTTTTTTTTTCCCTATTCTATTGGAAACACAGCCTGACTTGTTCTTGATTCAATTTAATTTCTGTCAAGCTGTAGCCTGTGGGTCACACCTATTTTAAGAAATTTCATTTTCCTTAGTGCCAGGCTCTTGTGTCTTTGCTCCTCAAAAGTCAGCAGCAGTTAGAAAAGTTCCAATCGATAACCTTTTGGAAATAGATATTTAAGATGAGTCTGTATGGAATCGCTACCTTTAAGACATCTTTTTCAGAAACAATCTTTCCTCCTACCAATATCATACTATATGTGCACCCATCCAAAAAGGATCCTTCAAGTTTAGGTCACAGAAAATCACAATTTGGGTTTCCCTAGTGGTTCAGTGGTAAAGAATTTGCCTGCCAATGCAGGAAACACGGGTTTGATCCCTGATCCAGGAAGAGGTCACATGCTGCAGAACAACTAAGCCTGGGTGCCCCAGCTGTTGAGTCTCTGCTCTAGAGCCCAGGAGCCACAACTACTGAGCCGGCACACCCTAGAGCCCCTGCTCCGCAACAAGAGAAGCCAGCACCATGAGAAGCCGATACATCCAAACTAGAGAGGAGCCCAGCTTGCTGCAGCTGGAGAAAAGCCCACGCAGCAAAGAAGACCCAGTACAGCCAAAACATAAATAAATAAATAAATAAAATTATTTTAAAAAATAAAATCACAATTTGATAAAGCCTACTTGATGACATGTGAAATCTATTTCATAAATAAAGTACTCATTCCCAAGTAAGACATGGAGCAAATTCAATGCCGGGTAAAAAGCTGTTCAGCAAGGGGAGAACTCCCAGTAGATAAGGAATCAATTACTGACAGCTATCCCTCCCACCCATTCATTTTATAGCACAGAAACTGCAGCCCAGAGTGCCATATGGTTTGCCCAGAATTCAGGTCTCCTGGCTCCCCACCCACGGTTCATCCCTCTTCTCATCACATCTGTTTTTCCTGCTGGGCAGCAAACATTATTGGACCAGAGACCTCTTTCATCTTGTTCACTTAGGCGCCCCCCAGCATAGAGGTACCCATCAGAAATACCTGTTAGTAAGTTAACCACACTTAGGGTGGACCGCTGCTGATCCTTTGTGAGGTTTTATAAAGAACTGAACATCAGAGTAAAAGATCTCAACAGGGGGAAAAAAAAAATCACCATTATATAAACATATGGTTTAGAAACTCTGAAAATACCAGAAACTCCAGACATGATTTTCAGGGTGGCAAGTCTCGGGAACAGCAGCTCAAGGTAAGGATCCGCGCCAGGGCTTCATTTGCCATCGGGTTGGCAGGCCCCACGCCCCTGGTCAACTCTATAGCTCAAGAATAAGAAGTTTCCACCGCTGTCTCTAAGTCAGCTTTCACCAGTTTGAATCCACCTTAAATATTTAACAGGCTCTCTCCCTCCCTCAAACACTGTAAGTGCTAAGCCTCCTTTGATCTTCCCATAACCAAACCTGCCTAAAATTTTTATCTTTGCTGAAATCACATGTCCTTTTGCACATTAGCAATGCACTCTATCCCACAGGGGACAGCCCCTGCCAGAGTATGCAGGTCCTTGGAGGAGTTAGGACTTGAAAGGGGCGTTAGCCACAGTTAAAGCTTGTTTTTTCAAACAAGACCCTGTGAGTTTCCCCTTCTGCTGAAAACCATGTGCCGGCTTGAAAACTTTCTACTCTGGTTAAGTCCAACTGTTTCTCAAATGAATCTTCTAAAAGGGTCTCTAGTGGGAACTGTATTCCCTCTCAGCATTCTTCAGTTTGAGTTTGCTTTGTGTTAATTGGTTAATGGTGAAAGTAAGTACTTACATCTTTTGCCCCTAAATCAGGAGTTGCTGCTGCTGCTTCTGCTATATTCCAACATGACAGCCTGCAGTTCCTCACAACTGGCAGACACTGTAAGCTGTGATGCCACGTCAGCTGCCCAGAACCTTTCTGCTTCAGCAACAGTTTCCTGACGGAATGATTTGCATGTAGATCCTGAGGCTGGAAACATGATCTGACCACCATATTGAGAAGGTCTGGGTAAAAGAGGTCACTACCTCTTTTACAACAGAATTACAGAAAGAAATTGAGGACCCTTTCATGTATCTAAATGAGAATTCCAAAAGAAAGCTAAATATTATGATGACTTTCTAAACAATCATGACAGCAAGTTAATAACTGACCAAAAAAATTCAAGTGAAAAAAGTAAAATTTAGACTTGTAGACAGCATCATAGATTTTAGAAAGTTAAAAAATTATGAGCCTGAGCTGAAAAAAATTGTGAGCTTGGAATGGCAGAAAACTGAAAAAGTAAATGCTCATAAATAGATTTTTTAATGGATTATGAGACATTTAAGTTGTGGAATATTCAGATATCTAATGACAAATAATGAATTAGAGATATACCAGTTGATTTGAAGGGGTTTCTATGAAACATTAATGAGCCAAAATAAAAAAGGTATAATGTTACTTTGTTTGGGGTTTCTATGACATATAATGAGTGAAAAGTATAATACTATCCCCTATGCTATTATATATGCATATATATGATGATATGTGGTTATATATAACTATATATCTATATAGATAAAAGTATACAAAAGATATATACCCAGCTGTTAACAATACTTGCTTTGTTTGAGGGGGAAGTGATACATGGACAATGACCAGAGATGGATGTGGTTTTTTTAAAAGGCTTCACAATAAACAGTATTTATTACATCCCATGTATATAAAAGTATCTGTACGTAAATGGCATGTATTGAGAAGTGTGTGGAAGTTAACAAAAGTGTTAATTAGATATCTTAGGGTGGTGGGCTTCTAGATGATTTTTATTTTATTCTCTATAATTTTACATGTATCTATCTTTTTCAAAGAAAAATTTTCTTTATATAATCAGAACAAACAATAAAACTGCTTCTGTTATGTAGAAATTATTGACAAGTGGTAACTTGCCTGAGCTCTTCTGTTTCTGAAGCCCTCTGCTGAATCTTAAATAGATTTGGGTTTTTTCCTTCATGTTCCAAATACACTCAAGAATTCTGAAGATGTTCTTGTGCTTATCTGGAACAGACAGGCCATGCCAAAGAGAAATGTAAAACACTATTGTAGCCCAGACCTCACTGGCCCTCCTCTCCTTTGAGATGGATCGCAGAGGGGGCTCATATCTTCACACCTTCCCGTGATGTGTGGTGCAGAGTGAGGGGGCTCTGTGGCACGTGCACACACACAGGTGTGACAGAGCTGTAACCCATGCTGCCTCAGACCGTTCCTCTAGGGGTGACTCAGGAATCATCTGGGAAAATGCCAACTGAGGCAAAGGGAGTTGGAACTGACCAGTCAATCCCTGCTTTCAGCAACAAAGCCAGAAATTGAGAAATAAGCTCTTATTGATCAGTGACCAAACAACCAACATATCTTATATAATTAAACTACAGGCAAGGTCAGTAGGTATTCACTGGCCACATTTTCTGAATTAAAATGAAATTAGGTATGTGAATGCACTTGGATGTAAAATTATTTATATGGAAACACCACAGAGTTTTTTTTTTTTATTTGGTACAATCATAGAAAATTCAAGATGTCCCATCACGATAAAGACTCTGTATTAAGTAGGTATGTGTATGAATCAGAAAGTATATACTGTGTGTATATATTCACTACTCTGGAATGGGGGAAGCTCCCAATTTTAAACTTAAATGAGAAAAAGACCTGATTTAGATAAAATATTTTAATTATAGAAATATTTTGAAAATAACTTTTTAAAAATAAATATTGTTCCTTACTTTCAATTACAAAAATAATCCAAAGTAGAGGCCAAAAAACTTTAACCTAAAATGATCTTGAATTAACCTCATCATTTTAGATAGAAATAATTAGAGATGAGAGAGGTTAAATAACTTGCCCAAGGTCACACCGTAGAACTTAGGACTCTGGCTCTCAGAGATCATCTCACAACACCATGCTGCAAATATTAACAATAGATCATACATAACCTGATTTGTCATAACTAGAGAAGACACCCATAATTACCATATTCTTGCTTTATATGCAAAGAACACCTCCTTAGATTTATGCAAAGAATACTTAAATACGACCTGCATTTGCCATCTTGTCTTGTGATTAGTTTAGGCTCCGTTATCTTGTTACTAATCACTCACCTAGACAAATGAAGGCTACAAACAAAAATCTGTAAAAAACAAATGTAAATAAATGCCAAATGTGTGATGTCAGCTACAAGAGATCAGGAGAGGAAAATAAACCTAAGGTAATTTCAAGGATGAGAAGAAAAGGAATCAATGCAAAAAGAGATAGGAAAGAATATTCAAAATACAAGGTTTCTTGTTTGAGAACACATCTACTGCTCAGGCTATTATGGACGATACTGGCCTTAGTTTACATGGGACTTGTGACTCTGATCTAAAGACAATCTAGCAGTCTCATTTTCCACACACTTCCCTCACTTAAAAAGAGATACATTAGGAAAATATGCAAAAAGTATACATACATATTTTCACAAACTAGCATTTTCCTTGGCTCAGACATCTCCCGTAAATTGAAAAGGTTTAGACCTGTGCGTATGTAACTAAACAACTGAATAAAAAGGAGAAAATGCAATGATTGCTATGTTCCCAAATACATACTTTCTCATAGGCGCCTACTTCAGTTTCACTAGCAGATTCAAGAAATTAACTCAGATGTTGGTGAACCAAAACAGACAGCAGAACACAATATGCACAAATGTTTCCTCTTGAAAGAATTCTAAGCTCCATCCCTTAAATTAAATTACTTCTAACAACAGTCCGGGCTCAGTGTTTACCCACCATAAGGCCAAGTTGCTATTGTTCAGTCCTAAGTCATGTCCGAGTCTTCGGAACCCCGTGAACTACAGCACACCAGGCTTCCCTGTCCTTCACGGTCTCCTGGAGTTTGCTCAAACTCATGTCCAAGGCTAAATTATGAGAAGGGAAAACATCTTAAACTCCCCAGGAGAGATTAAGCAAAGGGTTTTTGAGCAGAGGCAGTATACTACAATGGTTATGTGTGTGGGCTCTAAAGCCACACTACCAAGCTAAGGTCCTGGCTATGCCACTCTCTAACCCCATTGATATCAGGTAAGTCATTGAATAGCTCTGGGCCTCAGTTTTCTTATCTGTAAAATGGGGTTAATAGTAACTCCCTCAGGGGTTGTTGTGAATAGATATTAAAGTATTACAGCTAAAAGCATTTAGATTAATTTTACACAATCCATGCAGCTGCCTTAAGGAGTAGTTCCTATTATTGCTCTTCATTCTTTCTTTTTTTTTTTTTTGGCCCATTTTAAGCTTTATTTTTTTCTTTTTATTATTGATTCAAAGGAGTTCTAATTCTGGATCTGAGTCCTTTGTTAGAGAGATTTATTAGGAATATTTTCTCCCACTCTATGGCTTGCCTTTTCATTTAACTGTCCTTTTTTAAGGTCTTTTTTTATCAAAGTATAGTTGATTTACTATGTTGAGTTAGTTGAGATTTACTATGTTGTATATTTACTATGTATTTACTATGTTGATTTACTTTGTTGTGTTAGTTTCTGGTGTACAGCTAAGTGATTCATATATATACAAATATAATTCCAAGCTCCTAATTTATCCCTCCTCCCTCTTAACTGTCTTTTAATAAGCAGAAACTTTCACTTTTGATAAAGTCCAATTTATCAATTTTTCTTTCTTTTGAAGTTAGTGCTTTGGGGATCTCATGAAAGAAATCTTTGCCTGCCCCAAAGTTATGAATATATTCTCCAATGTTTTCTTCTAGACGCTTCACAGTTTCAGCTTTCACAGTTAGGTCCATGATCCACCTTGATTTTGGGGGGCATGGGGGTGAACTTGGTAATAGCCAGATAGGAGACACGCACAGAACGAGGTGTGGAGGAAGGCCCAGGGAGCTCGCATGCCTTCTCCCCGCGTGCCACTCTCCCCGTATACCCATGTCTCCATGTGTCACTGACGCAGAAGTTCTGCTCCTTTCTTTACAAATGAGAAAACTAAAACTCACGGAGAATGAGCAGTTTGCTCAAAAGTCCCACAGCCAGCAAGGATAACCCAGACTTTGAATCCAGGCCTACAAACGTTTCATCATTGTTTATACTGCCTCCCAAGTCAGCAGTTCAAAAACACACAACACAGAGATGGAGAAAACCAACATGGTTACCAGGCGATGGGGGCGGGGAGGGGGGTGAAAACTGGGAGATTGGGATTGACATGTATACACTACTATGTATAAAATAGATAACTAATAAGAACCTATTGTATAACACAGGGAACTCTATTCAATATTCCGTAATGACCTATATGGGAAAAGAATAGAGAAAAAGAGTGACATGTGATGTGTATAACTGATTCACTTTGCCGTACACATGAAACTAACACAACATTGTAAGCCAAATACATGCCAATAAAAAATTTTCAAAATAAAAAAACAGACAACATAGATCCTTTTGTTGTTATTGTTCATTCATTCATTCATATATTCATTCACTGGAGAGCTTGGTGTGTGCCAGGCTCTGTACCTGGCGATGGGGATCTAGCCATGACCTAGGCAGACCAGAAGCAAAATGTCTTCATGAAGTCTATATGCTGATGAGGGAGGCAGACAAGCAAACAAAAACCAATCCATCATGTAATAAAACAGACAGCAGTCAGCACCCTAAAGAAAATAAGAAAGTGAGGGAGAATAGAAAGTGTCAGGGTTGAGATGGGCTTCTTTAGGTAGAAGAGTCAGAGAATACTTCCCGGAGGAGAGACGAATTCAGTGAGGGGTGCTCCAGGCAAGATCTGGAGAAAGACTGGAAACAGAGTGAACTGTAATTACACATCATGAGGCAGGGGCAAGATTGACCTACTGGAGGTGTGAAAAGGCTCCTGCCGTGAGCTGGTCTGGAGGGGGAAGGTGTAGAAGAGCCCTTCAAAGAAAAGGGAAATGAATGAACTAAGGAAATGGGGCACCATGACAAATCCACTTGAGTCCTGTGTTCATAAAATTAAGACCAGTCAGCGGCTGTGTGTTTTCATCCAGTCACATTCTGAGATCTGGTGCTCAGACGCAGACATGAACAGGTGAGTAGAGGTTATCAGATCCTGGGGTTGGCCAGGTTTAGGCAGCAGAAGGGTAGAGAGGCAGAGGAGTTGAGCTGGGTCGTGGACTCACACGGGTGAGGTGGAAGGCAAGGCCAGGGGGCATGACAGACAGTGGAAAGAGGTAGAGATGATGGCCTGGTGGACCTGGCAAGGTCAAAGGATGGTTGGAATTGGGGTTCTAAAGGGAGTGAGCTGGAAGTGAGGAAGTGGTAGTCACAGTGAAATGCCAGAAATCAACATTTTTGAGAGGGGAGAGGTTCTAGTAATGACAAACACCAGTGTTACTGAGTGGATGTCCTAGAGGGTAAAAAGGACTGTTGAAAGTAAGGAAGTTTAAGGATCCGAGAAGCCAGAATATTACTTGGATCACCTCTACAAACCTTCATATACTAGAATGACTGGGACCTCTTAAAAACTACACAGACCTCCAACCCCCAAAGATTCCAGCTCAATCGACTGGGAGGAGGGGGAGTGGTGCCTGCGCTTTTTTTTTTTTTTTTAAGTTTATTGAATAATTTTCGAGTGCAGCCGACACTGGGGCTGGCTGATCTAAGCGGGCCATTCACCAGTGGCCAGATGAGGGTGGGAGTGAGGGCCATGGGTTGAAGCATCACTGGATGAGGGGGTGACGGCAGGTTGGTGGAGGACTACAATGTGGAGGTTTATGGAGATTCAAGGGCCTGTCTTCCAAATATGGCAACCCACTCCAGTGTTCTTGCCTGGAGAATCCCAGGGACGGCAGAGGCTGGCAGGCTGCCATCTATGGGGTCACACAGAGTCAGACACGACTGAAGCGACTTAGCAGCAGCAGCTTTCAAACAGCTCTGGGAGTGGCCATGAGAGGCAAAGCAGATGCCAATCCCATCATCAGGTCCTGGGACACCTGAGGGGTGTCCCCACGTCCCCGAGAGTAAGTCAGGTATCCAAGCAAAAAGGTGAGGGGGACATTCAGAGAAGAAGCTGAGGACATAGGAGAGGGTATGGGAGTCAGGCAATAGGAGTCAAATAAGGAGATGTACAAAGATGTGTGAGGAAGGGGGCCTGGGAGTCTTGCATTGAAGTAATGACAAGGGAAGGCATGATGGATTAGTACCAACGGCTTTCAGGAGGATGGGTAATCGATTCTAATTAGAACCTCTTTTTCACATTTTCTTTAGACTCTCAGGCAGTGGATTCATTTCCTAGGGCTGCCATAACAAATTACCACAAACAACAGAACCTTATTCTCCCATAGGGAGCTGGAAGTCGAAAACCAGGGTGTTAGCAGAGCCATGTTCCCTCTGGAGGCCCCATGGGGGGAATCCTTCCTGCCTCATCCTTGCTTCTGATGACTCCAATCCTTGGCATCCCTTGGCTTACAGCTGCATCACCCCAATGTCTGACTCAATCTTTACATGGCTGTTTTCCCTCTGTGTGTGTCCAAATCCCTCTTTCCTTAAAAGGACATCAGTCATTGGGGAATTCCCTGGCGGTTCAGTGGTTAGGACTCGGTGTTTTCACTGCCAAGGGCCCGGGTTCAATCCCCAGTCTTGCTGTGCACAAGCTGCACAGCAGGGCAAAAAAAAAAAAATTATTTCTAAATAAATAAATAAAAAGATAACCAGTCATTGGATTAGAGCCCACTGTAATCAGTATGGGCTTCCCAGGTGGCGCTAGTAGTAAAGAACCCGCCTGCCAGTGCAGGATACATAAGAGATGAGGGTTCGATCCCTGGGTCAGGAAGATCCCCTGGAGAAGGGCACAGCAACCTACTCCAGTATTCTTGCCTGGAGAATTCCATGGACATAGGAGACTTGTGGGCTATAGTCCACGGAGTCACAAAGAGTCAGACAGGACTGAAGTGACTTAGCACACATGCACTAATCCAATATGACCTCATCTTGATTATATCTATGAAGACTATATCTGTATCTAGAAGATTATATCTATGACAGGCTTTATTTTCTTGGACTCCAAATCACTGCATATGATGACTACAGCCATGAAATTAAAAGATGCTTGCTCCTTGGAAGAAAAGCCTTGACAAATCTAGACAGCACATTAAAAAGCAGAGACATTATTTTGCCAGCAAAGGTCCATCTAGTCAAAGCTATGGTTTTTCCAGTAGTCACATGGATGTGAGAGCTGGACTATAAAGAAAGCTGAGCACCAAAGAATTGATGTCTTTGAACTGTGGTGCTGGAGAAGACACTTGAGAGTCCCTTGGACTGCAAGGGGATCAAACCAGTCAATCCTAAAGGAAATCAGTCCTGAATATTCATTGGAAGGATTAATGCTAAAGCTGAAGCTCCAGTACTTTGGCCACTTTATGCAAAAAAACTGACTCATTGGAAAAGACCCTGATGCTGGGAAAGATTGAAGGTGGGAGGAGAAGGGGATGACAGAGGATGAGATGGTTGGATGGCATCACTGACTCGATGGACATGAGTTTGAGAAGGCTCCAGGAGTAGGTTTTGGACAGGGAAGCCCAGCATGCTTCAGTCCGTGGGGTCGCAAAGAGTCAGGCACAACTGAGCAACTGAACTGAACTGAACTGAACTGATGAAGACTCTATCTCCAAATAAGGTCTAGGGTTTCAACATGCCTTTTGTGGGGAGAAGAGGAACATAGTTCAACCCATAAGAAGCAATCCATGGAGGTGATGTTACAGCCGGAATAGTGTTCTTATCCAAAGAGCACAGGCTCTTGGGGCTTCTATTAAATTCACTGCTTGCCTGTCATGGCCTAAGAGGGTCAGCTGCAAGCCTTCTTTATAGACCTCGGGGTCAGAACAGGGGGATGGGCAGCCTCACCAGGCACACATTCAGCTCGATGTACCCTCCTTAACCCTGCTTGAGTGTGAAAACAAAGCTGATTCGGGGAAAACCCATCCTCCTAGTGGATAAACAATTCAATTTGTGTTCATGGCAGGTCAGCAGTATCTTTGAATATACACAGAGCATATATTTGATGAGAAGCTACAAAGTGACAAAATAATAAAAGCCTCAAAGACTTCCTGCTACCTCACCATTAGCATCAAGCAGTGAAGGAGCAATAAAGATAAGGAAAATAACCTGTGTTATGCTAAGAACGCAAATTTAGTTGAAAAAGTAATGTACTCCATCAGTCAATGATCAAGGATTAAGTGCCTATTATTGTAACAATGACACAAGGGGAAAAAAAATGCACAGCACAGCTCTGCAAAGAACCTATCCATCCACCAACTAGGGATGTGAAGAAACTAGAGCCACGTTTTAAAGTCAATGTCAGTTAACTGTTAACTTGTATGGTACAGATAGATTCAATAACACAGAAACCCAAAAACAGGAGGGATTAATGATTTGGGGATTACTCAAATGGGGCTTTCTGGAGTTTGGTAAGTATCTCATTGGAGGCTGTTCTGTGTACCCCAGTCACCAGGCTGGACCCTAAGCCCCCGATTCTCACTTCATGAGATGATCAATGTCTCTCTTTTACAGGCAAGAAAACCAAGGTTCCAATACAACATCATGACTCGCCCAAGATCAGACAGTTTGTAACTTTCAAGTCAGGAGTTGATCCGAATCTTTTATCCTCAAGTCCATGGCTTTTTCTACAACACATTGAAGAATGAATAGGGTTGGATACAGGGGAAAAAAGAGAGGGTTGTATGTGTGGGAAATAGGATTAATATTTTATTATTACATTTAGCTAATTGGCTCCTGAGAGCCAGCCCATATCCCCAGATGAGATGCTGCAGTCAGTCCTCTAGCACTTAAAATATCTGGGTCAGTGAGAAGAGGATCACAAGGTCTCCTTGTGCTTATTTTTAACTTAAAAATATAACCTTTAAAGAAAAGGACAGGATAAAAATGAAAAAAAAATAATTAGAAATGTTACAAGCTCAAGTCAAAAGGGAACTAACTATTCAACAGGTTATTGAGTAGTTATTCAATAGGTTATTGAGGCTGACTTGCAGGGAGGGGGCCCTGGCGGGTCACACTGGTTCCTGGCTCCATGAGAACTGAGAAGGGTGCCCTGGAATCTATATCAGAAAGTGGGCTTGAGACTGGAGCAGAAACTAACAGCAGGAGACATCCAGGTGTGGGTGCCACTTCCCCATGCCTACCCTCCCTTCAAAAAGACACTACTCTTGATCCTTTCTTCAGAGAAGAAAGGGAGAGAGAAACTCAGTGGACCTGGTTCCCAGCTTCTACCACTGGCTTTTGCAGTTTCAGAACAAAAGGAAAAAAAGGGGAATGTTTTAAGCTATCACTTTATGTTACAAAAGTGGCTCCAATTGATATGTGAATGCTGGTCTTATGAGAAAGATATTCTGAATGCCGCTTTGTGTTTTTTGAGACAAATCAGCAAAAATATAACACCCTTTGCACAGTTGTCCCTTCAACTCAAAGAAACCAGGAATGAGGAAGCTCTAAGTGCCACAGACTCTGTTTCCCAGGACCTCAGAGTGAGAGGTTTCTGCAAAGCATCCCACTGTGTCCTGTGCCAAAAGTAGCACCTAAGGACAGACAGTTTCCCTCGGGTCTGCTATACGATGGTCACTTTCCACCCCTAGGTCTCATGCAAGGGAAAGCGTATCAGAGGCATGTCCTGAGTCTAAGGAATTTACTCCCAGGCTGGGTCTCTAACCCAGGGCCCCAGTCATAGCAAATGTTCCCTAAATGTTGAACATCGCTGAAGGATAACACTACCACATACATACAACAAGTGCATGCATGCTCAGTTGTGTCCAACTCTTTGCGATCCCTTGTACTGTACACCAGGCTCCTCTGTTTATAGGATTTCCCAGGCAAGAATACCAGAGTGGGTTGCCATGCCCTCCTCTAGGGTATCTTCCCAACCTAGGGATCAAATCCATAACTCTCGTGTCTCTGGCATTGGCAGGTGGATTCTTTACCCCTGAGCCATCTGGCAACAAGACAACTGCAAATCCTTGGCTACCTGAGAGCTGAATTGTGTGCCATGGGAGGCAAGGTCAATGTAAGCTAGTTTCACTGAGCAAACAAGACTTCAGCTGAGTTCAGAATGGGCACAACTTGCACTGAAGGAAATGACAGGTTCTTGGAGTGAAAAGATGTGTTTCTTTGGGCACTGTGTGTGCACCAGAGACACAACAGTGAACAAAGTGCATCCTGGCCCCTGCTTTCACACAGCTGCAGTCTCCAGCGATCAGTTTCCTTAGAGTCCAGGGTACTGGTGGATCGTGACAAAAGTTGACATTGATTTAAGGACTATGATGCGCCAGGCACTATGCTAAGTGCTCCACAAATATAATATCACTTGCTGCTCACTGCAGCTCAGAGATAAGAGAAGTTTCTATAATCACCTTTTTATGAATTGGAGACTGAGCACACTCAGATAATTCGTGGTGAAGCCAAAATTCAAATCTAGGGCTGCCTGACTCATGGGCCATTCCCTTCCCACTATACCTCATGGGAAATAAGGTCAGGGGAGGGTGGATGGTGGAGCGCTTGGAAGCCCAGTGAAGCAATCCATATTTGCCATGAAGGAGATAAGTTATCTGCTATCAGTGTGTCTTCCTGCTGTTGCCTTACCTGCTCCAAGTCAGATTCCCAAGGGACACACCCAAAATTAAGATGACCCTCCAGTCAAGACATGCTCTCTCCCTCCAGATGTCCATCAGTTTTCCAGCCATAGGGAACTGCAATGACCGTGTTTAAAAGAAATTTGAGTCCTACTTTTTCTCTCTCCCTTAAATCTTAAACCCACGAGAAACCATGAGAAACCAGTTCCCACGTTTTTTCTCATCTGGACCCTATATTGGTCTTTTGTAGTTTTCCCAAGATTCAAAAGAACCCTCAAAGCTATCCAGAGACTGGCTTTTTAGATGACATTTTATCACTCAAAACATATAAAGGAGAAGAGAGATGCTTGCAAATTTCTCCTTAGCTTTTACTTCTTCATCTTCCCAGGGAGGAAAGGGGGATGAGAGAAGATATATATCTGCATTCTCTCCACCTCCCAAGAAGAGGCAGGATTGTTCCCAGCCCTCAGTCCTTTCCTTAGCTCTGAACTGGGAAATACTGCTCCCCAAGGAGGCCAACCAGGATCAGGCAAGGCAAGATGAAGGTCAACCCACCCAGTGGACAGAAAGCTAGAAATGCTGCAATAAAAGCAGAAGTTCGTAAGTTCATATAGATAACCACCATAACCACTTCCAGGGACCTCCCTAGTGGTCCAGTGGTTAAGAATCCACCTTGCAATGCAGGAGATGCAGGTTTGATCCTGGGTCAAGGAACTAAGATCCCATATGCTGCAGAGCAACTCACACACCACAACCATTGAACCTGCACACTCTCGAACCAAGGTGTCCCAGAACCATCACGCCACAACTAGAGAGACCACATGTCGAAACTAGAGAGTCCATGGACCACAATGAAGCTTCCGCACACTGTGGCTAAGACCTGAAACAGTCAAATAGATAGATATTTTAAAATAAACAAACAAACAAACACTTTCAGAAACAGGCCTTCATTTGCATCTCTCACAGTAGTTAGGCAGGTTTTAATGCTGACATTACTTTTTTTTTCCCACTTGAGGAAACTGGGGTACATCATAAAGAAGTAAGTCCCTAAGGTCAAGGGGGTAAAACTTGTAGCCATGCCCTCTGAACTCAGTCTGTGCTCTGTCCTCTCTGGCATGTTCACTCAGGTACCCTGATTTGGACAAGATGCCAGATAGGGACAGGAAAGCTTAATGGTCAGACTCCATGCTGTCATCCTCCAAGATTAGAAAGATTTACACAAATGGTTTTAATTTCATTTTATAATCTCCTAGGACTCTACCCTCCAACAGTATGTCTTTCTCTTATACTAGTTGGTTTGGTCCTGGCCAACCTTTAGAGTATGAAGTTCCATATATTCACTATTTCTGTGGAAGGAAGTGCTATTTTTACTTCGCCCTAAAACTATTTCTTTAAAATGATAAGGTTGTCCCTAGTTCTTGTGCTCTGGGATTTCATAAGATCATATTTTTATCCTATGATCTTCATTATTTTATAAATTTCAATTATATTCCCCTCTCAGCCTGGGCCTTCCCAGAATGAAAAGCCCTAATTCTTTTATCATCCCTCACAAAGGACTCTCTTGACCCTCTGGATCAATTTAGGCATCCTCTGGATCCTGTCTGGCTCTGTATGTCTTTGAGGTATATCAGATCATCGGGCCCTCATCACTTTGTCCATTGTTCTGTATAAAAAAGCACAATGGCTTCAGATAAAATCAAATGTTGAAATATTTGAGAGATACTCTTTAAAATCAAGCAATTCTTCCAACTGTATAGCATGGGGAACTATATTCAATACCCTGTGAGAAATCATAATGGAAAAGAATATGAAAAGAATGTGTGTATATATGTATGTGTATATATATATATATATATATATATATATATATATATATATATATAACTGAGTCGCTTTGCCATACAGCAGTAATTAACACATTATAATTCAAAAATATCTCAATAAAAATAAATTTTTAAAAAATCAAGCAATTCTTTTGCTTCAAGCCAGCCCAAGATGTGTGTTAAGTCACTTCAGTCATGTCTGACTCTGTGCAGCCCTATGGACTACTGCCTGCCAGTCTCCTCTATACATGGGATTTTCCAGGCAAGAATACTGGGGTGGGTTGCCATGCCCTCCTCCAGGGGATCTTCCCGACCCAGGGATCAAACCCAAGTCTCTTACTTCTCCTGCATTGGGCAGGCAGGTTCTTTACCACTAGTGCCACCTGGGAAGCCCCAGCCCAGTACAGGCTGAAAAAATATAAATTTTGCTTCAAGGCTGAAATGAATTTGAACACATTGCTACCAGGCAACCTTGTAATCTATTATGGAAATGACAGTTTGCAAAGCACTTTCATATACATTATCTCACTTGACCCTCACGTGAACTATGCACCATGCACAGTAGGAAAAAAAAAACATTATCCTCATTTTTTTTACATGAGAAAAGGAAAAAGATTAGTCTAGCCTCTAGTCAAACAGCTGGAACTGGAGTCCTAGACATGAGCCCTCCATCAAGAGAATGGTGTTTTATCCACTGTGCAATACAGCCTTCCTTATAAACACTTGTGATTTACATTAAAGCACCAAACTACCTCTAAGTCTATGTTAGTGGTCATAGCATAGTCACAAAATAGTCTATAATTCTATTGAAAGGAAGGATTTTTAAGGTCAATCTAAACTCTTCCTTTCTCTCTCTTCCCTGGTAGCTTCCCTGGTAGCTCAGTTGGTAAAGAATCCGCCAGCAATGCAGCAGATCCCAATTCAATTCCTGGGTCGGGAAGACCTGCTGGAGAAGGGATGGGCTACCCACTCCAGTATTCTTGGGCTTCTCTGGTGGCTCAGCTGGTAAAGAATCCACCTCCAATGCAGGAAAGCTGAGCTCAATCCCTGGGTTGGGAAGATCCCCTGGAGAAGGGAAAGGCTATCCACTCCAGTGTTGTGCCCTGGAGAATTTCATGGACTGTATAGTCCATGGAGTTGCAAAGAGTCAGATACAACTGAGTGACTTTCACAAACTCTTCCCTTCTTTCTCTAATGCTCTACAGACACAGTCTCAGCCACACCTCAGGCATCATGGTCACCTCCATGCAAATGACTTCCAAATCTCTATCTCTAGGCCACACTTCCCCTCTGAACACTTTTCAAGTTTTATAAAAGTATAAAACTGCATACTTGACATCTTTTGGTTGTCTCAATATGCAGAAAACTTTTATCTTCTGTCCCAGTCACATTCCCCTCCACTGCCAAAACCCAGTTCTCTTTTATTTTTATTTTTTATTGAAGGATTGTTTTTTGTTTGTTTGTTTGTTTTTGTTTTTGTTTTATAGAATTTTGTTGCTTTCTGTCAAACCTCAACATGAATCAACCATAGGTATACATATATACCCTCTCTTTTGAACCTCCCTCCCATCTCCCTCCCCATCCCACCCCTCTGGGTTGATCCAGAGCCCCTGTTTGAGTTTCCTGAGCCATACAGCAAATTCTCTCTGGCTATCTATTTTACACATGGTAATGCAAGTTTCCATGTTACGCTTTCCATACACCTCACCCTCTGCTCCCCTCTCCCCATGTCCATAAGTCTATTCTCTATGTCTGTTTCTCCATTGCTGCTCTATAAATAAATTCTTCAGTACCATTTTTCTAGAATCTGTATATATGCATTAGAATATGATATTTATCTTTCTTTTTCTGACTCACTTCACTCTGTATGATAGGTTCTAGATTCATCCACCTCATTAGAACTGACTCAAATGCATTCCTTTTTATGGCTAAGTAATATTCTATTGTGTATATGTACCACAACTTCTTTATCCATTCATCTGTCAACAGACACCTAGGCTGCCTCCATGTTCTAGTTATTGTAAATAGTGCTGCAATGAACAACGGGATACATGTGCCTTTTTCAATTTTGGTTTCCTCAGGGTATATGCCTAGGAGTGGGATTGCTGGGTCATATGGTGGTTTTATTCCTAGTTTTTTAAGGAATCTCCAAACCGTCTTCCATAGTGGCTGTATCAATTTACATTCCCACAAACAGTGCAAGAGCAGTCCCTCTTCTCTGCACCCTCTCCAGCATTTATTGTTTGTAGACTTTTTGATGATGGCCATTCTGACCGGCATGAGGTGATCTCTCTTTGTAGTTCTGATTTGCATTTCTCTAATAATGAGTGATGTTGAGCATCTTTTCATGTGTTTGTTAGCCATCTGTATGTCTTCCTAGGAGAAATGTCAGTTTAGGTCTTTTTCCCACCTTTTGATTGGGTTGTTTGTTTTTCTGGTATTGAGTTGTATGAGCTGCTTGTATATTTTGGAAATTAATCCTCTGTCAGTTGTTTCATTTGCTATTATTTTCTCCCATTCTGAAGGTTGTCTTCTCACCTTGCTTGTAGTTTCCTTTGCTGTGAAAAAGCTTTTAGGTTTAAGCATGTCCCACTTGTTTACTGTTGTTTTTATTTCCATTACTATAGGAGGTGGGTCACAGAGGATCTTGCTTTGATTTATGTCATAGAGTGTTCTGCCTATGTTTTCCTCTAAGAGTTTTATAGTTTCTGGTCTTACATTTAGGTGTTTAATCCATACACATGGATTAAACATGTGTATGGTGTTAGGAAGTGTTCTAATTTCATTCTTTTACATGTAGTTTTCCAGTTTTCCCAGCACCATTTATTGAAGAGGCTGTCTTTGCCCCATTGTATATTCTTGCCTCCTGTGTCAAAAATAAGGTACCCATAAGTTTATTTATGGGCTTTCTATCTTGTTTCATTGGTCTACATTTCTGTTTTTGTGCCAGTACCATACTGTCTTGATGACTGTAGCTTTGTAGTATAATCTGAAGTCAGGAAGGTTGAACCTCCATTCTTCTTTCTCAAGACTGCTTCAGCTATTCAGGGTCTTTTGTATTTCCATATGAATTGTGAAATTTTTTGTTCTAGTTCTATGAAAAATGCTATCGGTAATTTGATAGGGATTGCATTGAATTTGTAGGTTGTGTTTGGTACTATAGTCATTTTCACAATATTGATTCTTCCTACCCAAGAACATGGAATATCTCCCCATCTGTTTATGTCATCTTTGATTTCTTTCATTAGTGTCTTATAATTTTCTGTGTATAGTTCTTTTGTCTTCTTAGGTAAGTTTATTCCTTAATATTTAATTACTTTTGTCGCAATAGTAGATGGGATTGATTCCTTAATTTCTCTTTCTGATTTTTCATTGTTAGTATACAGAAGTGCAAGTGATTTCTGTGTATTTATTTTGTATCCTGCAACTTTGCTAAATTCACTGATTAGCTCTAGGTATTTTCTGATACTATCTTTAGGGTTTTTATGTACAGTATCACATCATCTGCAAACAGTGAGAGCTTTACTTCTTTTCTAACCTGGATTCCTTTTATTTCTTTTTCTTCTCTGATTGCTGTAGCTAGGACTTACAGAACTATGCTGAATAATAGTGGTGAAAGTGGACACCCTTGTCTCGTTCCTGATCTTAGGGTAAATGCTTTCACTTTTTCACCATTGAGAATAATGTTTGCTGTAGGCTTATCATATATGGCCTTTACTATGTGGAGGTAGGTTCCTTCTATACCCATTTTTTGAACAATTTTAACCATAAATGGGTGCTGAATTTTGTCAAAGGCTTTTTCTTTATCTATTGAGATTATCACATAGTTTTTATCTTTCAATTTGTTAATATGGTGTATCACATTGATTGATTTGGGTATATTGAAGAATCCTTGCCTCCCTGGAATAAACCCAACTTGGTCACGGAGTATGAGCTTTTTGATGTGTTGCTGAATTCTGTTTGCCAAAATTTTGTTGAGGATTTTTGTGTCTATGTTCATCAGTGATATTGGCCTGTAGTTTTCTTTTTTTGTGTGTTGTCTTTGTCTGGTTTTGGTATCAGGGTGAGGGTGGCCTTGTAGAATGAGTTTGGAAGTGTTCCTTCCTCTGCAATTTTTTGGAAGAGTTTTAGGATAGGCATTAGCTCTTCTCTAAATGTTTGATAGAATTCTCCTGTGAAGCCATCTGACCCTAGGCTTTTGTTTTTTGGGAGGTTTTTGATCACAGCTTCAATTTCGGTGCTTGTAATTGGGTTGTTCATAATTTCTATTTCTTCCTGGTTCAGTCTTGGAAGATTGAACTTTTCTAAGAGTCTGTCTGTTTCTTCCAGGTTATCCATTTTATTGCCAAATAGTTGTTCACAATAGTCTCTTATAATCCTTTGTATTTCTTCATTGTCTGTTGTAACCTCTCCTTTTTAATTTCTAATTTTGTTGATTTGATTCGTCTCTCTTTTTTTCTTGATAAGTCTGGCTAAAGGTTTGTCAATTTTGTTTATCTTCTCAAAGAATGAGCTTTTAGTTTTATTAATCTTTACTATTGCTTCTTTCATTTCTTTTCATTTATTTCTGCTTGGATCTTTAAGATTTCTTTCCTTCTACTAATTTTTTGGGGGGGGTTGTTCTTTTTCCAGTTGTTTTAGGTGTAAAGTTAGGTTGTCTATTCGATGTTTTTCTTATTTCTTGAGGTAGACTGTATTGCTATGAACTTCCCTCTTAGAACTGCTTTTGCTGCATCCCATAGGTTTTGAGCTGTTGTGTTTTCATAGTCATTTGTTTCTAGAAATTTTTTTATTTCCCTTTTGATTTCTTCAGTAACCTGTTTGTTATTTAGAAATGTGTTCTTTAATCTCCATGTGTTTGTGTTTCTTACAATTTTTTTCTTGTAATTGATATCTAGTCTCATAGCGTTGTGGTCAGAGAAGATGCCTGATATGATTTCAACTTTCTTAAATTTACTAAGGTTTGATTTGTGACCCAAGATGTGGTCTATCCTGGAGAATGCTCCATGTGCACCTGAGAAGAAGGTATATTCTTCTGCATTTGGATGGAATGTCCCAAACCTATCAATGAGATCCATCTCATCTAATGTAGCATTTAGGACTTGTGTTTCCTTATTAATTTTCTGTTTTGGTGATCTGTCCATTAGAGTGAGTGGGGTGTTAAAGTCTCCTACTATTATTGTGTCAATTTCTCCTTTTAAGTCTGTTAGCGTTTGTCTTATTTATTGAGGTGCTCCTATGTTGTGTGCATAGATATTTACAATTGTTATGTTTTCCTCTTGGATTGATTTCTTGATCATTATGTAGCATCCTTCCTTACCTCTTGTAATCTTCTTTATTTTAAGGTCTATTTTGTCTGATATGAGGATTGCTACTCCAGCTTTCTTTTGCTTCCCATTTGCATGGAATATATTTTTCCATCCTCTCACTTTCATTCTATATGTGTCTTTAGGTCTGAAGTGGGTTTTTTGTAGAGAACATATGTATGGGTCTTGTTTTTGTATCCATTCAACGAGTCTGTGTCTTTTGGTTGGAGCATTTAATCCATTTACATTTAAAGTAATTATTGATATATATGTTCCTATTGCCATTTTCTTAATTGTTTGGGGTTGAATTTGTAGATCTTTTTCTTCTCTTGTATTCCTTGACTATATACTTCCCTTTAACATTTGTTGTAAAGCTGGTTTGATGCTACTGAATTCTCTTCACTTTTGCTTGTCTGAAAAGCTTTTTATTCTTCCATCAATTTTAAATGAGATCCTTGCTGGGTACAGTAATCTTGGTTGTAAGTTTTTCCCTTTCAGTACTTTAAATATATCCTGCCATTCCTTTGTGCCCTGCAGCGTTTCTGCTGAAAGATCAGCTGTTAAGCATATGGGCTTTCCCTTGTATGTTACTTGTTGCTTCTTCCTTGCTGCTTTTAATATTCTTTCTGCTAAGTCTTTGTTAGTTTGATTAGTACGTGTCTTGGCATGTTTCTCCTTGGGCCTATTCTGTATGGGACTATGTGACTCTGTGCCTCTTGGACTTGATTGACTATTTCCTTTTCCATGTTGGGGACATTTTCAACTACAATCTCTTCAAAAATTTTCTCATTCCCTTTCTTTTTCTCTTCTTCTGGGACTCCTATCATTTAAAAGCTGGTGTGTTTGATACTGTCCCAGAGGTATCTGAGACTATCCTCAGTTCTTTTCATTCTTTTTACTTTATTCTGCTCTTCAGAAGTTATTTCTACCATTTTACCTTCCAGCTCACTAATTCATTCTGTTTCAGATATTCTGCTATTGATTCCTTCTGGAGTATTTTTAATTTTAGTAACTATGCTGTTTGTCCCTGTAAGTTTATTCTTTAATTCTTCTAGGTCTTTGTTAACTGATTCTTGCATTTTCTCCATTTTGTTTTCAAGGTTTTTGATTATCTTTCCTATCATTATTCTGAATTCTTTTTCAGGTAGTTTGCCTGTTTCCTCTTCATTAATTTGGACTTCCATGTTTCTAGTTTGTTCCTTCATTTGTGTTGTATTTCTCTGCCTTTTCATTATATATATATACTTTTTTTTTTTTAATTTATTGTGTTTGAGGTTTCCTTTTCCCAGGCTTCAAGGTTGAATTCTTTATTCCTTTTGGTTTCTGCCCTCCTAAGTTTGGTCCAGTGGTTTGTGTAAGCTTGGTATAGGGTGAGACTTGTGCTGAACTTTTTAATTTGTTTTTCTTCTGACCGTCAAGGCTGAGTGAAGTGGTAATCCTGTCTGCTGATGATTGGGCTTGTATTTTTGTTTTCTTTGTAATTTAGTTGAGGTGTCCTGCACAGGGTGCTACTGGTGGTTGGGTGATGCCAGGTCTTGTATTCAAGTGGTTTCCTTTGTGTGAGTTCTCACTAGTTGATACTCCCTAGGGTTAGTTTTCTGGCAGTCTAGGGTCTTGGAGTCAGTGTTCCCACTCCAAAGGCTCAGGGCTTGATCTCTGGTCAGGAATAAAGATTCCATAAGTGGTTTGTTATGGCATTAAGTGAGATTAAAACAAATACCCCAAAACAAGAAACCAAAGATGAGCCCCAGACAAATGACAGTTACAAAATCAGGCAAATAACAATTAAAATAATGGAATATATACATATACATATATATCTATGAGCAAAGTCAAAACAGTCCAACAAAAATAAAGTACAATAGATTGACCCAGGGAACAAAGGAAATCAAAACTTATACTTACCAGTTAGGAAGAAAACTAAAGCACAAACTCGAAAACAAAATTAAAGCAAGGTGCCAAGTGGGGAATAGAGCAATGAAAACAAAACTAACAAATATGTTGAGAGGAAAGAAAAAAAAAGAAAAAAAAGAAAGAATAGATATGCAAAGTGAAATAGAGGGAGATGAAGAAGATTCATATACATTAAAGATTAACCACAAGGGAAAAAGAACAGTCTGAAAGGCAAAAAAAGGGATAAATGTAGAAAAAAAAGTAACAGGTTTTAAAAAATTAAAATTATAAAAAAGGGAAAAAAAGGAAGAAGAAAGAAAAAAGGGGAAGAAAAGGAAAACTCCAGAGAACTGCAAAAGCCCAGCATAGAGGCAGAGGTTTGTAACAACAATAAAAAAATGTAACTGAGAAAAAAAAGCTCAAAATCTTAATTAGATTTCATAGTGCCAATAAAATTGACAACTACAATGTGTGTGTGTGTGGGGGGATCCAAAAGAATCCACAGAAGAAGTGAAAACATAAGAATAATAAATGTTTTTCTTGGGTCACTGCTGTCAGAGTCCTTTCCCCCGCTGGGAGTCACAGTCCACCTCGCCTCCCTAGGATGCCCTCCAATACTGTTTTGATCTCTGGACCTGCTGTGGGAGCAGCTCAGCTTCTAATCTGGTCCTACTTCTGTGTGTTCTTGCCTCCAAAGTCCACAGCTATCAGACCTACTGTGTTTTCTTTTGTGGGAGCTCTCAATGACCTTTTATATATTCCATAGACACAGAGTCTGCCTAGTTGATTGTGTGGATTTAATCGGCAGCTTGTACAGCGGTGGGAAGGTTTTGGGTCTCCTTCCTTAGCCACACTGCCCCTGGGTTTCACTTGTGGTTTTATTTCCACCTCTACATGTGGGTCATCCACTGAGCTTTGCTCCTGAGGCTGCCCTGGAGGACTTGGGTTTGCCCCTGTGAGGGCCAGGTGTGGAGGTGGTGCATCTGCTTGAGTGGCAGGGGTTCTGGCAGCACCAGGTACTCAGGGGAGTTGGCGGCTAGGGCAGCAGGAAATATGGTGCTCTAGAAGGGAATGGCAACCAGTGTTGGCCAATACGCTCCGGTGCTCTTGCCTGGAGAACGCCCCCCCGCCCCCAACTCCCTGACAGAGAAGTCTGGCAGACCACAGTCTACCGGGTCACAAAAAGTCCGGACATGACGGAAGCGACCCTGTACACATAAGACACCTTTTTTTCGCCTGTGGCAGCTCTGCCCCAGTGAGAGTTGAGCATGAAGGTGGCGCAGCTGCTTGGCTTGCGGGGCCCTGGCAGTGCCAAGCGTGAAGGGACACGGACTCCCTCCACCGCAGGAGGGAGTTATGGCCCTGTCAGAGTCTCTTTTTGAGCCTCTTGTAGCCAGCGATCAGAAGGCCTCTTTGGCCAGTCTTTCTCTGTAGCTCCACCCGCTCAGGCACTTAGAGGGCTCCCTTGCCTGGGGTCCTTCTCTGTCTGTCGGTGCTTCAGGCACATAGAGGGGCCCCCTGGCTGGGGCCCTACTCTGTAGTTCAGCGTGTCAGGCCTTGGATGGGCCAGCCTCTCTATCGTTCAGCTGCCGGAAGCTGGTGTGTGGGGAGAGAGAGGCTGTGGTGATGGCTCCACCCCCTGCATGTGACTCAGCACTATGGCCTTGCTTCCATGGCTGCCTGGCTCTCCTCCACAGGCATTTCCCACCACAGTCTCCTCCCTCTCATCCTCTCGACCCATTTTGCCGCAGTCAACAGCAGCCCTCGCCCTGGGATTGCTCCACAACCCCTAAACTCCAGCTCCCAGCCGCTGCGCCTGCCAAGGAACCTGCGTACCTGTCCGGGGTATGCATGGCTGCAACAAGGACTGTCTGATTCTCATTCCATTTAGACTGCCACAGATCAGTTGTTTCACTCTCAGCCTTAAATATTTCTCCTCTGACTCAGACAATTGATGTGGGGATAGATCTTTTCTGCTGGTCGGGTACGGCTGTCTGTTCCCAGCTGGTGTTTCTAATGTACTTCTGTGTCTGAAGCTGTGTTCCTGATGTATCCGTGGAAAGAGATGTACTCCCCGTCCACCCACTCCTCCACCATCTTGCTCTCCCCAATTCTCTTTTGATGTCCCTCCTCTCAAAAAAACCTACCAGGAAACTAGGAGTCATCTCGACATTTTTCTCTTCCTCCTGCACGGCTCTCATCCTTTCCTTCCTCTCCTTCCCCATCATCACCACCTTAGTCCAAGGTTACTATCCTCTCTCAAGGGACTTCCACAGACTCCTAATTGGTCTCCTCCTCTCCAGTCGTTCCTGCCCATTATAGACTATGCCATTCTAGTCATTCCATCCCTTCCCAACCCATGCTTAGAACACTTCAATGGAATCTCACTGCCTGTAGTGTAAAGGCAAAACACCCAGAACTGACCCACCAGCACTGCCTAACCTGGCCCCACCTGAAGCCTCATCCCACAACACCCGCCTTCATTTCGTAGGCTCCAGTCCCACTAGCCTTTGTTCAACCCCTTTTACTCACCATACTTTGTCACAGGGTCCTAACATATTCTTGTCTTCCCTGATTTTTCTTGTTATTGATTTATTTGGCTGCATCAGGTCTTAGTTGCAGCACTCACCAACTTCAACTTTCTGAGTTGATCTTCAGCTTGGCACATGGAATCTTTCATTGCAGCATGTGGGACCTAGTTCCCTGACCAGAGATCAAACCCAGGCCCCCTGCACTTGGAGCATGGAGTCTCAGCCACAAGATCATCAGGGAAGTCCCTGTGTCATTCTTTTCAATAACTGCTACCAGTCAATCCTAAAGAAAATCAACCCTGAATATCCATTAGAAGGACTGTTGCTGAAGCTCCAATAGTTTGGCCACCTCATTCGAAGAGCTGACTCACTGAAAAAGACCTTGACAGTGGGAAAGATTGAAGGGAAAAGGAGAATGGGGCAGCAGAGGATGAAATGGTTAATTAAATAGCATCACTGACTCAGTGGACACGAATTTGAGTAAATTCCATGAGATAGTGAAGGACAGAGGAGCCTAACATGCTACAGTCCATGAGGTCCCAAAGAGGCGACCATGACTTAGCAACTGAACAAGTGCATAATGAGATGTACATCATATACAACCATTCCCTTCCCTCATATGACCTGTATAAACAATAAACATTTTGAAAAATCACTGCTCTTGATCCAGTTATACAATCTTGGAAGGCAAATAAGAGAAAGAAATAATGTGGATTTTTCTTAGTTTACTTAGTTTGGGTTTTAAATAAAAGTGAATTTGTGTAAATACTTTTATTTTCTTTTACTTGGCAAAGAACAAATCTTTTGTTGTCTTTACCATAGTTTCAGCATCAGTGCTCAGCCTTCTTTGTGGTCCAAAGAATTCCTAATGGAATTCTGAATATTCATTGGAAGGACTGATGCTGAAGCTGAAACTCCAATACTTTGGCCACCTGATGCTAAGAGCCAACTCATAGGAAAAGATCCTGATGCTGTGAAGAACTGAGGGCAGGAAGAGAAGGCGGTGACAGAGGATGAGATGGTTGGATGGCATCACTGACTCAATGGACATGAGTTGGCGCAAACTCCAGGAGATGGTGAAGGTCAGGGAAACCTGGTGTACTGCAGTCCCTGCGGTCGCAAGAAGTCAGACATGACTTAGCGACTGACAACAACCATAGTCCCAACAGAAAAGATAGCTTTCTATAGCCATGCAGACTGCAGAGGAAGGAGCAGGGACAAATACACGGGTGATATGCAGACAGGATTATCCCATGGCTAACAGCACAAAATCCCACTTCTGTTGTTGAAAGAAGTGTGTGCAGGTGGATAGACCCACAGTTAGAGAAAAAGAAGAGGGAACTGTGTGGGAGTGATTTCTTCAGCAGCCAGCCTACAATGGGGAGCTGGGAAAAGTCTGTGAATATAGAAGAAATGCTGTCACTTGGAGCTGCACTGATTCTTTTTTCAGACTAACTAATGGCTCAGATGGTGGAACAACCAAACGATGACTAAAATGTGAGTCAAATGCTTTCAAATCAAATCATTCCAGTGAAGCAGGAACACAGGCAAGCAGAGAACAGGTCATTAGGGGTTCTAACCAATACTTGTTAAACCTGAAGAAACTCACTCTCCTTAATGACTGCCTCTTTCAATCTAAGTCATTTTGACATTAGTGAGCTGGGGACAATCGATCTTTATTACTAGTGACATCTACTGATCAGCTCTGAACAGTGGGAAAGGGAGCTGCCTGGGGGAGGGGGAGAGGTTGTACACTTTTCTCAATCCTGATTTGTCTTCCTTCTCTCCTGGGGTCTATCCAGCATGTCTTTCAATTATCCCAAAGGGTATCAGAAAATTCTAAAATTGGTGTCTTGACATTTTTGAAAACTAACTTTCATTTAAATACAAAATTAGCTCACGTTAAGAAGAAGTAAGTGTAGGGAGAAAGCAGGCGAAGAGAGGCTTGTCATTCAATGGAACCTCAGGGCATGCAGCCCCCAGAGACTAAAGTGGGCAGCCAGGTACGGAAGAAGTTTGAGCTCTGGCTCTCATGGCAGCTCCACGTGGGCCCACCAACAGACACGTGGTGGGCCCCTCGTCTCATCCCCCTCCCCCTTCCTTCTGCTAATTTCTCAGTTTTAAATTCTCTCCCTAAATGTTCACTTTCTATTTTGTAATTCAATTTTTCCAAAAGCTTTTTGATGAGGAAACCCTGAGAAGATGGGTGTTTTTTAATGGCCTGGATATTTATCAGAAAACAAAGCCCCTTTCCAATTCTCTGTCTCTTGTGCTGAATTTATTATTTTACATCTTTCAAGCAATTTGTCTGTTTCATCTAGTTGTCAATTCACTGCCTGGTTTAATGATTGTATCATACCTGTCTGTAAGCATACTTCAACAGCGTCTTATACGGTTTTCTGTTTGTTTTTTTTTAACTTCTGCTAAGTGGTTAGAAAAAGAAAACAGAGCTTCTTACCACATTTATTGGAACTGGAGCTCATCAAGAACAAGTAGAAGTACCTCCATTCCAGTGGTATCAGGTATGTGTTTTTGCCCCCATCTTACTCCCCTCCTTTTGAGCGGTGATCAGGAGGACTGGAGAACAATGTTTATAACCAGAAAAGAAAGGACATCTCCCCACAGATCAGGACTCAGGCAGAGACAGGAGCATCCTTCAACCTAAGCTAGTCACCCTCCTTACTCTCTGCTCTCTTCTCTGAATAAATAAAGTCACTTAGATGTGAGGGTAATATATTCTTTTATTTTTTATTTTGGTAAAACACATATAATATGAAATTTGCCCTTTTAGCCATTTTTAAGTGTACAGGTCGGTGGCATTAACTATGTTTACGTTGTTGTGCAACCATCACCACTGTTCATCTCCAAAATTTTCTCCTCTTCCCAAACTGGAACTTTAGACACAGTAAACAATAACTCCCCATTTCCTCCACCCCTAGGCCCTGGCAAGCACAATTCTACTTTCTGTTTCTATGAATCTGACATTTCTAGGTACTTCACATAAGTGGAATTAAATGGTATTTGGCCTCTTGGGACTGGGTTACTTCAATTTGCACAATGTTCTCAAGGTCCATCCATGTTCTGAATATGTCAGAATTTCCTTCTTTTTCAAGGTTGAATAGTACTCCATTGTATGTATATACATTGGTCTATTGGTGAACATTTGGGTTCTTCCCAAGGTAACATATTCTTAACTTAATCCCACAACTTAAGACTTTCAGATCACTCAAATTCAATTCAGTTCAAGGGTAACTCACTGTGCTAGGTGTGTGTGGTACAAAGGTGAATCAGACATGGTACCTGCTCTCTAGGAATTTATGCTACCTTGGGAAAGGAAGAAAGAAAGAAGTAAAAGTAACTAGCAAGTGCTAATCACCTACTGTGTGCCAGGTGCTTTGCCCAATCACTGCAAGTATTGCTCAGAATAACTTCGTGAGGGGGAGACGATAACATCCACTCTTCAGGAGAAAATGAAAGCTTGAAGACCTTACGTCACCACCTCCAATGTGCTGAGACTGAGATTCAAACCCACCTCTTGGATTCAGAATCCTGGGTTCATTCCTTTAGACATGCCACTGCTGCTGGTACAAGGCAGAATGTGACACATACTGAGGGAGGTGCTACAGAAAGGTAGAGAAGAGATGGCCTCCCACCTGAGGGGGAGAGCTCGTGGCAGAAGTAGGTCTGGGAGGCCAGGAAGGCTTATGTGTAACAAAGATAAGGGAGACGAGGAAACAGCTTGAGAAGAGGAAGGTGGAGACAAGCAGTCTCAGTATACGCTGAGAGACCAGTGCTGCCGTCCAGTGTGGGCTGGAAGGCAGAGAGGGGCCAAGTCCTGGTCATGGCGAAATGCCAGCTCAAGGAGTCCGAACGCCACCATGGCGACGATGGTGAACCACGGTAGGGTCCTGAGACAACACACCATTGTAGCTGCCCCTTGGGACGGTCACCAAGGCAATAACATATAACGGGAATGGAGAGGGAGGGGGTAGATGAAAGGTAGGAAAGTGAGTTAGGAGGTCACTGGAATTAGCAGATATGACATGATTAGTCAGAATGGAAAAGAGGATGTGGAGGTGTAAGACTTCTTAGAGGTGGAGATGACAGAACTTGGCCATGGATGCATTTGAATAGGTGATCATACATCTTGGGACACCTGTTCTCCTGGTGTAATCACTAATAGCAGCCTTTCATCTCAACTGTGTCCAAGTCTGGACAATAAAGTACATGATCACACTATCTAGGAATAAGAAAACAGCATAAAAGATGACTCTAAAAGATCTTGAAACTGGATTAATAAGGAATGTGGTAATATGGAAAAAAACATGGAAGGGAAATCAGGTTTTTTTTGGAAAGATGATGAGTTTGGATTTAGACATGCTGAGTTTGCTGAAGCGAAAATTTATTTAAGGGAGAGAAGCATCTTGCCTGTGGATTTACGCTGTGTGACATGAAGAAAGGCATCATTGACCTAAAAAGAAAAAATCCAAAAAAATGTGGTCAGACTTGCAACTATGCATATTTCGACAAAGATTTGTTGCTGGTTCAATTCTTAAAATAGCTAAAGAATTAAGATGTCTCCAACAAAATGTATGTAACTATCTAATGCAATATTAACTAAGTAACTGATCATCACAAACTCACAGGAAAACAATAAGGATAATGTAACCTCAGAATTTTTCTGTCTAAACTATAATTTTTAACATTATCAGATAAATAACATCAGGTAAAAAGTCTTCAGGTCTGTCCATACTCTACTGTAATATTTCTGAATATTCTAGCTTTTGAAAAGAATGGAGCCACTGCCAGAAGGATCAATAATGTAATTTTTTACATTTTTTTCTTTCTATTTAAATTACCTTGTTTTCAGTGCAACTGAAATTACAATCTCTCTGAAATCCTTTTTTAGAAGTACAAAGATATAAAACATAAATTAAAAACTAGCCACAGTAATCAAGATTGTGACACTGGTGTAAGAATAAACAAACAAGTCAATGGAACTATTACAGAACCCAAAAGTAGACCCACACAAATATAGTCAGCTGATCTTTGACAAAGGAGCAAAAGCAATTCAATGGAGGAAGAATACTCTTTAAAAAAAAAAAAAATGGTGCTAGAACAACTGAACATCCAATGCAAAAAAAATTAATCAAGACACTGTCCTTATGTCTTTCACCAACTTAACTCACAGTGAATCTTACACATAAATGTAAAAAGCAAAACTATAAAATTCCCAGAAGAAAACAAGGAAAAAAAAAAATCTAAGGCACCTTATGCTTGGCAATGAGTTTTTTTTTAATATAACATCAAAGCATAATCTAAGAAAATAAAAATTGGTAGGACTTCCCTGATGGTACAGTAGATAAGAATCTGCCTGCCCATGCAGGGGATACAGGTTCAATCCCTGGTCTGGGAAGATTCCACATGCCGTGGAGCAACTAAGCCTGCGTGCCACAACTACTGAGCCCAAGCTCTAGAGTCCATCAGCTCCAATAGAGCTACTAGAGCCCATACTCTGAAACAAGAGAAGTTACCACAATGAGACGTCCCTGCACTGCAACTAGAGAGTAGCTCCCCAACTCTTTACAACTAGAGAAAGTCCTCAACAGCAACAAAGAGCCAATAAATAAATAAAATTAATTAAGTTTTTAAAAATTGGTAAGTTGGACATTATTAAAACTAAAAACTGCTGCTCTGCAAAAGACACTTCAAAGAATAAAAATATAAAACACAGCTTGGAGAAAAGTATTTGCAAAATATATATCTGATAAAGAACTTTAATCTAAAATACACAAAGAATTCTTAAACCTCAACAATAAAAAAACAAACAACCCCATTTATGAATGTGCAAAAGGTCTAGGCACACATTTTACTAAAGAAGACATATAAACAGTAAATAAGCCTATGAAAGATGTTCATCATATGTCATTAGAGAATTAAAACAACAGTGAGATACTACTACACACCTGTTGGAATGTCTAAAATTCAAAACTAACAGCATCAAATGCTGATAATGATGTGGAGTAATGGCAACTTTCATTCATTGTTGGTGGGAATGCAAAATGATACAACTACTTTGGAAGATAGTTCAGCAGTTTCTTATAAAACTAAACATATTCTTACCATATGATCCAGTAATTGTGTTCCTAAGTATTTACCCAAATGAGCTGAAAACTTATATCTACACAAAAACCTACACAAGAGTGTTTATAGCAGCTTTGTTCATATTTGCCAAAACTTGAGAGCAACCAAGATGTCCCTCTGTAGGTGAATGGGCAAACAAGCTGTAGTATATCCATACCATGTAATATTATTCAGTGATAAAAAGAAATGAGCTATCAAGTCATGAAAAGACATGAAGGAAACTTACAAGATATCAAAAATTATTAATATTTCTCTATATCAGAAATAATCAACTGGAAAACATAACAGAAAATATTGTTCTCAAGAGTAACAAAAAATGACAAAAATGAAAAGTACTTGTAATTAACATAACTCAGGCAATCCAGAAGACTTTAAGGAGAAAAACTTTAAATTCTATTTAAAAACATGAAAGATCCGAATTAATAGCAAAATACCCCTGTTTACAAATGAGAAAACTTAAAACTGTAAAACTATCACTACTCCCCTAAATTAATCTCTGAAGTCAACACAATTCCATTCAAAAGTTCAGCTAGAGTTTTGAGGAATTTAAGAAATTTATTTCAAAATTTCTCTAAGAGGATAAAGATTCACAAATATCTTAAGTCATGTTTGAAAAAGAACAGGTGGAAGAGTTACTCATCCAGATACTGAAACATACTTCAAAGCTATAAATATAAAACAGTGCAATACTCATAGGAATAAACATGTGAACCAAGGAAACAGAATAGAAAGCAGAGAGCAGACACACACATGTGTACCTGGGAACTTAAAATAAGACAAAAGTAGTATCACAAATCAATAGAGAAACGATGAACTACTGAGTCTGAGAAAGCAAGCTCATTATAAGGAGAAAAATTAAAATTGATTACCTAATTTATACCTAATACAAAGGTAACTTCAGGTGGATTTAAATCCTTAAATGTGAAATGAAAGTACAAAGTTAAAAAAGAAAAATAGAGAAAAAAATCACTGTGAACCAAGGATGACAAAGGACTTATTAAATAGCTCCCAAATAGCACTAATCACAAGGCAAAACACTGATGTGTTTGATTATATTAAATCCAAACAAAGCTGACATATACTTGACAACTTTGGAAGGACAGATTTTCTCAAAGCCTCAAACTAACATTGTTGTTTTAGTTGCTAGGTCGAGTCAATTCTTTTGCAACTCCGGGGACTGTAGCCCACCAGGCTCCTCTGTCCATGGGATTTCCCAGGCAAGAAAAGTGGAGCAGGTTGCTGTTTCCTTCTCCAGGGGATCTTCCCGACCCAGGAATTGAACCCACGTCTTCTGCATTGGTAGGTGGATTCCTTACCACTGAGCCACCTGGGAAGCCCCCAAACTAACATGTAGAACCTTGTTAATCACATTGTGGTTCAGGACCACAGGCTTCTGCATCATCTGGGAGCTTATTAGAAATGCACAGCCTTAAGTCCCACCCCACTCTCACTGAATTATAATGTGTATCTTAACATGATTCCTGTGCACATTAAAGTCTGAGAACCATAGGTCAAACAGGAACTTTTACAAATTAGTAAGAAAGAGAAAACCCCCATAGAAAACTTCCAAAGGGCTTAAATTACAGTTCAAAGAATTGAAGACCTGAACGGCTAGCAAATATACAAGGAGATACTTAAATTAATTAGAAACCAGGGAAATGCAAATTAAAATGGTAAAATACCACTTTATGTGTATCAATTTGAATAAACAATCAGAAAGCTGGAAAGAAAGTGAAAGTGAAAGTTGCTCAGTCATGTTCAACTCTTCACAACCCCATGGACTATACAGTCCATGGAATTCTCCAAGCCATAATACTGGAGTGGGTAGCCTTTCCCTTCTCCAGCGGATCTTCCCAACCCAGGGATTGAAACCAAGGTCTCCTGCATTGCGGGCAGATTCTTTACCAGCTGAGCCACCATGCTATATACCGACGGGTGGTAAATGAATAAAAATATTCTCATGCATTGCTGGTAGAGGCGTAGACAGGGCAAGTCATTCTGGAGAACAGTTGGCAGTCAGATGAAATAGGCATCCCATGACCCAACTACCCTATTCCTGGGAAAATACTCCCACAGCAACACTTGCACAAGTCCTAACAGTCACCCATGAGACTGATCATTACAGCACCAATCACAGGGGCAGGCAATCACATCAATTTTATCTTTAGGGAAGGGATCTGTAAACCATGGTACATGCGCAGACTATTACACAGCAGTGAAGGGTAACGAACTGGACATAGGAACAGCAATGTGAGGGGATCTTAAACAGACAGAACTGGGACTTCCCTGGTGGTCCAGTAGCTAAGACTACACTTCCCAATGCAGGGGGCCCAGATTCGATCTCTGGTCAGGAAACTAGAGCCCACATGCCGCAAGAAGATCAAAGACCCCAAGGGCCACAACTAAGACCTGAAGCAGCCAAATAAATCAATTTTTTTTTAAAGATGGCACTGCATGAAAAAATAAAAAACAGAATAAGATCTACCGCACATTTACATCACTTGAAATAAATTAGCACACAAAATGATTCTGTATGTTTTACAGAGAAATATAAATCCAAAGATAAGCATCAAACACATTATAAAGACTGACTCTGAGGGGAGGAAAGGAAGATAAAGGGAGGAAGTAAATAGAGACAGCCATAAATATACAGACATAAAAGCCAAAGAGGGGCCTTGTGTGGTCCAACAATGAAAATGTGCTTTGAAAGAGGATTTTGATTAACCAAGCCTTTCCTCTTGAAGTCCTCCCCCAAAAGCATAAGAAAAATAACTAAATAAAAATGAGCACAGAAGCAAATCAAAAGTGGCAATCTCTCCACAGCATGAAATCCCTGGTTTCTCAAGAACATCTGTCTTTCAGGGCTTTGTGCCTTACAGAGACCTTCCCAATCTATGCAGATTTAGATGCATTCAGAAGACGTGGGAGATGTCTAAGACAGATGTCTGAAACACTCATCTTCACCCTGTCGATAACTCAAAGGTACATCTCCAGGTGACTCACAGCTGCATCACTCTCCCTGTCAGTTAGAAGTTTATTGTTCCCGGAGATCTGTCACAGGCCAACAACAGAAAATACTTGGGGAAACAAACATAATTGGACAGAGTGGTATTTCTCTTCACCTGGCATCCTAGAGACATGAGGAATCCTCTGCAAATGAATGTTAACATAAAAAGAAAGCTGTCCCTTCAAATGTTAAAACTTATTTTTAATCAATCTACATATAAACCTTTATAAAAATGTAGCACATATATCTAACTTCTTTAAAAGATAATATGGGGGACAGAAGGAAATAGAACCTTTTTGTTCCATGAGTTGGGAATCTCATAATTCTGAATATCCATTATTCTGCCTTTTGTTTTTTTAGACGCTCTGTTAACTCTATGTCCAGATGCTACCTCTGTTGTGACAGCTGCTTCTAAAAATAACCCAGCTCTGTCCCTTTCTACCTTTCAATTGCTAGCTGGACTGGGAAGATAGACAACTGGTGGTGTTGAAACTAGATATTTAATGAGTGATAAGACTCTCAGTCAGAGACTAGGAAGTGAAGCACATGGCTTTAGACCAGAGTCTTTTGATCGATAATTCAGATAGCTGGGGACATCCTCCCTCCGGCACCTCTTCCGTATCCTACAGGCGATGTCACAGAAAGGCTGCTCCATACTGATGCCTAGAGAGATACACAGACTGAGAACCCAGAACCCTGGTTCTCTGCCCTGCAGGGGCTGAAGTCAATTACATCTGTCTCTGGAGATAAGCAACCTGGAATGTAGGGGCAGGGTGAGAACCTGTTGTAGGTTCTGCTGTTGGAATTTTTAATTAGCTCATCAGACAGGAGTAATCAGAGTAACCTGTATCTGTGTGTTTGTGCTAAGTCACTTCAGTTGTGTCCAACTCTGTGTGACCCTATGGACTGTAGCCTGCCAGGCTTCTCTGTCCATGGGATTCTCCAGGCAAGAATACTGGAGTGGGCAGCCATGCCTTCCTTCAGGGGATCTTCCTGACTCAGGGATGGAACCCAGGTCTCTTAAGTCTCCTGCATTGGCAGGCGAGTTCTTTACCACTAGCACCACCTGGGAAGCCCCAATCAGAGTAACCTAGAGTTCCCTAAATACATTATGCTGATTCATGTTTCCCATTAGAAAGCAGCTCTTCCTCCAAACAAGCACTGTCCTGAGACTGTCCCAACTTAAAAAAAAAGAAAAAGAAAAAAATTCCTTAAGGCTTACAGAATATACCCAGTGAACGTTTGATGAATAAAACAAACTCATGAATGAGTAAGTATATCAGGGACTGAGTGGGATTGTTTTTAAAAGGTAGAAATGTTTAGTCAGTGATACACTGTCATAGTTGAATTATATTTATCAGACCACTGCTCTGATAGAAGCAAATCCAAATCTTCTTTTATAAGTCAGTCAGTGCATTTCACCAGAAAAGATACAGCTGGCAAAGGAGCATATGAAAAGATACTCGGGATCACTATTCATTAGAGAAATGCAAATTAAACCCGGAATCAAATACCAGTACGCACCTACTGAATGGCTAGAATTAAAGACAAGAGCTGACAACACTTAAGTTCTGGCAGACGCAAAGCAATGTTCCTACATTGTTGGGGGACATGCCAAATATTACAACCACTGGGATAAACAGTCTGATAGTTATTAAAGGTAAACATATAGTGTCAGACCAGTACAATGCTTGTACTGAAATGTTCACACAGACAGTCATTGCCATTTCCTCCTCCATGGGATCCTCCCAATCCAGGAATTGAACCCAAGTCTCCTGCATTGGCAGGCGGATTCTTTACCACTGAGCCACCTGGGAAGGCTGTATACAGAAGCACCAGTTTCTAATCCAGAATATACCAAAAGAAAGAAAATCTATGTACTATGGGCTTTGAAAGAAATGCAATAGTAGCAACCTTGCCTTCAAAATCATGGGCTGTAGAGCCTGTAACAGAATTGCTTCTCAGTAGCTGAGGTACAGAGAGCAAACTACTGATTTGTCTAGCTTGCCCTTCCTTGAGGAGCATAAACATCTGTTATATTTAGAATTCTGCATAGATTGCTTTTAAACTGACATTCTTTTTTTTTTATTGACATATAGTTGATTTACAACATGTTAGTTTCTGGTGTACAACAAAGTGACTCAGTTATGCATGCATGCTAAATCACTTCAGTCACGTCTAATTCTTTGCAACTCTATGGACTATATAGCTCACAAGTCTCCTCTGTCCATGGGATTCTCCAGGCAAGAATACTGGAAAGGGTTGCCCTTTCCTTCTCCAGGGGATCTTCCCAACCCAGGGATCGAACCTGTGTCACTTATGTCTCCTGCATTGGCAGGCGGGTTCTAGTAACACTAGTACCACCTGGGAAGCCCCCATTCAGTTAAATATATACTTTTTCATATTTTTTTCCATTATGGTTTATTACAGAATATTGAATGTAGTTCCCTGTGTGTGTGTATATATACACACATATATATACACACATATATATATCAGAACCTTGTTGTTTATCCATTCTATATATAACAGTTTACATCTACTTATTTCAAACTCCTAATCCATTCCTCCTCACCTCTTGCCCAAATGGGGGGATGTTCTGTTCTCTATCAGAGTCTTAAATTGGTATTCTTATATAATGATGTTATCTAGCCACCATTGGAGACTGGGGAGGGGCAGATGGGGGGTCTGCTGCTCAATAAATAAAGCCAATTAAATGTTTAAATAAAAAAAAAAAAGATTAAGCATAACACCACATGACCTAGAAATCTCAGTCGTAAAGTAAATTAAAATGTTCAGTTCAGTCCAGTTGTTCAGTTGTGTCTGACTCTTTGCGACCCCATGGACTGCAGCACGCCAGGCATCCCTGTCCATCCCCAACTCCCAGAGTTTACTCAAACTCTGTCCATCAAGTCGGTGATGCCATCCAACCATCTCACCCTCTGTCGACCCCTTCTCCTCCACCTTCAATCTTTCCCAGCATCCAGGTCTTTTCAAATGAGTCAGTTCTTCGCATCAGGTGGCCAAAGGATTGGAGCTTCAGCTTCAGCATCAGTCCTTCCAATGAATATTCAGGACTGATTTCTTTTAGGATGAACTGGTTGGATCTCCTTGCAGTCCAAGGGACTCTCAAGTTCTCAAGTCCAAGGTTCTCCAACACCACAGTTCAAAAAAGCATCAATTCTTCAGCACTCAGCTTTCTTTACAATCCAACTCTCACATCCATACATGACTACTGGAAAGACCATAGCTTTAATGAGATGGACCTTTGTTGGCAAAGTAATGTCTCTGCTTTTTAATATGCTGTCTAGGTTGGTCATAGCTTTTCTTCCAAGGAGCAAGCATCTTTTAATTTCATGGCTGCAGTCACCATCTGCAGTGATTTTGGAACCCCCCAAAATAAAGTCTCTCACTGTTTCCATTGTTTCCCCATCTATTTGCCATGAAATGATGGGACTGGATGCCATGATCTTAGTTTTTTGAATGTTGAGTTTTAAGCTAACTTTTTCACTCTCCTCTTTCATTTTCATCAAGAGGCTCTTTAGTTCTTCTTCGCTTTCTGCCATAAGGGTGGTGTCATCTGCATATCTGAGGTTATTGATAGTTCTCCTGGCAATCTTAATTCCAGCCTGTGCTTCCTCCAGCCCAGTGTTTCTCATGATGTACCCTGCATATAAGTTAAATAAGCAGGGTGGCAATATACAGCCTTGACGTGCTTCTTTCCCAATTTGGAATCAGTCCGTTGTTCCATGTATGGTTCTAACTGTTGCTTCTTGACTTGCATACAGACTTCTCAGGCAGCAGTTAAGGTGGTCTGGTATTCCCATCTCTTTAAGAATTTTCCACAGTTTGTTGTGATCTACACAGTCAAAGGCTTTGGCGTAGTCAATAAAGCAGAAGTAGATGTTTTTATGGAACTCTCTTGCTTTTTAATGATCCAACAGATGTTGGCGATTTGATCTCTGTTCCTCTGCCTTTTCTAAATCCAGCTTGAACATCTGGAAGTTCATGGTTCACATACGTTTGAAGTCTGACTTGGAGAATTTTGAATATGCAAATTTTACTTTTGAATATGCAATTAAACCTCAATAAATCTGACTTTAAAAAAAAAGTCAAGCCATATATTATTAAACACAAAAATAAATTTTCAATATTAAGTGTCAGTCTGGGTTCCCTAGAAAATATGGCCTGATGAAAACATATGTCCTAGTGCTACACTGCAGTGCTAGCGGGGCAGGATGAGGGAAAGTGGGGTGAATCAAGGAAGGAGGAAGAGGAAGCACGAGAAGAGTGTTACCAATCCTGAACTGCTCATAGCTTCAGGGGGGCAGCTGGCTATTGTCCACATGGGGCCTCTCCAGAGAGGCGGTATAGGACCCAAGGCACATAGAAACAGCCATCAGGAAAAGAGAAAAGGCAAGTGATTTATCTCCAGTCTCTCACTTGTCCCAGCTTGCTCAGTTGGGAGGAGTTCCCCCACACTTCTGGACAGTGTTACCCAGAGCCCCACATCTGGTTTCTGGAGAAGCTAGAGCTTCAGCAGCTCCCTGATGAACAAAGCAGTGACTTTGCCTAAGATCAGCCCTATACTTAGGGAAAGTACGAGACAGTCAACAGCGTCAGGGGACAGACCCTAGGGATGGGCCCTGGGCTGCATCGTTGCGGGGACAAGAGAAGTGTGATAAGTGGCCAAGGCCTAGGGCAGGTGGGCTGGCTGATGTGAGGGGCCCATAAACTGGGTCTAGAGCAATGGACTAAAATAATATGCATTCTATCAAAACAGAGTAATTTAATTCTTTAGAATATTCCACAGATACACTGAGGAAACCTCAATTTCTACCCATTAAATCTGTTCACAGGGTGATCTCACCCAACCTTCACATAATAACAAGTTCAGATCCGTGAGGTGTAAGTACTGTGTCAGGTCGAGATGTGTGTGGGTGGCTCCCCACAGAAAAGAAACCCAGCACATCCAAATAATGCCACCCTCTGAGCACAGTGCTAATTCATGATCCACGCATCATGGTACAGACATAACAGTTCAGAAAACAACAAATTCTAGTAAAAATTCAAAATCTGGAGACTGTGTCTCTAATCTGCCCTCTAAAGTGTCAACAGGCTTCCCAGGTGGCGCTAGTGGTAAAGAACCTGTTTGCCAATGCAGGAGACATATAAGAGACGCTGGTTTGATGCCTAGGTTGGGAAGGTCCCCTGGAGAAGAGCATGGCAGTATTCTTCCTGGAGAATCCCATGGAAAGGGGAGACCTACAGTCCATAGGGTCGCAAAGAGTCGGACACAACTAAAGCGACTTATCATGCACAGTGTCAGTGCAAAGTGTTAGAGTTCAGAGACTGAAAAAGGTCAACTCTGTTATTTTATGATGACTACACATTTTCCTTTAAACATGTTTGTTATGCGCTTTTATGTGTATTATCTTATTTAATCGTCAACCCTAGGAGACTGTGTCAGGGGAAACACTGACTGCAACCGCCCACCCTGGCCAGGTAGTACCAAATGTAGTAACCATTTGTGTGAGTTATTTTACAACAGGAAGTCCTGGTAAGGAACATGGAACTAACAAGCCACCACCCACTGGAAGGATCCGGGAAAGGTCAAAAGGAGACTCCACGTGTCCTACGACCTCCCAGAATCCTCCTCCCTGACATCCATCTTGGCTGAGCAATGTATGCACCACCAGGAAGGACCCAGAGTCAGAATGATTGGCCAGAGATAACCGGGAAACTAATCCCATCACCAAAAAACCCAAGACTGCAAGCCATGTGGCAAAGCATTTCTTCTAGGTTCCCTTATCCTCCTGCTCTCCACCTAGGCACCCTTTCCCAATAAAGTCTCTTGTTTTGTCAGCACCTGTATCTCCTCAGACAATGAATTTCTGAGTGTTAGGCAAGAACCCACTTTTGGGCCCTGGAAGGGGCCCCTCTTCCTGCAACAGTTGGGTATGTTACTGCCCTCCCAAGAGATGAGGGAACTAAATCACAAAGATGTAAGTCACACAGCCAGTTAAGTCACAGCGCCACGGTGTGAGTTCTGGTGGTCTGACCCTAGAACCCCATAATCTCAGTCATTCATCCGACAGAGACTGGGTACCTGGCAGAATCCGGAGACACAGGGGTGCAGCAGCATGTGGCCCCTGCCTCCACGGAGTCTATGGACTCTGGGAATGACAAGCACGGAACCAGTAACTACAAGTAGATAAAGGAGAAGCACAGAGGGTTACAGAAGCGCACACCTGACGCCTACTACAAAGGCTGAGATACAAAGTGTGTGATCATGTTGAAACAGACTAGAAGCTGGGACCCTTTGCTGCAGTGCTTACACTTGGACAAACATCCCCTGGAGCAACAGGACACAAAGAAACTGGAAGGGACTAAAAATAACTGCATGGGCACTTCCCTGGTGCTCTAGTGGTTAAGACTCCCTGCTCCCAATGCAGGGGGTTCAAGTTCAATTCCTGGTCAAGGAACTAGATCTCACATACTGCAACTTAAAGATCTTGCATGCTTCAGCTAAGAATTTGCATATCGCAGTAAGAGTTCACATGCTGTAACTAAAGAACCTGCATGCCGCAACAAAAGATCCTGCGTGACACAACTAAGACACAGAGCAGGCAAATATTCTTTTAAAAAATAAAGTAACTGCACACTTGTGCAGTTGGGGCAAATCATGAACAACATGATACAAAAAGGCGAAAAACCTACCTGCCACTTCTGAGGTGTTGGGGGCAAAAGCAGGGGGCTGCGGCATGATCCCTGCAAACGGCACCACCAAGGGGGTGGGCAGACCACCTAAGCCCCTCTCCGGCCTGACCCATGGTTCTACCCCTACCCTCACCCCATTTGAGGGACCAGTTTGCCCCACTTCAGAGAGTGAGCAAGGGAAACTACTCCTTTTTTTGCTGTCTCTGCAAAGCCTTGCCTGATTTCTTCCTCTGGTCTCTTATCAACTTCTATTGATTAAGGAGTACAAGAACTCTGGCCAGTAACAAAATTAACATCAACTATCAAGGTCAAACCAATACTCTACATATTCAGGGGGAAATATAAGATGGGAAGCACCGATATCTCTGGTATTATAGAAATACAAATACAATGGTCATTTTCCAAGTCCAAGCAGGTTCTGACAAATGTGTCCAATATGTTAACTGATTTACATGAAAAAAATGTTATTACCCAGGCTTTAAAGTTTAGTGAAATTAATTATAATTTCATTTAATCTTCATTTTAAAAATTCAAGACTCCTGGTCACTTTAACAATCAGTTTGTTCACATAGATGCCTCCATGACAGATGGATAAACTCCATACTCTAGGATATGGTTTCTAAAAATAAACTTTCTGATTTAAGGACAGAGTTTGACCTTACCTTAAGGAGCTCTGATTCCAGAGTCAGAGACACACCTGAACTAGATTCCAGGTCTGTCATTACTACATGTCATCACTACATGTCATCAGACAGGCTTCTTACCATTTACAAGTCTTGATTTCTTCATCTGTAACATGTGATAAAAGATTGTTCATATTTCAAAGGTTTGTTGTGAAGATTGATTAGAAAATGCCTGTAAAGTGCTTAGCACAGTTCTTGACCCATAATAAACACCTATTGTCTGTGAGCTGCCATTACTACTATTATTCTAAATAGCTTGCATACTGAAAGAAGAAGAAAGGAGAGAAATAGTAAATGGACAGAGTGTGAATGAGATGCTTGAAATGTGTTAGGGAACATGGCCTCAGAGAACAGTTACTAACAGAAAAGTCAGCAGAGTGGAAAGAACTAGAAAAATCCTATATGCAGAGTCCTCATTGCAAAGGAAGGCAAATTAAAGCTGAGAACTGTTAATAGTTAGTTAATCTGTGTTTAAGAGAAGGGTGAACTTCAATGTGGGTAATTTAAACAATAATCCACCTCTAGCTTTCTTTCATGTCTGAGCAGTACTTAGAACGCGTCAAAGGAGAGAAGTAACAGCTAAAACTAGTACATGTTTCCACTTGGGTACTGCCTGACTATTCTTTTATTCTATCAACAGGTGTATGTGAGCCTCAGGTAAAGCAAACTTCAGTTTACGAGTCACGTAATATAGGAGGAAAGGGACACAGAAATTCTCTAAACTGATGGTTTTCAAGTTTTTAAGCCACAAAACCTTTTCTGAAAAGAAAAGCATGAACACAAGAAATAAAACATGCAGTACTGAGATCCCGGGGCTTCCCTGATAGCTCAGTTGGTAAAGAATCTGTATGCAATGCAGGAGACCCCCGTTGGATTCCTGGTTTGGGAAGATCCACTGGAGAAGGGATAGCCTACCTATTCCAGTATTCTTGGGCTTCCCTTGTGGCTCAGCTGGTAAAGAATCTGCCTGCAATGTGGGAGACCTGGGTTCAATCCCTGGGTTAGGAAGATCGCCTTAAGAAGGCAAAGGCTACCCACTCCAGTATTCTGGCCTGGAGAATTCCATGGACTGTATGGGGTTACAACGAGTCAGACACAACTGAGCGACTTTCACTTTCACTTCACTTCACTGAGGTCCCAGCAGAGATGGAGCCCCAGCACCAAGCAGCTCACCCTCATTCAGAATGTGGCTCAGAAATATAAACTGAAAGCTACACATACTATCCCTCAACATTTTTTTGGCCATGTCATGTGGCTCATGGGATCTTAGCTCCCCGACCAGGGATTGAACCTGGGCCCTAGCAGTGAAAGCACCGAATCCTAACCACTGGACCACAAGGGAATGCCTACTTATCAACTTTACAGATGTGGAAAGTGAAGATCAGAAAGGTGAGGGGACTTCCACAAAATTGCAAATAGATGGGGACAAAGCTGGAAACAGAATCCAACCAGTTTTCTGATGGCCAATCAGGTTCTCTTTTTACCACTGAACATTACCTTCTTGACTGACATACCAAAAAGATGAGGAAGAAAGTAAACTACGTTTGAGAAGAATGTGTCTCATCTCATCATAGGAAAAACACAAAAATGGAAGGCTGGAGAGAATGAAACCTGGCAGCTTGGGCTCCACAATCTGCATGTGAACAAAACATCGCCTCCACCAGTGGCTGACTAGAGTTACCAAAACAGTCTTTTGAAGAGTAAAACATATTAAGGAAAAAAAAACCAACTCCATGAATCCCCTGGTAGTCCAGTGGACTCAGCACTTTCACTGCCAGGGACCAGGTTCGATCCCTGGCTGGGGAGCTAAAGTTCCACAAGTCATGCAGCACTGTCCAAAAAAAAAAACATCCCTTCACAGTGAATGTCTAACAGATTTGCATTTACAACAACATTGCATATGCATGCACATAATTACACTTTAGAGGATGTTTAAGCCACATTAATGGGACTGTGAAGGAATGATAAAAGGGCTTGAATAGCCAACAAAATTAACTACAGTAACTAATGGATGAATTATAGTCATATGATACCGAGCATGATTTGGTGTTCTGTTCACAGAACTCCAGCTTAGATCATCTGGTTGTACTTTAAAAGAGTCTGTATTCTAAAACCAAAGGTCAAATGAAGGGCTTCCTTTTTAAACTTGTATGCTGTGCAGTTCAGAGTTCATATCAACACCAGTAAATCATTTTCTAAAGTACTATCACAACCCTCTGTTTAAGACACCAGTGATGTAGACAGAGCCTTCAAAATCCAGCTCCTTCATGGCCTTCACAGTTTCAGTTTCCCTCTGACTTACTAAGCCTGAGTATACAACTATACAACCTACAAGACAGAGAGAAATCCTATGACCCTTTAACTTGTGAGACCCCATTGTGTTTTCACCCTTTAATTTCATATAAGGAAGATTTATAGTATCTAGAGAGAAACTGGGGCTTCCCAGGTGGCTCAGGTGGTAAAGAATCTGCCTGCAATGCAGAAGACCGGGGTATGATCCCTCAGTTGGGAATATCCACCCCCTGGAGGAGGGCACGGCAACCCACTCCAGTATTCTTGCCTGGAGAATCCCATGGACAGAGGAGCCTAGTAGGCTACAGTCCATAGGGTCTCAAAGAGTCAGACACGACTGAAGTGACTTAGCACACACGCATGTAGAGAGAAACTATCCTGTAGTTTGACACATTATTTCCTGGCCTTAGCTATATCACTGGGAAAGATTGAAGGCAGGAGGAGAAGGGGACGACAGAGGATGAGATGGCTGGATGGTAACACCGACTTGATGGACATATGTTTGAGCAACCTCAAGGAGTTGGTGATGGACAAGGAAGCCTGGCATGCTGCAGTCCATGGGGTCACAAACAGCTGGACATGACTGAGCAACTGAACTGACTGACTAGCTATATCACATGCCTTAAGAGTGTCTCAGGGGTTTCCCAGGTGGCGCAGTGGTAAAGAATCACCTGCCAATGCAGGAGACACAAGAGACGTGGGTTCAGTTGCTGGATCAGGACGATCCCCTGGAGGAGGAAATGGCACCCTATACCAGTATTCTTGCCTGGAAAATTTCACGGACAGAAGAGCCTGGCGGGCTATGGTCCAAGGGGGTCAAACACGACTGAACAACTGAACACAACAGCATCTCACCTCTTCCAGTTTAAAAACCTCTCCAATGTGTGGCTGGATGCGCCCTTCCTGGCAGTACTGAAGTGCTGAGGACAGGCTTCTGGAGAAGACGGGAAAGTTCTGGTGCCGGTATCTGCCCCAGTACAGCCCCATGACAGTAACATTCTTCAGGAGCAGAAGATTGGCTGGTACAGAAGCAATGGTTCCTCCAGCAAAACCTACCACCACGATCCTGCCCTCAAATGCCAGGCTGAGGGGAAAAGGGGGAAAAAAAAGATTATAAAAGACAATGCACATTCACAGCCATTAGGATGGCTACTACTAAAAATAAAATAGAAAGTAAGTGTTAGCAAGGATTTAGAGAAATGGACCCCTCAAGGAACATTGGTGAGATTGTAAAATGGTGCAAATGCTATGGAAAACAGCATGGAGGTTCCTCAAAAACTTAAAACTAGAACTACCATATAACCTAGCAATCTCACTTCTGAGTCTATATCCAAAAGAACTGAAAGCAGAGTCTTGAAGAGGTATTTGAAGAGCCAAGTTTACAGTATCACTATCTATAAAAGCCAAGAGGTGGAAACAATCCAAATGTCCATCCACTGATGGTAAACAGAAGTTGTTATATACATACAGTAGAATATTATTTAGCCTTAAAAAGGAAGGAAATTCTGTCCCATGTTAAGACATGGATGAACCTTAAGGTCATTACGGTAAGTAAAACAAGCCACTTACAGAATATTGTATTATTGTATGAATGAATATTGTATTATTCTGCTTATTTGGGGTATCTAAAGCAGTCAAATTCATAGAAACAAAGCAGAATAGTGATTACCAAGGGCTGGGAAGAAAGGGAAAAGAGGGTTGTTTAATGGGTACAGAATTTCAGGTTTGCAAGAAGAAAAAGTCATGAAGACCTGTTTCACAGTGTAAATATATTTAACACCACTAAACTATACATTTTACAGCAGTTAACATAGCAAGCCTTTTGTTATATACTTTTTACCACAATAAAAAAAAATGAGGGAAGAAAAAGGAATGGACAGTAATTAAGAGGGGCAGAAAATAAAATAGAGCTTATGGGAGTTGGTGGGCAGTTGTTTAGTGGGTACAGAGTTTGTACTGGAGATGGTTACACAATATTGTGAACAAGTTTAATTGTACACTTAACATGGTTAAAATGTTAAGTACTAGGTTACCTGTATTTTACAACAATTAACAAAAAAAAAGCAACATGCATTAAATCCCCAGTTGGGAATTCCTCTTGACCTTGCAAACTGGCAGGGGGGAACCATTCTGCACCAGTTTGGATTTCTCAGTAGGAAAAGATAAAAATAAGCCATAAGCAAGAAAGAAAGTAGGGAGCCAGAGGAACTAACCAGTCTTGTAAGGGGACTACACAGATCCCTTCTGTGGGCAAGCTGCTCTCTCTGCTTCTTCTCCTTTAAACTAAGATAAAACACAAAACTATGCTTGCGGGATGACATGAGAAATGAAGCTAATATTATCAGAGCACTGCAGACTTCCTGGTTGAAACAGAATGAGAATTAGTATAGATACAACAGTCCCATGAAATGTCCAGTGATTTTTTTTTCTTTATATAAAACAAGTCAAGAAGACACCTATACTGGTGGTAGCTTTGGAAACCAGTCAGATCAAGAGACTCTCCCTTGATGCACAGTGAACTGGGGGTCTGCCACCCCAGTAATTCTAACATCCAAACAATGATCTCCTCAAGAATTACCCAGAGGAGAGTTTGGGGGAGAATGGATACATGCATATATATGGCTGAGATCCTTTGCCATCCACCTGAAACTATCACATTGCTAATCAGCTATAGTCCAATGCAAAATAAAAAGTTTAATTAAAAAAAAAAGAATCACCCATATCATGTATATAAAGTAGCTAGTGGGTGCAGGCAGAGCTGAATTTAACACATGTATAATTTCTAAAGCATTTGATATTGCCAACTAGAGAGTCTGCGGTTATTTTATTTTTTTGGATATTTTCCAGTTGGCTATTTTGTTTTTGCTAAATTTAAGCATTTCCTGATTTTCCCTCTGCTTCTATTCCTTTTCACCCACCCACTCAGCTGTTCCCGTTGATGCCAGTGCCTGCAGGAAAAGTGAGCAGCAAAAACAAGAAAGCAGCAAGGCCAGAAGGAAGCCAAAGGTCTGGGAAGGTTTCAGCAGAGCCCCCGGCCTAGCCCACCCAGGAGGACCACTTCACCTACCTGCGGAGAGCCTCCAGGAAGACGTCTCCTCCCACCATGTCAACGACCACGTTCACCCCGCCACTGCCCACCAGCTTCCCCACTGCCTCCTTAAGGCTGCCCCGACTGTAGTTCATGCTGGACTGTGCCCCCCTCTGCATCGCCAGCTGACACTTTTCATCACTTCCGGCTGCAGCTATTACCTACATGAAGAACACAACACTTCAGATGGTCCAGAATATGTAGCAAGAGGGGCTCGCCCAGCCCACCCCGCCTCCAAACAAAGGGTGCTGATCAAGGAAATCAATGTGACCTCTGTCTTAGCACCAGCCTCAATCCAGCACAGCAGGCCCATCACAGAGCATCAGTGCACTGGCCTCTCCAGGCCCCACTGACAACCGGGTCCACATTTCCAGGAACCCTGGAAGTTCAATGGGTCTAGCTAAGAAACAATTCAGGAGACATAACGCCTTCTCCAAATGAAAATTAAAACCACTATTTATTGCTGTGCTTAGTTGCTCAGTCGTGTCCGACTCTCAGCAACGTCATGGACTGTGCCCACCAGGCACCTCTGTCCACAGGGATTCTCCAGACAAGAATACTGAAGTGGACTGCCATGCCTCCCCCAGAGGATCTTTACAACCCAGGGATCAAACCCAGGTCTCCCACATTGCAGGTGGATTCTTTACCATCTAAGCACCAGGGGAAGCCCATCATTTATTGAGTACCCATTATGAGTCAAGTAGTAAGGATACAACCTAAATACCAAGCTTGGAGTCAAGAAAGCATGATCCAAGCAGTATGATGGCGGAAGCACAGAGGGCTTTGAAGTGCAAGCTAGAGGCACCTAACCTAGAGCTAGAAGATCAGGAAGGGCTTCTCAGGGGGTAAAACATGATTCAGTGGAAAGAGCTTGAAGTCAGACAGACCTAAGTTCAAATCCTGGCTCTGTTACTAACTAGCTGTGTTACTTAAGGCAAATGACTTAGTAAGAACTAACACTTATATAGTGCTTACTCTTTGCCAGACACTATTCTAAATGCCTTACATATATATTAATAACTCATTTCATTTTAATAGCCCAGTAATATACACACTATTACCATCCCCATTTTGAGGATGAAGAGACAGGCCAAAGTTGAGTATCTTGCCCAAGGTCACACAGCTCATGGGAGGCAGAACTGTGATCCAAACTCAGGTAATTCATCTCTAGAGTTTATGCTTTTAACATTTGTCTGTATTGCCTTCCAAATTCTCTAAGTTTCAGTTACCCACCCATAAACTAAGATATATTTTTAAAATTAAAAGGAATAAGTACTTGGGAAACAAAGTGTTAGATAAATTGAATCTATTGTTAAATATAGGCAATTATTTATTCTATTTAAACCTCATAAGAACATTATGGGGGACTTACAGTTATTCTCATTCTGAAGATGGAGACATTGACCCAGAGAGGTTAAGTAATTAAGCCAGTATTATCCAGGTAGCAGGCGGTAGAAACAACTATTCAAATCCAATGCTACTGATACCGAAGCCCACTTCTTCGAGCTGGGAGAAAGCCATGCCTACGGTCTGCCAAAGAGGACACAGATGGCTGTGGGCCATACTGTGAGGAGGTCTGAGGTTTGGAAGTCTCCAGAAAAGCTTCAGACACTGAAGCACTGCCTAGAGATGCCTGTTCACGGGGCAGTCCCCACTACCCCAAGCACTTTGGCTTCAAGATGACCTTCAGAATGTGCATTCAAACACCCAGGAACATCTGTGCCCTTAAAAGTCCAGACTCACCCATAACTATTTGAAGCTAAAAGTTACCCTCAAATGCTCCCCAATGGAACCCCCAAACAGCTGCACTGCCCAGCAGAACCCACACACAGTGCTACAGTGGGCACACACCAGACTAGGGTCGGGCACTGATTCCAACTCCAGGACTCCTTGTAGGAATCCCAGTGAGGCTTGCTGTGAATCATTTTCTCTCCAGGTGCCTCACTTTCTTTATCTGTGAAATAGGGATAATCAACACTTCCATTCCCCATCTCCCATGGGTTCTGTGAGGACCAAGGGTAAGACAATTGCTGTGCAGACAATGTGAAAGCAACCTGAGACACTGTGAATGGAAGGTGTTATCAAAATGACATGCTCTGAGCAGTGACATGATGACATTATTTTTTTGTTTGTTTGCTTTTGCTTAAAACCATTATTCCTGCTAAAGAAAATACATGCATGCATGCTCAGTCACTAAGTTGAGTCTGACTGTTTTGCAACCCCATGGACTGTAGCCCACCAGGCTCCTCTGTCCATGGGATTTCTCAGGCAAGAATATTGGAGTAGGTTGCCATTTCCTCCTCCAGGGGATCGAATCCATGTCTCCTGGGATTAAATATTGGAATTATAGCAAATTTTTCCCTCTACTTAACTTCCTGTATCTATTTAAAACAAACAGTACAGTCTTGTCTTCCCAGAAATGTTAAATAGTCAGTGTTTCTAAACAATGAGACTAATTTTGTTCTCCCCCTTAAGAGAGGTGCTATAAGCCCTTATTTTGAGTGTGAATGTGTTAATATCCCATGAGGAGCCTCCTGGTATCTGAGACTAGTTTCAGAACTCACATGTCCTTCCCAAAAGAGAGTCAATGTGAGAAGAGAGAGCTGCCACCTGGAGAAATTCCAGATCAGTCCAATTATCACCAAACCTGGACAGTATCTTTGTGCCTCTAGGCTCCAGAGGAACCTCACACTCAGCACATCCAAAACTGAGCTCACCATTTCCTCCTAGGTTCTCAGTCCCAACAAACGGCAAATCTCTAAGTACATCAAGTTTGCGCCTTCCCACTCAATGTCTGATAATAACAGGAAAATATCCCTTTTTAAAGGATCCTCCCCAACACACTATGCCTCACACTATGTGACTGGTACCTGACACATGTGATCTCAATATTCCCACAACCACACTATGAGAAAAGCACTATTGCACAAATGAGGTGACTGAAGCTATTAAGCTAGAGACAGAGCTAGAATTTGCACCTAGGTCAGGCTAACTTCAGGGCTTCCCTGGTGGCTCAGATGGTAAAGAATCTGCCTGTAATGTGGGATCCTTGGGTTGGGAAGATCCCCTGGAGCAGGGCATGGCAACCCACTCCAGTCTTCTTGCCTGGAGAATCTCCATGAAGAGAGAGCTTGGCAGGCTACAGTCCATGAGGCTGCAAAGAGTCGGACACGACTGAGCAACTAAAACACAACACAGCAGGCAACTTCAAAGTCCTCGTTCCTTCAACTGTATCAGGACGCTCTCCAGTCACCAAATTCTCTATTTTCTTCTACTTTGGTATCTCTCTGATCATCACCTCCAGTGCCCTGTTCCAAGGATCATCACCTCTGGCCTCGATTGCTCCAAGAATCTACCCTACTGTCTCCAGACTACCCCTGACCCCCCGACCTAGCCCCATCCCTCATCCACATCGTTACCAAAGTGAACTTTGCAAAAATGCAAAGATGATCATGTCATTCCTCTGTAAAATCTTCAATAGCTCCTGAGAGTTTCCAAGAAATGTTCAGATTCCTCAGTGCTTCTTGATCCTATCTCTCCCCCACCTCTCTAGAGTCACCCCCCACCATTCCCCACACATATCCCTTGCTCCACAGATGCTATCTGCCATTCCCTGAAGGAACCATGTTAGTACCTAAGTCTGTCTTCCCATGACTTAAACGGCCTTACCTTCCCTTCTCTTCTTCTGCTATTCAACTGTAAATGTCAGCGTAAATGCCCACCTTCTCCAAGAAATTCTTCTTCTCTGACACTCACAGCCTCCACGAAAAGCCCAGATAGAGAACTGGGTCTTTCTTTCATGTATTTATTCATTCAATCAATAAATAATTATTTAGGGAATTTTCTGGTAGTCCAGTGGCTAAGACCCCACAATCCCAATGCAGGGGGCCCAGGTTTGATCCCTGGTCAAGGGACTAAAAGTTATTAAAAGTTAGGCATGTCACAACTAAAGATCCTACAGGATACAATGAAGACTGAAGAACCTACGCACTGCAACTAAGACCCAGCACGGCCAAATAAATAAATGAATTTACAAAATAATAATAATGATTGAGTGCCTACAGTGGTCTCAGCACCATCATAGGTGCTGCAATTACAATAATGGATCAGATACTGGTCCTGCCTTGAGGGGGATTACAGTCCAGTGGGAAGGAGACATTGATCCAGTAGGGTTAATCACACTATGAAAGAGAAGTACAGGATGCTCAGGGACCACATAGAAACAGTCCCAGGGAGGGGAGGGACAGAGAATACTCCCCCCGAAAAAGCAGCATCTGAGTTTAAATTTGAAGTTCAGGGGGAGACTGTTTAGAGCATTACAGGTAGCAGAAATAGAATCTTCAGAGGCTGTGAGGCGAGTTGAATCTTACCAAGGTCTAATAACTGGAAGCACAAGAGACTTACTCCTCAGTCCCCTCACTAGTCTGTAAGTAAATAGATGGCAAGACCCTACTCCAGGCTACTCAACATTCCCAGTACCTCACACCTGATTTTTTATATAAATAAAGGAATATATACCACATTTGAAAGCAGGAGGTATGATATTTTTTAATGGAGAATCGAACTTGCAAATACCTTGGCCTGAAGAATGTTTGTTGCCACATCTATCATGGCGAGGCCTGTGGCTCCAGCTGCTGCCGTCACTAAAACAGTTTCTCTGTGCAGGGAAAGATGAGTGTTACTCAAGAAACCAAAAATCATACTGCAATATGATTTCATGAACATTCTGAAGATGGGACATTTTAAAGCAAGAAGAGAACTGAGAGTTCATCTAGTTTAACCCCCTTCATGTGCACATACACGTACATGAACACTCTCCAGCCTCTTGGGCTATATTATATGTGATCAGTGCTAATTTGGTCCAGTCCTGAAGAATTCCCAGGTGAGGGTCCTTAATCTCTCCAGGTAGCCTCTTCCTCATTCCAGTGGTAGCCTCCCTTTGTGCTACCACTCCAATTTCTGCTTTTTAAATTCTGTCCTAAAATCACTCCCATACTAAACATAGGCAAATTTTAGAAGTTGATGATCATGTACCAGTTGCTGCTCTTCTAAGCCCATCTCCCTGGAGCAATTCTGAGCTCTCAGAAAAGAGCAAGAAGCTGTGGGAACGCTCCAGGTGAAGTGAGAAATTCAGCACCTCTGAGCTTGAAATACCTGTTAGGTATACCCAGCCAAGCCTCACAGAGGCAAATACCACTGTGTGTGTGTGCTGGGCTCAGTCACCCAGTGTTCAGCCGTGTCCCACTCTTTGCAACCCCATGGACTGTAGACTGCCAGGCTCTTCTGTCCATGAGATTTTTCAGAATACTGGAGTGGACTGCCATTTCCTTCTCCAAGGGATATTCCCCACCCAAAGATCAAACCCGTGTCCACTGCATTGGCAGGTGGATTCTTTACCAACACGCCACCTGCCTATGGTATTTGTTTCTGTGACACCCAGCCAAGCTCACAGAAACAAATGCCACAGGCTTCCATTAAAACCAGCGTGAAATGAGTTGAAATAAACCAGCTCTCTAAAATGTAAGGTTTTCTAGGAAGTGATCTCCGGAGGGGTCAGACTTGAGAGAAAGATTTCTCCAAATTCATACTGGCCAAATTCACAGTCTACCGTCCCCTCTCAGGCAAAAGGGTATCCCCACTGTCACCAGGCTCCAATCTTGGGTCACTCCCTTCCTTTGGCTTTTCTTTAGATAGCCGTGAGGTAAGGGTCAGGGAGGGCTTCCCACGTGGCGCTAGTGGTAAAGAACCTGCCTGCCAATGCAGGTGATGTAAGAGACTCCAGTTTGATCCCTGGGTCGGGAAGATCCCCTAGAGCAAGGCAAGGCAACCCACTCCAGTGTTCTTGCCTGGAGGATCCCATGGACAGAGGAGCCTGGCAGGCTACAGCCCATAGGGTTGCAATGAGTCGGGCACGACCAAAGGGACTTAGAATGTACACAAGGGTCAGAGCGGCACGGTCTTGGTGAACATTTCTGGTATTAGAGGAGGTCCCATCTATCCCTCTGTCGTCGACACAGTCCTCACCCAGGCTGGGTACAGGCCCGACGCTCCAGGGCGAAAATAGCAGTGCCATAGGATAGGGGCAGGGCAGCCGCTTCTCGGAGGGACACCTTTTCTGGAATCTGCCACAGGTTCTATAAAAGAGATAACAGTGACTTAGAGATTAAGCACTGTACCTCTTCATAAAGGCTGCTCGATACGTATTATGACTTGACTTGCAAAGGGCAACACATGTCAAGAACCAAGCCCAGTGGAAGTCAAGACCAAGCAAGCGATGGTCAAGAATTTCAAGACTTGGGCACACCCGTTTTCAAAAATCCTAAAGCTGGCATCTGGATCAGGAAGGAACCAATCTGCAGAGGATATAACACATGCCACTGCAGTACTAATATAATAAGGGAATGACATGGTACAAAAATGTTACCCTAAATAAAGCAGTTTAAATAAATAAATAAAAGGTGTACTATCCACCACTAGGGGGCACCATTCACATCCCGGACAATCACGCCCCTATACCAGCTGGCTACCTCCCAGGAGGATTATCTTTCACAAGCTTGGTGCGGGGAAGAAGTTCATTACATCCAGGCTTCAAACCAGTTTTTCTACCAAAACCACCTAGCTATGGTCCAGTTGGACAGCCAGTCGATTGTTCCAGGCCTCAGAAAACAAAATGCCCTTCTTCATTAAACCACTCCATACAAACAAAGCTCTATGCAATGGTTGTCACACCAAAACAAGCAAACAAAAAAAAAAAGGCTTAACATTTGAAAGAAAGAAGTGCTTGGCTGAGAAACAAGATATAAGCAAAAGAATACAAAAAAAAAGAGAGGAAAAGGAGAAGCACTGAGGGATAGGTGAAAATGAAAGACAGCAGAAAAAGAATCTCCAAGGATGAATATTGAGGAGTAGAACTACCTTGTGGTCAATGATGCATTCTTCAGCCATACCATTAAAGCTCGGCAGGCCAATAACTCGATCTCCCTGAAGGGAAAATACCATTAAGGGTATGTTCAAATATATGCTCTTGCCATTTAACCCCTTCCCAATTTAACCCAAAAAATAAAGAAAACTGTTCTTTCTGATCCAGTAAGACACAGGTTCCCTTAATTATCTATTCAGTGTTATTGCTTAGTAAATAATTCAGCTGTTTTCACACAACCCCCATTAGGCAGCCAAGCCAATTTGAGCACATTTTGGACGATGACTGAACCGAGAAAGGAAAAAACTGATATGAATTAGAATCTCAGTATTCATTTCTCTCACAAAATACTGAAACTTGAGAATTCACTATCCTTTCAGTAACTAAAACCGCAGGTGCTGCCTTTCATTCGTAATAAAAAGTTTAACGAAGCCAAGCCAGGCTTCCTTCCCTCAATTCAGAATTCGTTTCTCCCTGCTCCACCTCGTTCTGCCTTTGGTGTCCGCTGGCAAAGTCCAGGAAAAGCAAGACCCTCTGGCTACAAACTATTTCTCATAGTTACCCACACCTCAGTTCCCTAGATTCAACTAATTTACCTCTTTCACCGTGCTGACATCTGTGCCTGTCTCCAATACAATCCCAGAAAACTCCATTCCTAAAACAAATTGTTTAAAGATCAGGTTATCTGTAAAGCCCAGCACCAGAGAGATGGGAAAACTCTGATCGACAGGCTGTCCTATGAGCTTTCTGGAGCCAAAAGGGTTTGTGTTATGCCCCCCACCCCATCCAGGAAGAAGAATAGGAGTGTTATACCCAACACACAGGAAAGTGAACTAAGATTTCATGATCACAACTTGAAAAACTATAGCAGTCCCATTCTTACCATGACACAAATGAAAATTTCAAGAATGGGCAAAAGAACAGAGAATCCTGAGTATACAAGTACTTTTGACCCTGATCTCTGGGGCCTTGGGTTCCTCCAGCACCCCCAATGATAATATTCATCATATGGTATTTATCCGTTCCCATGTCTCCTCTTCTGGACTATGAGGCCCCCCAAGTACATGAACTATATTCATGCATTCAGCACTTGGCTCAGTTGGATGAACTGGTGTTGTCTGCTCTTTCCTCCTCCACCTCCAAAATTTCTGAGTTTAATGATCATACATTTCCCACTTGAGCTGCCAGAAGAATAACTCAATTGAGTAAGACATCTCCCCCCCCCGCCCCCCGCAAACAGCACGTTAGCAAACACAAACAGAGGGAACCAGTTCCAACTGTTGAGACATAACCAAATGCCCGAAGGCCAAAACAATGCAACCGTTTTGCAATCACTATATCCTTAATGATGTCTATCTGTATAAAATATACATGTGCTGTATATTTACAGTATATAACTGTATATTACATATATATATAGACACACACCAAACTACTTATATCTCTTTTAATAAATTTCAACAATAATTTGAGTCATTGGTCCACATACTCAGGATCTAAATGTAATCAGATTGAGTATAATGCAAATCAGAGAGCAGCCTCCTAAGAAATGGATAAACTCTGTATCTTCTTCTGATCCTTTGGTATTAGGTTTCTTGGGGAATGTATTTGTGAGGACTGAGAGTCTTAGCTGCAACCAGATGTTTCTGATCCTTCAGTGAAAAAGTAAAATTGAGGAACTGTCAAGGATTGAAAGAGAATGACTATGGCCACTGATGATTCTGATCAGGATTCTGGTGAGCATAATAATACATAAAATTTTATTTGTTCATTTATGCCTTTTCAAAGTATTTATTGAGGGGTGGATGAAGTAAGTGAAGGGGATTAAGAGGTACAAGTCTCTAGTTAGAAAACAATAAATCAGGTAGAGAGGGAGGTGGGAGGGGGGATCGGGATGGGGAATACATGTAAATCCATGGCTAACTCATGTCAATGTATGAAAAAAACCACTACAATACTGTAAAGTAATTAGCCTCCAACTAATAAAAATAAATGAAAAAAAATAAAATAAACAATAAAACCACAGGGATGCAATATACAGCAGCAGGAACATAGTAATATTGTAATAACTTTGTAGGGGACACACGGTTACCAGACTTATTGTAGTGTCATTTCATACTGTATGCAAATGTCACATCACTACCTATACACCCGAAACTAACATAACATTGCTTGTCAACTGTGTTTCAATCAATCAATCAATCAATCATTTATTGAGCATTTAGTATAAGCCAGATACAAGAGTACTAACGGGGCCAGGGTGGGCAGGCAGGATAATGTTGAACAAGACAGTCATAGAACCTTCCCTCACAGCACTAGAATCACTAGAATCTAGTGATTCTAATTAGCAGTGAGGCTGAGATATCTCTTTTTTTTTTTTTTTGGCCACACCACATAGCGTGTAGGATCTTAGTTTCCCAACCAGGGATCAAACCTGCATTGGAAGCATGGAGTCTTAACCCCTGGACCACCGGGGAAGTACTGGAGCTGACATATCTGAATCACCTCTGACAGCAGCAACCACCACCACGGTACTACTCATGAAGCACATGGGTCTTTTTTTTTTTTACCAATTATGATTTGTTTGAACTTTTTGTTTTGTGGTACAGCTGATTAACAATGTTGTGATAGTTTCAGGTGAACAGCAGAGCGACTCAGATATACACATACATGTACCCATTCTCCCCCAAACCCCACTCCCATCCAGGCTGCCACATAACATTGAGCAGTGTTCCACATGCTATAAAGTAGCTCCTTGTTGGTTATCCATTTTAAATATAGCAGTGTGTACATGTCCATCAAGCAGTTCTTTTAAAAGTCTCTATACCTTCTCTTTTTGAAGCAATCACTTTGCCCTTTCATACTCACCGGGAGTGAAGGGAAGTTGATGCCTTTCCTGATACTGACCATGACAGGCCAAAATATCAGCGAAGTTAATCCCACAGAAATGAACATCAACTCTGACCTGCAAAGGACACAGAGCAACAAGGCAGTGCAGCACACATCTTTGGAGACAAAGTTCATTCAGTTTTACTGTAATATTTACTGAATGTCTACTATATGCTAGGTACTGAACTAAGTACTGGTGCACAATCACTAGGCAAAATGGACAAGGAGCTAAGAGTACAGTACAGAAGACAGACATTAACCAGACAATTAGCAGAGTTTATGTGCTAAACTACAACTCCTACACAAAATGTTAGATAGAAATTTTTGGTGCTATGGAAGCACATAATGGGGAGATTTGACCTTTGAGAGAAGTAAGAACTATGAAGAGTTAACTATTCAAAAGGGCGGAGGGAAAGCCTGGCACAGACAAAAGCAATGGCCTGTGCAAAGGCCCAGTGTATGCTCAGTCATGTCTGACTCTTTGCAGCCCCACAGACTGCAGCCCACCAGGCTCCTGTGTCCCTGGGACTTTCCAGGCAAGAATACTGGAGTGGATTGCCATTTCCTTCTCTAGGGATCTTCCCAACCCAAGGATAGATGGAACATTAAAAGATTTTAAGCAGAGGGTAACATGATCAGCTGTTTTGGGAATCAGGAATTCTAGAAGCTAGAACTAGACTCCCCAGCTTATGTGTTTCACGACAGAGATAGAGCAGAGGCAGGCCTGCAGCAGTCTCTGTAGCCCTTGTTAAGCAGTGGTTCTCACAGTGTGGTCCCCAGACTATGCCAGTGTCACCTGGCAACTTGTTAGATGTTCAGATTCTCAGCCCCTGACCTACTGAATCAGAAACTTTAGAGGACCAGCAACCTGTTTTGACAAGATAAATCTGAAGCAGCCCGAAGTTAAAGAACTACTGTCACATACCAACCCAACTCAACAGGGCTTGGAAACAGGGGAAAAAATGAAGGCTGAGACAGAATCAGTGACATTCATTTATCTGTTTACACTTCTTATATCATACAGAGGTGACCACACTGATGAGAAGATATTTTATGAACAAAATGCATTCATTCAATAATATTTTAAGCATCGGCCACATGCCAGGCACCATTCCAGACTATGGAGATTTAATGATGGATAAACTCACTTAGTCCCAGCTCTCATGAGCTAATTCCTGACACAACAGCCTGGGCAAATCACAGAACAAAGAAGCCTAGCTCTCAGGCTGTTTGTGTGCTGTCTCAATGATTGTCTCAAACATTGTGTGCTGACCTGCATAGCACATATAAATTCCTGAAGCCACTCCACCTTAACTCAATGTGGATATCTTTCAGCATGTGAATCCCAGGAAGGAGGCTGGCTGCTAGCCTACAGTCACCCAAATGATCCATTCAGTCCCAGGGTCCGCATTAGTGATACTTTGGGACAGCAGCCACATTTCTTACCCTCCCATTGGTCTCCACCCCTGAGACTCACTGCCTGTTTCACCTTGTCAGACAGTCTCATTCTCCACACCAGATGAGAATGTCAGCAGGGTGGTCAAGAGGCAAAGCCAAAGTGACTACCACATTTTCCACCACTCTAAATGTGGGTAGATGCCCACCACCCTAATATAATCCCACCCACCCCAAATCACTGCAGTACACCAGAGGAGGGCACATGGCACATTATCATGGAAATACAGGGCTGGCTGAGGGGAGGAGGGAGGGCAGATGATTAGATGCTGCAACTGAAAGAGGGGAAGCAAAGGATGGGGTCATTTATCTGTGTTAAATCAATAACTTGCAGGTGGTTATGCAAAGTCGTGTGCAAATCAGAATTCTGTTTCTAAGGCAACAGCTCTGAGACCTTCTACATTTGTGTTTTGGGGAACAATCTTCCCTTTGCACTTTGGCCTTTTTGTGACCCAGGAAAGGGCCCATCTAGAAGCCCGGCAGAAAGTTGCGCTCCAGCCTCACGGGCGCCCCCGAGCGGAGCACTCGGGAGCTCAGTCCGGGAGGGGAGCCAGCGGGTCATGGGTGGTGGCCGCCGGGAAGGGGGCGTCCAGGGGCCCGGCCAGTCACCTACCTCGTGCGGCTGGACAGGGCGAGGGGCCACCTCCTCAATGACCAGGGGCCGCTTCAACTCGGCGCACAGCGCGGCGCGGTAGTTTCGGCCGCAGCCCTGCCAGGCCGTTCTGCAAAGCGGAACAAGGGTCGGGTTACTGGGGCCGAAACTGGGGCCGCCCTTAGGGGTTTGGGGATGAGTCAGCTCGCACCTGCAGAGCCATGCCCGAGCCCACCGTCCCCACGCCGCTGCCATGGCCCAGAGCAAGTGTCGCCGGAGGGGGGAGGTCCGAGCTCGGCAGTGGGAGCCGACCGCCGCCTGCCCCGCCCCGGGTGACCGGAAGAGCGCAAGGGCGCCGGGCGACAGGCCAGGGGGCGTGCGACACGAGCTGATCCAGGCAGGCAGGACAGCCCGCACCGCGCCACCCGCCCGCTTCTCCCGGGCGCCGGAGCCCCCTGGTCCCCCGGGGACCGCCCCCCCGGAGGTGGAGCCCCCAGCGGGGCGTTTAGGGAGGGTGGAGGAAAAAAAAAGAGTAGATAGAACTAGATTTCCGGAGATTAACCTTTGTTGTCGCTTTTTGTAGCCATTCAGGAGACGTTTAACCCACACTTAGGGTTCTTGTATAAAGAACTAGTGGTTAATAGTGTGAGGGGAGAGGCAAGATAGGGGAAGGGGAAGGGGAATATGAGGCACAAACTACTAGATATAAAATAAATGAGAAACCAAGATGTAATGTTCAGCACAGGGAATACCACCAGTATTTTATAATAACTTTTTTTGTAATTATAAATTTTTATTAAAGTACTCTTTTCCAAGACAAAAGCATTTTCTGTTAATAGAATATTTCTTGACTGCTTCAAAAGGACATTTGACCCTGTTGACCTCACATCTTTTGATATGAACTCTTCCCTTAACTTCTTATAATAACTCTAAAAAATATTGACTGATTATGTTGTACACCTGTAACTGATATAAGTTTGTAAATCCACTATACTTAAACAATTAGGGGGTGAGGGTGGACCTCTGCATGTGCAAATCCTAAATACATAAAGGTTTTATGACTGCCTTCTACTTGGAGAAGGAAATGGCAACCCACTCCAGTAGTCTTGCCTGGAAAATCCCATGGATGGAAGAGCCTGGTAGGCTACAGTCCATGGGGTCGCAAAGAGTCGGACAGGACTGAATGACTTCACTTTCACATCAACATCTTATTAGGATTTGAGAGGGTAACAGGCAGGAAGGCCAGGGGTCTCCAAACAGAGGAAATAGGCTGCAAGTGTCAGACATTTTTTCTCTCTCTCTCTTAAGCGGCAGGAGGTAACCAACAAGTGTTAGATGTTTTCCCCTTTTCTACACAAATTTAAAAAGAGGTCTCTCTTAAAATTCTGTGTTGCCATGATGACACCTGGTCCCACCTGAACTTAACTTTTCTCAAACCTTGAGCTAACCAATTCGTTTTTCTTATGGAAATGTTTGTCTTCAGCTCAGTCGCTTATGGTTGTCTTAAGCTATGTTAATGAATTATGTATATACCTCAGTTCAGTTCAATTTAGTTGCTCAGTCATGTTCGACTCTGCGGCCCCATGGACTGCAGCATGCCAGGCTTCCCTGTCCATCACCAACTCCCAGAGCTCGCTCAAACTCATGTCCATCGAGTTGGTGATGTCATCCCACCATCTCATCCTTTGTCATCCCATTCCCCTCCCGCCTTCAATCTTTCCAAGGATCAGGGTCTTTTCAAATGAGTCAGTTCCTCGCATCAGGTGGTCAAAGTAGTGGAGTTTCAGCTTCAGCATCAGTCCTCCCAATGAATATTCAAGACTGATTTCCTTTAGGATGGACTGGTTTGATCTCCTTGCAGTCCAAGGGACTCTCAAGAGTCTGCTCCAACGTCACAGTTCAAAAGCATCAATTTTTCGGTGCTCAGCTTTCTTTATAGTCCAACTCTCACATCCATACATGACTCCTGGAAAAACCACAGCTTTGTTGGCAAAGTAATGTCTCTGCTTTCTAATATGCTGTCTAGGTTGGTCGTAGTTTTTCTTTTACTTCCATGGCTTCAGTCACCATCTGCAGTGATTTTGGAGCCCAGAAAAATAAAGTCTCTCCCTGTTTCCATTGTTTCCCTATCAATTTGTCATAAAATGATGAGATCAGATGCCATGATCTTAGTTTTCTGAATGTTGAGTTTTAAGCCAGCTTTTTCACTCTCCTCTTTCACTTTCATCAACAGGCTCTCTAGTTCTTCTTCACTTTCGGCCATAAGGGTGGTGTCATCTGCATATCTGAGGTTATTGATATTTCTCCCGGCAATCTTGATTCCAGCTTGTGCTTCATCCAACCTGGCATTTTGCATGATGTACTCTGCATATAAATTAAATAAGCAGGGTGACAATATACAACTTTGACGTACTCCTTTCCCGATTTGGAACCAGTCTGTTGTTCCATGTCCAGTTCTAACTGTTGTTTCCTGACCTGCATACAGATTTTTCAGAAGGCCAGGTGGTCTGGTATTCGCATCTCTTTAAGAATTTTCCACAGCTCATTGTGATCCACACAGTCAAAGGCTTTGGCATAGTGAATAAAGCAGAAGTAGATGTTTTTCTGGAACTCTCTTGCTTTTTCCATGATCCAATGGATGTTGGCAATTTGATCTCTGGTTCCTCTGCCTTTTCTAAAACCAGCTTGAACATCTGGAAGTTCACAGTTCACATACTGTTGAAGCCTGGCTTAGAGGATTTTGAGTATTACTTTACTAGTCTGGTGAATTCCCTGGCAGTTCAAATGGTTAGGACTCTGTGCTTCTACTGCAGAGGGTCTGGATTGATCCCTGGTAGGGAAATTAAGATCCTGCAAGCCTAGAAACCAAAAAAAAAACACAAAAATAACCCCCCAAAAAAGGACATCTGGTCAAAGAGCATATAGCTTCTGAGGTTCAAGCCCAACTCTACCACCTATTTGTGTGGTTTTGGCAATTCTCAAGGCTGTGGAGTCCAGTTCCTCCCCCCAAAAGTGAAAGCATCAGGCAAAATAATCCCTAAATTGCTAAATTCTGTTTCTATTTGATGGAAACAATAGTCTAAGGTAGCACAGAATTATGGAATGATCAGGAATAGAATAAAGGAAAAATAGAAAGCAAAAATGAAGTAGCAATGAACTTCTAAAATTATGGCCTAAAGAAAGGCTTTTGTAGGAAAAGAATTTAAGAAAAATGAAGATCACTGTTCTCTTAAGAGCACTGGCAAGGGGCGGGGCCGGGGGGAGGGGGTGCATTTGGTAGTCATTTTAGCCCCACCTCCCTCAGAGACAAACTAAGCGGAAGAGGAATAAGGACTGGAGGGTGAGAAAGCGGAAAAAGTTATCTTACATGAAATACTTTGTAAATGCTTAGTCATTAAGTACATAAATCACACCACAAGGAGCAGAGAAATGCCAACATTATCATCATCAGAATAACATTCTGGGACTTCCCTGGTGGCTCAGTGGTAAAGAATCCACCTGCCAGTGGAGGAAGCACCTGGGTCAGGAAGATCCCACATGGCCACAGAGCAGCTAAGCCTGTGTGCCGCAACTACTGAGCCTGTGCTCTAGAGCCAAGACGAGCCTGCAACTACTAAAGCCCACACACCCTAGAGCCGGTGCTGTGCAACAAGAAATGCCACCACAATGAGAAGACTGAGCACCGCAACCAAGAGTAGCCCCCCATCTCCGCAACTAGAGAAAAGCCCAAGCAGCAACAAAGATCCAGCACAACCAGAAACAAGACTATTTTTTTAAGCAGTCAACATTCTGGTTACCAAGTAACAGTGAGCAACAAGGAATCTCAAGTTCATGAAATGTAAATTGAGGATTGATTTGGGGATGAAATGAGTTGTTACATGTGGAAAATATTTTGTAAAATATTAAATATTTATGAAGTGAAGTAAAAGTTGCTTAGTTGTGTCTGACTCTTTGCAACCCCATGGGCTGTAGCCTGCCAGGCTCTTCTGTCTATGAATTTCCCAGGCAAGAATACTGCAGTGGGTTGCCATTTCCTTCTCCAGGGGACTTTCCTGACCCAGGGATCGCACCAGGTCTCCTGCCTCAGAGGCAGATTCTTTACCATCTGAGCCACCAAGGAAGTTCCCGGAAGTATTTATACAAGATATAAAGTAAGCAATTTTTTATTGAATTATAATTGATTTACATAAATCATAAATGTTTAAATAAATAAATGTTTAATTGAGCTCCTTGAAAGAACACCCATTTCTTAATCTCCTTTATGTTTGTACTTTGCACAATGCAATACTCTTAGGCACCTAATACACGCTTATCACTGAATTGTTGAATGAGTACTCCAGTTTAGTTCAGTCGCTCAGTCGTATCTGATTCTTTGCGACGCCGTGGACTGCAGCACACCAGGCCTCCCTGTCTATCACCAACTCCCGGAGCTTGCTCAAACTCATGTCCATCAAGTCAGTGATGCCATCCAACCATCTCAATCCTCTGTCGTCCCCTTCCCCTCCCACCTTCAATCTTTCCCAGCATCAGGGCCTTTTTAAATGAGTCAGTTTTTTGAATCAGGTGACCAAAGTATTGGAACTTCAGCTTCAGCATCAGTCCTTCCAATGAATATTGAGGTCTGATTTCCTTTAGGATTGACAGGTTGGTTCTCCTTGCAGTCCAAGGGACTCTCAAGAGTCTTCTCCAACACCACAGTTCAAAAGCATCAATTCTTCAGTGCTCAGCTTTCTTTATAGTCCAACTCTCACATCCATACATGACTACTGGAAAAACCATAGCTTTGACTAGACGGACCTTTGTTGGCAAACTAACGTCTCTGCTTTCTAATAAGCTGTCTAGGTTGGTCATAACTTTTCTTTCAAGGAGCAAGCGTCTTTTAATTTCATGGCTGCAGTTACCATCTGCAGTGATTTTGGAGCCCAAAAAAATAAAGTCTCTCACTGTTACCTAGTATCAATTATTCAGATAATTGGAAGTGTCTTTAAGCATCAGGTTTTTAGTTTTGATTAAGTATTCTTATGGAAATTTTTCTATTATTATTTTCATAATATACTTGTCATCCTCAGGGAAAATGAAAATCAGTGAGTTTGAAGAAAGCTAACAATACTGCATTCTACATTCATAACAGTATCTGAAGAAAATAGCAGATGTCCCTTTAAGAAGAATCCTGGATGGAAATGAAAGTATCTTAGGTAACTGAGGTGATTTTAAGCACTTATATGCAAAATAACTTTCATTTTTCCAAAGAACTTCAAAGGTAAGTGATAAGACATTTAATAGCAGTTGCTCCAGTGGCGAAAGAAGTATTTAGTTTACCCATCAGTGCACTGCCGCCACACAGTACTATCTAGGTTTTGTTATCATTTTTGGTTATTTTGTTTTCTGTGGGGGTAAGTTATGAAAGTGGAGAAGGAAATGGCAAGTCACTCCAGGATTCTTGCTTGGGAAACCCCATGGACAGAGGAGCCTGGTAGGCTACAGTTTATGGGGTCACAAGAGTCAGACATGTCTTAGCCACTAAACCACCACCACCAAGGTAGGAAAGAGGAGAGGAAGAATAAAATTTGAGTCCAGGGGGGAGAACAAGCAGGAAATCTGTACTAATCAGTCCTCTGAGGAGAAAGAGAAAGAATCTATAGTTGCCCTACAAACCAGTTTGAGGGCTCATTAGGAAGTAAAAGAGTAACAGATGACTCTTCCTTCTGGTACAACTCACTTGAAGAGATAATGTTTAACACCCAGAAGCTGCTGGAATGCTGAGGGTAGAGAGATGAATACACAAACAGCTATGCTTTCACAGAATAATAGAAGAGCAATATGTAAACAACATTAACACCATGCAGGACTACACGGAACATGTAAAAGTAGCTCACAGGGTTAAAATGCTTTATCCAATAGTTTGTCAGCGTCTTGAGAATAGAGTCTGTGTGCCTCAGTAACCCAGTTTACCACCACATCTAACACAAAGTAGATACTCGGAACATTAGGAAGGTAAGAAGACTGATGCCCCACAAGCTATGTGAGAGAGCTACCAGCACTTTATTATTCAAAGCCACATCCAAAGATGTTAAAGGGCCTTGCACATTCTTTCCTGTTTAAGAATGCATCTGCCTGATACACATAATCTGATCCTTTTTTTCTGTCTAGTGCCGTATTGCCATTATAGGTATGTTATTCAGTTCAGTTCAGTTGCTCAGTCATGTCCGACTCTTTGCGACCTCATGAACCGCACAGCACGCAAAGATGTCTCCCAAGAGTCTTGAGCTGGGTTGTAGTTTGCCTTTTCATTGAATTCCCCAGATTGCTCTTTCTGACTGTTGCAGTTGGGGTTAACTTTTATCATCCTCAGACATAGACTCTGGTTATTGATATATGTGGGCCATATTAACCTTCTAGTCTATTCCAAGAATTCTGTAAGATTTGTTACATAATCTATCTGCTCCAAAATTCATGAAATCATAGAGTTTCAGAGCTGGGGTGGCTCATCAAAATGATCTAAGCAGTAGGGCTTCCCTGGTGGTCTAGTGGTTGAGAATCCACCTTGCAATGCATTGGACACGGGTTGGATCTATGGTTGAGGAAGATCCCACATGCCACAGAGCAACTAAGCCCGTGTGCCACATCTACTGAGTCTGCGCTCTGGAACCAGACCACGACTACCGAAACCTGAGCACCACAGACCCAGGCTCCACAAGAGAGGTCTCTGCAACAAGAAGCCCGCGCAAGGCAAGGAAGAGTAGCCCCTGCTCACCGCAATTACAGAAAGTCCAACCATCATGACGCAGACTCAGCACAGCTAAAAATAAATAAATTTCTTAAAAAGATGATTTAAAAAACTGCTTCATCTACAAGTGAGAAAGCGAAGGCTCAGAGAGGACTGTCCCAAGGTCACACTGCACGTTACTGGCTAAAGTAGCATTAGGATCTGTTAGGACCTGGCTTTCCTGATTTCTTATGCAATGCCCTTTCTATCAAGCTCTTTGGATTTCACACAATACAATACACAATAATAATATTTCACATTTTCATAATACTTCATAGGTCTCAAATCACTGTCATCCAAATTGCTTTATCCTGCCAGTGATAAAAGTGATGATAATGATTGCTACAACTAGGACTTATTGGTAACTTAGAACAAACTAGTCACTAAGTGCTTTTGCGTTATTTTCTTAGTCCTCACAATAGTCCTCTTACTATTATTTTCACTCTTTTAAAGATCGGGAATGCAGACATAAGTAACTTGCCCAAGGCCACAGCTAGGAAACAGAGCAGTTTAGAAGTCTCCTAATTGCCTGATGCCAGAGGCCGGCCACCCACTGTTTCCTCCCTCACCGTTGCCTTCCGTGGCAGACAAAGAAGGTATTGTGCCATACATTATAGAGCCATGCTTTTTACTTGTAGTTTTAAGTTTAATTTTATAGGAATTTTACAGTAGTTCAAGCCTAGAAAATAGATGAATTCCCTGAAGAGGAGAATAGAGAGAAACCAGCCTCCAGGGATGCCTGCAGTTAAGACACAAGAGCAGGAAAAAGTAACACATAATTAGAAGTACTACCCTATTCCTTATAGCCAAGAGCTTTATTTAATGTATAGTAAGGTTAAAATTGTGATTATGTAAAGTAGTTTTCGCACACACACACATACACACACACACGAAAAGATTTTAATGAAACAATGTGCTGACTGGGTTGCCTGGTTACCAGTCATCACTTAAGCAGGTACCAGCAGGCATTTGGACTAAATTCCTGGCACCCAGAGGGACTCATTTGGAAGCAGTGGTGACCTGGGCTATGTCTGCCATGGGCCCCAAAACTACCCACCAATATTTGATGCAGGAATCTATTTTCCATCTTAAGCCATCATTACAAAATCAGTTTACAAGTTCCCAAGCAGTCTAACAACTTTAAGCCTTTCCAACCCCACTTCCTCCAGAGAGGACAACTCCTTTCCTTCCACATGTTTCCCCCAAGAGCTTTATAAACTTGGATTAGCTCGCTAATCTCATTGTTCAGGTGGTATTTATCTGTTTATCCCAACAGTTAAGCTGTGAGCACTGTGGATGGTTCTGATGATAACATAAGAAAAAGAGAAGAATTTAGACCTTGGAACCAGATGTACCTATGTTGGATTCCTGACTTAGTCATTTAGCCATTGTGACCTTGGGAAACTTATTTAACCTCTCTGAGCCTCCATCTTTGTTTTCATCTACAAAACAAGTGTAATAATAGCCTCCTCAGGTGGTAGCTGTGAGAATTAAGTCAGAAAAGCCAGCACATGGCAGCCCTCAATGAATGGCAGCTTTTATTATGAAGGCAGTCCTATCCTTGAACCTCTCACCATCTAGTGGAGAAAGGCACATGAAAATAGGCTTCTAAGAGACTTCCCTGGTGGCCCAGTTGTTAGTCCTCAGTGCTTCCACTGCAGGAGGCATGAGTTCGATCCTTGGTCAGGGCAGTAAGATCCGGAAAACCATGCAGCATGGAAAAAAAAGAAAAAAAAAAACATTTCTATAATGCCTGTGATATGTCCTGTGACCTTGGGCTGCAAAGGAGGCTGTGAGAGCAGAGAAGGTCAAACTACCCCACCTGGAGAGCATCATTTCAAGAAAGCCTCCCAGAAGAAGGATGAGGAAGAATTAGCCAGACAAAGAGCAGAATTAAACGTGTCCCAGGCAAAGAAATGTATGAGAGAGAAGGTGGCACATTCAAGGAATTGTAGGTGGTCAGCTGTGACTGAAGTTATGATCTGAGTCAGAGAGTGGTGAGAGATGAGAATGGAGAAGCAGATGGCGGTGTAGAAAGAGCGTGGGTTCAGGGAGGAATTCCAGCTTCACCACTTTCCAGCCATATATCCTCATCCAAGTGACCTCTTTCTGGGCCTTGTTTTCCCATTTGTAAAATGGTTGTAATCTAATACATGTAACGTGCCTGGCACAGAATGTACTTTTTTAAAAATTATAACGAGTATTATTTATCTCTGTTTATCTAGGATGAGCTTACTGGTTGATCCATTTCAACTGAGTCAATAGAACGATGAATGAATGGATAAATCCATTCACTTATTAATGTTAGTACTTATTAGACACCACCCCTGTGCCAGACTGTTCTAATTGCTAGTGAACAAAACAGGCAAAAAATCCCTGCCCTAATGAGACTTACAGTTCATGAAACTGAGATGGAAAAGTGGCCACTGGTGTCTGTGAGAGACAGTCTACTTCACAGCCCATGTGGCTCCAGAGTTATCTGATAAAAAGTTAATAAACTGACAAAGCAAGTTTCCAAGAGAGCTGGATGTGAGTCCCACCTCCTGACAAAGCGGAGGCTCCTGTCCTCTCCCTTAATTGTTTCTCACTTATCAACCCCCAGCTTCCTGTTGTGATCCAGGGGAACTGGTGAGTTGTGTTGTTTGGCAGGAAGAAATGTCAAGGAAGGCTCAATTCATTCTTGGGCTCTAGGTCTAAAGTGGTGGTAAGAGGAGATAGGAAAGCAGCTCACACAAAAAGGCTATGGAGAGGGAGATTTGCCTATCTCAGAAGCCCAGTGATAAGTGAGCTCAAATGCCTTGTGATGCGTCCAGGTTTTATTTCAATAGCAGGATAATCATATTCACATGTGTGTATCTCATTACAAAAAGGGTTCCCCAGGAGATTTCATTTAATCCTCAGAAAGACTCGTTGTTGTTCAGGAGCTAAGTGACTCTTTGCGACCCCATGGACTGCCGCACCCTAGGCTTCCCTGTCCTTCACCATTTCCTGAAGGACTCCATAAGGTAGGAATTAACCCCATTTAGTCCCATCTCTCCCCTTGAAATTAACTTCTCCCTCTCCCACAGCCTCCTGTCCTATGGTATATAACTATATACACGCTTTATTTTTTTTTTTTTTACACGCTTTAATCATAAACAAAAACAACAAAAATCTTTGTTCATCTCTCATCTCTTTGTGATTCTAAAAAACTCAACGTACACACACACACACAAGTCCATTCAATGTTAAAAATATGCTCATTAGATAGAACTGTCATATGATCCAGGAATTCCACTCGTAAGTATGTAGGAAAAAATTAAAACGCTAATTTGAAAAGATACACGGACCCCAGTGTTCACAGCAGCACTATTTACAACAGCCAACACATAGAGGCAACCCAAGTATCCATCAAAAGATGAATGGATTGAAAAAAAAAGATGTTGGATGTAACTACAGTGGAATATTACTCGGCCATAAAAAAGAATGAACTTCTGCTATTTGCAGCAACATAGCTAGATCTAGAGACTATAATGCTTAGTGAAATAAGTCAGATAGAGAATGACAGATACTGTACGACATCACTTACACGTGCAATCTGAAAAGTAAAACATACCAGTGAATATAACAAGAAACATTTAAGATACAGCAAACAAACTAGCAGTTACCAGTGGCAGGAGGGAAGGAGGAAGGGGCACCAAGGGGAAAGGGATTAAGAGGTGCAAACTATTATGTATAATATAAATAACCTACAAAGATGTATTATACAAGGAATTATAGTAACTTTTAATGGAGTACAATCTGTAAAAATGCTGACTCACTATACTGTCCACCTAAAATCTATATACTATTGTAAACCAATTATACCTCAATAATAATGATAATAATAAAAGGAATATGCTCATTGACTCTGTTGCTGTCTTCCCATTTGCTCTCCACTCTATTCTTCCCCTAAATGCCACTGGTCCAATGGATGCTTGTCAGTCAGCCCCCATCACAGTTGGCCTCCCTCTTGCAGCATTTGAAGCCAGTCTCTGCTGGTTCTCCTACTTCTCAACCCACTGCCCAGTTTTGTTCTTAAGGTCCCTTTCCTCTGCCACTTCTTTAATGTTGTTAGCCAGGGTTCTTCCTACCATCTTTCTCTCTCTCTAAGTGAACTCTCTGTTTTTTCAAAATCCTGCTCAAGCTCCTGATTTTGGAGCCCTTTCCTAACGACAGTCTCACCACCGCTCACCTTCTCACTCTTCTCCCATTTCCAGAACATACAAAGTCCCCCTCCTCTCACTTCTCTGGGAACTCCTCTGTAGCTTCCATAAAGCACATCCCACATTGTGTTATAACTGTGTTTGCACCTGTCTCCTCAAGAGATTACACCGGACTGCAGGGTGGAGCCAGCGACTTCTCTATTTCTGCATTCTTGATGCCTGGCACAGGGCCTGGCACATGGTAAGCTTAGAGATTCAGAGGCATTTGGCAAGTTCCCAAGAGTCAAACAGCCAGGAAGCTTACAGGCAGGACCTCAACCTTAGTTTTCTGATTTTAAAGGATACGAGCTCTCTGCCTCATACAGAAAAGAACCAGGTGGCAAGCGTTTTATTGTAAGTGCCTCAACCCTAGCAATTTATGTACATCAAGGGGCAAGGCAGTGCGAAGAGTTTTCTTTTCCCCACAAACATTGACCAGCTACCAGGTGTGGAAGGATTTTTTGGTATTTGTAGTGATCCTTTTGCAAACTCCAAGATGAGAAGAAGGAAGAAAAAATAAAACCCACCTCCCATGTCTTCCTCCCAGTGCACAATCACTACCATCACTTCCTTTTGAGCCAGAAGGCTGGAAGCCAATCCTAGCTCATGAAATTCCCCACTTGAGAGGAGTACGGGGTTGACTTAACAAGACACCTTGTAGCTGGGTCAGCCCTGAATATGACTGCTGCCATCCTGAAGTCATACTCTGGAGAAAACCTTCCAAAGGTGGTCACAGATACACCTAGAAGGAAAGAAAACTTCCCCTTTCCCCAGGACAAAACAAGATTTCTAGGGAGAGGCTCTGAAATCTGACAATGTGCGCATTCCCCAATTACAAGCTCAAGTTCCACCCAAATACACACAATCAAAGGCTTTACCAAGGCCATCATTACACGCACAGGGCCCTCCTGCTGTTTGGGCAACATTTCAGTGCTGCAGTGAAGCAAGATAAATGTCATCAAAGCAGCAAGGTAAAGACAGATCCAGCGACAGTGCCTTTTTCCGATCTGATGACTCACTTCGCCTTCTCATTTATAATGTCGCAGTCTGGGAAGGGGAGAAGGAAATGAAGAGGAAAAGAGTGGGCTGTGTTGTGCATATAATTTGTTTCCCCATTTCAGACGGCTTTTTAATGAGCTTTCTCATTAAGGGCTCTGTGAGCCTATGCTTAAAGTTTTCCAGACAAGCTAAGGAGCAGGACTGAAATCAGATGGTATCAGGCCAGCATCTCATGTTTTGTTTTAAAGATATAGTAAGGGAGGAGGGGGTAGTATGAAAGAAAACATTGTTATTTACGAGGAGGGTGAGTTGATCCAAGATAGTTTGGAAATGAGTAAGGGGTTTTCCCCACTCCCCATGAAAATCCTAATGTTCGTCAATGTTTGGAATATTAGAGTGTATCTGTGATAGCATTTCTTTATCCCAGGGAGACAGGTAATTGTCCTGTGCTATCCTAACCCTGGGTTCATATTTCTGATAAGACACTCATCACATTGCATCAGAGATAATGTCCTCTCTAGAGTCTTTTCCCTGTGGGGTAGGCACTCAGCCTCACCTAGTCTCCATTACATTTCCACAGCCCAACAGAGTGTCCGGACACATCGACACTCAATAAATGTGATTTTTACCATTTAACTGAATTCATTAGGTGCTGTTAGTACAGGAAAAAGTACATAAAATAATTAGACCTAAGTACTAGACTGCAAATCAGCGTAATTTATCACCTTGCAAGGTTCAACAAACATTTTAATGTGCTAACAGCCCCTAATTAAAGAAGCAGCCTTCAGCTGAAATTATCAAGAGGAAGGAAGGAAAGTACAGTCAGCCCTCTGCATCCATGGGTGCCACATCTGTGGATATGAAGGCAGACTGTACTACATTAAATTTTTTTTTTTTTTTGGCTGTGCCATGTGGCCTGTGGGAATCTTAATTCCCTGACTAGGAATTCAGCTATACGTGAACCGAGAACTTCCAGATGTTCAAGCTGGTTTTAGAAAAGGCAGAGGAACCAGAGATCACATTGCCAATATCCGCTGGATCATTGAAAAAGCAAGAGAGTTCCAGAAAAACATCTATTTCTGCTTTATTGACTGCCAAAGCCTTCGACTGTGTGGATCACAATAAACTGTGGAAAATTCTGAAAGAGATGGGAATACCAGACCACCTGACCTGCCTCTTGAGAAACCTGTATGCAGGTCAGGAAGCAACAGTCAGAACTGGACATGGAACAACAGACTGGTTCCAAATAGGAAAAGGAGTATGTCAAGGCTGTATATTGTCACCCTGCTTATTTAACTTCTATGCACAGTACATCATGAGAAACGCTGGGCTGGAAGAAGCACAAGCTGGAATCAAGATTGCCGGGAGAAATATCAATAAGCTCAGATATGCAGATGACACCACCCTTATGGCAGAGAGTGAAGAGGAACTAAAAAGCCTCTTGATGAAAGTGAAAGAGGAGAGTGAAAAAGTTGGCTTAAAGCTCAACATTCAGAAAACTAAGATCATGGCATCTGGTCCCATCACCTCATGGGAAATAGATGGGGAGACAGTGGA